>NC_073630.1:62462857-62771250 GCF_029407905.1 Bubalus kerabau
AGTAGAAGGATTGGGGCAGCAGAGGTGTGTGGATTTTTAAGGAGTGACCATTTTGCCATGCGTGGGTTTTCATACCTGGGTAGTGATTGAAGATTTTTGCTTTAAATGCTTCATTTAGGGCAATACATCTTCTGAGAGAGGAAAGAACATGAATATTCACATACACATATGTTATTATCCATGTTACTGATTTTGTCAACATTTAAGAGATACATTTTTGTCTACCCTGTCTTCCATTCCCCATCCTTCCATTGAGTTGGTTCATATGTGAAGGAATTGACCAGTACTTTAGGAATCTTGCACTATAGAAATAGAAATTGGGAAAAAAATTACAAGAACAGATGTTTATAACTATTGGGAAGATTAATTCTACCTATTTCGTAAGCTTAAGCAAGGATTAAGTGAGTTAATAGAAGTTCAGCACTTAAAATGGTGATTGGTACATAGTACCAATAAAACAGTGATTGATACACAGTTTCAACCTGGTCATTAAATGACACCATCATCATCATCATCATCATCATCATTTAGATTTATTCTGTTCCACACAGTAGGGACCTATGTGAGTGAGCAAAAGTCCTTAGGCAAAAGCACAGCTTTTATGGATGTTATTCTCCCTGTGGTATAACTGTTCCTGGGAAATGTTTCTAGTTTATGATGTCAAACTTCTTCAAGTGAAAAAGACTGTGTGACAGGGCAGTACTGTACAGACCTAGCATGGTATTAGGTTAACGTCTGAAGAATTAAGTCCTTTGAAATATTCCCCCCCTCCCACTCCAGCCTTTATCCCTCCTTGTAGATTTTTCATTTTAACTTTTGCACCTCAAGTTCGAATGCTTTTTGGAATAAGATGCACATAAGTAAAATAAAGCTGGATTTTTTTTTCTTTGTAATCAGTTCATAATTTAAGTAATATCTCTTACCTATGAAGGAGTTTTATTCACATGCAAACATTTGTATGCATTTAGGTCATTCTTATTGTTTACAGTAGAGGCATAATTGCTGCTTTAAGGCTTAGATATAAGTTAAATCTAAATTAGCTTGTGTTTATAAAGCTATATTTATAGCCAGTTAGTTGTGGTAGTTTTTTTCCTCAAGGCCATTATTTGACTTTATTCAGTTTCAACAGATAGATAAAATTGAATTCTAATATAAAGTAATTTAGAGACAGATTGTGTGATTTGAATTGTTGCTATGGGAACTGAATGAAAATGTATAGCAAAATTCAGTCTTCAATTTAAATAAATCCCTCAGTAACTTCATTTGCTTAAAAACTGTTCCAAAGGGGGAAAGAGCATAATGCTAGCAAGTGTTTGGTAGCATGATAGCTGTTTATATCATAAAATGGATTTAAAATATGAAGTAAGCACAGTGCAACAGAATGAAATCAGTTGTCACAATTAGCAAATAGTGCATATACTTGGGATGTTCATTCATCCTGCATGAATACAAGTAGGAAGGGATGAGAAGTTCCTTCTTGTAACCCTGAAATATGAAAACTTTTGTTCTTGTTCTGACTGCCACTGAACATGACCTGAAACACATGGTTTAACCTCTACGAAAAATTCCGAGACTGGTTATATCATAACATATTTAATGCCATTATGGAATAAATACAAACATTTGATTTTTTTGCAGTTTTAAATTTGGTTTCTTGACCTAGAAAAGCTATTTAAAACATTGAATTTTGCTAAAATACCTGCTTCAAAACCAAAGTAATAATTTTGAAGAGCACTTTGTGTTTAACCTTGAGTTCAGTAGTATTTCCATAAGATGTTGAAAAACTCCATTTTCACTTAATACAGATTATACCAGAATGGAATGGCATTGTTCTGAAATAGATATATCAACAAATAAGCTATTAAATGAATATTTGTATAATCTCTTTCTCACTGATGAAATGCAGTTAATACCATTTGAAAGTATGGCAATAGTTACTTCAGTGTTGTATAATTGTTGACTGTTAAGTTCAGTTCAGTCGCTCAGTCGTGTCCGACTCTTTGCGACCCCATGAATCGCAGCACGCCAGGCCTCCCTGTCCATCACCAACTCCCGGAGTTCACCCAGACTCACGTCCATCGAGTCAGTGGTGCCATACACTATACTTGTGAACAATTAGAAATGTATATTATTTTGATTTCTTCAGAATCTTATCTAAAATTAAATAATAAATATCTTTCTATTTATCTGTGTGATCTTTGTCCCTAAAGTTTTTGATGCCTGAATAATAGCCAATTGAGTTACAACTTCCTAGAGCTGGAGATTTAGGCTGTTTCTCTCTTTTTTTTTTTAATATTATAGATAACAGTACAGAGAAGCATCAGGTTTTTTCCCCCCTCTTGTGAATTATTTACCAAGGATTAAGCTGCTCATGGGATAGCTAGGAGTTGAGAGCTTCAACATTTTTATAGCTCTTGCTATGTGTTATGAAATCATTTTATAATGTCAGTATACAATTGAGTAGAACAATTTGCTTGAAGCCATTTCAGCCCTGAGGTTTTATTAAAATATATTTCTGAAAAATGATAATCAGTCATTTTAAAATAGATTCATTTGGGCATCTTTAACAAATCATGATGAATTGAAGCTATTGAATATTGTTAATTATTCATGTATGGTTTTCCTCTTAAGAATTTCTACGAAAGGAATGAAATGTCAACCCAAGATATATCTTTGATCAGTATAGGACTTGGGTTACTAGAGGCTATATGAAAAATATAATTCTCATCTTAATATAGCAGATAATTTTTGATAGTCCTTATCTCTAGCTCTAATTTAAATAGCTTAAGCTATTTTTAAACAGCTCTAATTTAAACAGCCTTAGCTTTTTTACTAAAACTCTGTGCTGAGACAGCCATAGTGCATTAAGAAGCGTAAGAAACATTAAGGGACAGTACTTCACAGCATTTGCATTTATATTGTAACTATATAAATAGCCCACGCATTAAGACTTGTACACCAGAAGACTATTTTCCTTCTCTTTAGATTGTTTAGCATAATAGCTTAGTAAAAATTATTATTACTATTTCACACCTGAGGACATTTTTATCTTCCATTTCAAATTACAAAGAGCGTGATTCAAGAATGTGGCCAGAACTGAGTCATCTTCAATCTAAGATCCTGGAGTTCCAATACATTCTAGGTCAGCATTTTTATTTTGGCTCTGAAATCTCTAGGAGGCTCCAGGGAGCTCCAGTTCTTTATGTCTCAGCACGGAAAGAATTCAGTGAGAGGCCAATTCTGGAGTAGATATCACGCTTCCATCATAATTCCTCCTCAATATTGAGCAGGAAAGTTTTCTTGTCCCTATATGGAGGAGGTGGGACTGTCGTGGCACTATGGAAATACTATTTCAGATCCCAGTACAATGAGGGTCCTTCACTTTGAAATGTCACCTTTCCATAAAATACTGTTGTTGTTGTTGTTGTTGATGTGTGCAGAGAGCGTGTCCTAGGGGTTCATTAACTTACTGAGCTCACTGGGCAGGATATGGGTCTCATGCCACCATTGTTCTATTGTTTGGGAGCATGTCTCATGCTTCTGTCTTATTGTTTGGTTGCTAAGCAAGGCTGCTTGGTTTTGTGGGTAAGAAAACCTGCTTTCTTGAGTGATCATTAACTTCCAGGAGTCTCCCATACTTTTTTTCTCCTACTTACAGTCCCCTAGGGCAATTTACTATTTAATCGCCTGTGTTGTCCCTTTCAGTTCAGTTCAGTTGCTCAGTCGGGTCCGACTCTTTGCAATCCCATGAATCTCAGCACACCAGGCCTCCCTGTCCATCACCAACTCCCAGAGTTCACTCAAACTCATGTCCATCGAGTCGGTGATGCCATCCAGCCATCTCATCCTCTGTTATCCCCTTCTCCTCCTGCCCCCAATCCCTCTCAGCATCAGAGTCTTTTCCAATGAGTCAACTCTTCTCATGAGGTGGCCAAAGTATTGGAGTTTCAGCTTTAGCATCAGTCCTTCCAATGAACACCCAGGACTGATCTCCTTTAGAATGGACTGGTTGGAGCTCCTTGCAGTCCAAGGGACTCTCAAGAGTCTTCTCCAACACCAGAGTTCAAAAGCATCAATTCTTTAGCACTCAGCTTTCTTTCTAGTCCAACTCTCACATCCATACATGACCACTGGAAAAACCATAGCCTTGACTAGAAGGACCTTTGTTGGCAAAGTAGTGTCTCTGCTTTTTACTGTGCTATCTAGGTTGGTCATAACTTTCCTTCCAAGGAGTAAGCATCTTTTAATTTCATGGCTGCAGTCACCATCTGCAGTGATTTTGGAGCCCCAAAAATAAAGTCTGACACTGTTTCTACTCTTTCCCCATCCATCTATTTGCCGTGGAGTGATGGGACCAGATGCCATGATCTTAGTTTTCTGAATGTTGAGTTTTAAGCCAACTTTTTCACTCTTCTCTTTCACTTTCATCAAGAGGCTTTTGAGTTCCTCTTCACTTTCTGCCATAAGGGTGGTGTCATCTGCATGTCTGAAGTTGTTAATATTTCTCCCAGCAATCTTGATGCCAGCTTGTGCTTCTTCAGCCCAGCATTTCTCATGATGTACTCTGCATATAAATTAAATAAGCAGGGTGACAATATATAGCCTTGACGTACTCCTTTTCCTATTTGGAACCAGTCTGTTGTTCTATGTCCAGTTCTAACTGCTGCTTCCTGACCTGCATACATGTTTCTCAAGAGGCAGGTCAGGTGGATTGGTATTCCCATCTCTTTCAGAATTTTCCTTTACTCTACCCCTATCAGCTCTTTTTCCTATGAGAGCAAAAGAACTTTGTACATAGATCAGGTTAGATGAGATTAAAGTTTTCACATCAGACCTAAAATCCTTCGTGGTCTTATAAATAATATTAAAACACTTTAAAAGGCCTGTTTGGGTTTAGGATAGCTCTAAGGACACAGGCTCTTGCCAGGCAGAGTCTGAGAAGAGTTCCGTGGTCCAGAATGGTCTTGGGAAATGTAGCCACCCTAGAAGCCATTTCTGGGTAAGAGAAATACTTCACTCTTACCCAGGTATTTGGCTCCCCTGTTGGCCAAATTCTTCAGCAACCACAAATCTGAACTAACTTTTGATGTTGGAGTATCATATAAAGTGTCTTCTTTCATTTTTTTCTATCTTCCTTTGAAAGACTTGCCAAAACTATTCCCTAACTTGAGCGAAGCAATACCTAAAAGTCCTAGATTTATTTTTTAAATTGTAATACTTGATATATCACTTTAATCCTGTGTATACAGAGAAATGAGAATTTTAATAACAATTACAGTTTAAATGTTATTTTTTACTTTTTTTTCCCCCTTTTAAGCAATAATACATTGTTAGAAAGGGCTAAAGTATAAACTGTGTTTTGGCATCTAATTAAGAAATGTTTAGTTTCTTTTAAACTGTGATGGAAAGAAGAAACAGTATTTCTTATATGCTCTTTTTTTCCTCCAGGAAAATTTCATGGAAGTAATTCGAAACCAGGAATTTGTATTATTACCAGCCAGTGAAATTGCAAAGCTCTTAGCCAGTGATGACATGAACATTCCTAATGAGGAGACAATATTGAACGCACTTCTTACTTGGGTTCGTCATGATTTGGAACAGAGACGGAAAGATCTCAGTAAACTTTTGGCTTATATTAGGCTACCTCTCCTTGCACCACAGGTAAACTATTTTTAATTATTTAAAATAATTAAAGTTTCAACAACTTTGAGTAGACACCATTCCACACATCCCGAGTTCAACAAAACATGAATTGAAAATTTTTTTTAATTCCAGAAAATTCAAAAATGCAAAACTTGAATTTGTTCTGTGCCAGCAACTATTACATAATATTTACATTGCATTTACAACTGTTTATGTAGGAATTGCATGGTATTAGCTAGGTATTATAGGTAATCCAGAGATTATTTAAAGTATATAGGAAGCTGTGCAGAGTTTAATTGCAAATACTACATATTTAAATTGAGATACTGGTATCGACAGAGGTCCTGGTACCAACCCTCTGTCCCCAGAATACTGAGGGACTACTAATTACATTAATATGAGCTAATTACAGTATGCTAATTACATTAATTAGTGCACATTAATGCTAATTGGGCTTCCCTGGTGGCTCAGATGGTAAAGCGTCTGCCTGCAATGCGGGAGACCTGGGTTTCGATCCCTGGGTCAGGAAGATCCCCTGGAAAAGGAAATGGCAACCCACTCCAGTACACTTGGTTGGAAAATTCCATGGATGGAGGAGCCTGGTAGGCTACAGTCCATGGGGTTGCAGAGAGTCGGACACGACTGAGCAAATTCATTTTCACTTAATGCTAATTGTGTTAGTCGCTCAGTTGTGTCCAACTCTTTGTTACCCCATGGACTATAGCCCACCAGGCTCTTCTGTCCATAGTATTCTCCAGGCAAGAATACTGGAGTGGTTCCCATTCCCTTTTCCAGTGGATCTTCCTGACCCAGGATTGAACTTGGGTCTCCTGCATTACAGGCAGAATCTTTACTATCTGAGCCACCAGAGAAGCCCATTAATATTAGCTTGTCTATAGGTTTTTTCCTTAGTCTGTTCAACGTGGTTGTTTTATGTATGTTCCTATGAAATGTTAAGGTGAAAAGATAGTGAGCTAAAAAAATTTGTTTTTTTTCAACCCAGAAAGTCTGACTACCTAAATTGCATTCATTAAGTAACATCGTTGCTTTGGGGTTAGTAATTTTATTTGACTCAGCTACAAACCTATCCTAGCAATTGAAGAATTAATAAAGCTGCTAATGAAAGAAACACTGAACTCTAGGAACCAGAAAATTTAGATTAATTCATGTGCCACACATTTATTAAATATCCACTAAATGCTGGACTCTGATGATAAACAAATTAATGAGACATAGTTCTGACTCTGACATTTTAAAACTCTGTGACTTGGCATGTTCACATACCTTGGTTTCTTCATCTGTCAAGTGGAGATCACATCCTTTCTATCTCACAGGATTTTTATGAGGATCAGAAAAGTGCTCTGAAATAAAATGTGCTATAAATAATGATAGTGTATTATCACTGTTTTAGAATTGAGAGATACCTAGTTGGTGTATTCAAGGCAATTAGTCATAACATATATACATGCATGGTTTCGCCTTTTTACAGTTTCAATTGGAATATACAAAAATTTCCTCTGCCTGCCTGGCTGCTTTGGAGAAGGAAATGGCAGCCCACTCCAGTATTGCCTGGAAAAGCCCATGGACAGAGGAGCCTGGTGGGCTTGCAGTCCATGGGCTCATAAAGACTCAGACATGACTGAGCGACCTACACACACTTGGCTGCTTATTTTGAGGCCTTAAGTAGAGTCCTTGAAAGAAAAGGAAAAAATGAGCTATTACTGCTCAAGATCAGATTTTTTTGTTGTTGTTTTAAGTGTTGTGTGTTTTGTTTGGTTTGTATTTATCTTGAGCATTATGTATTATTTCCAGCTGTTGTGAGCAAAAGTTACTGTTTGCTCTCTACCTTACAGAAACAAAAATCAGTGTGATACTTTACAAGAACAACTTCCCTCTTCAGAGGTAGAATATTGTATGAATTCATAGGAGTGAAACTGCATGACTTGATAATTCAGGAAAAATAACATCATAAAACATTTCTTAAAATCAGATTTAAAGAGGACTATTTTTACTGGTATCCAGCCTAATTTTTTTCCTTATCCTTCTCTAGAGGAAAGAAAATAAAGTCTGAAAAATCCTAGTATACTTTGAAAAGAACCTGTGCAATTAAGTAACCTGACAATTTACTTTAGCCCTGTAGTTTCAAATATTTATGATACTGTATTTGCATGACTCTCAGAGACCTTTAGAATTTCTTTTATCCAGGATACTGCTGATAATCATAGTCATAAGATCTTATGAGTTGAAAAGCATGTTGGAGATCATTTAGTCTAACACCTGTTGTACAAATGAAATAACAGATTAAAAAAGTAAAGCCATATGTTCAAAATCACAAAGTGATTGCATAAATCATGTTCTTTGGCACTGTGGTTTTATTTGACTTTAGACTAGAGCTAATAAGAGACAGGGGCTTCCCTGGTGGCTCAGTGGTAAAGAATCTGCCTGCTAATGCAGGATACGCAAAGAGACTTGGGTTCGATCCCTGGATTGGGAAGATCCCCTGGAGAAGGAAATGGCAACCTACTCCAATATTCTTGCCTGGGAAATCCCATAGACAGAGGAGCCTGGTGAGCTACACAGTCCATGGGGTTGCATAAGAGTTGGACATGACTTAGCAACTGAACAAGAGACAGAGGTAGACCTTGAACCCAAATAAAGTTACATGCCTTTTCTACTGAACTGTTGTGCCTCTTGAATGTACTTCATGTAAAATTGCTGGGTAGGGAGGATATCAGGTGGAGGAAGAAAACGATTAAAAAGCAAATCAGTAATTACAATATAATGAGATAAAGTCTGTGATAGACATGGCATTATGAAAGCAATTGGAGTGGTCCACCTAGACTGATAGTGGAGAAGCTAGGAAAATCTCTCAAGTGTCACTCAATTTGCAAGCCATGTTAGTCACCCAAAAGAATGGGCATGATAGCCCAGAAAAGATAAGAGTCCTGGTTATGGAGCCATGAGCAAATATATCATGTTCTGAAATCTGAAGATAGCATGCATAGCTAAAGTTACAGAAACAAAAAGGACAATATTGAGAGATGAGACTGGAGAAGGAAACAGACCAGATTGTGGAGGAATTCTAGTCATGCCAAAGAACTGGGATTTTTTTATCTAAAAGCAATAAGGAAGCACTAAAGGATTTTAAGTAGGGAATGGCATAATTATCCTTTTATTTTAGAAAGATCCTATGATTGCATTGCAGAGAATAGATTGGAGGGATCAAAGTAGAAACCTGCTAAGGAAGACTGTTGGATTCCGACAAGTGAATTAAGCACTTTTAAAAAAAAGTGGAGGTAGAGAAATTAATTATGACAGTCAAGAGCTATTTAGGAGGTAGGATTGATACACTGGAATGATTGAATGTACAAGGTGAAAAAAAGAAAGAGTCCAGAATAATTCTCATTTGTGCAATGCAATTGATGAAGGTGCTGTCAGTTAATACAGAATACAGGATGAAGCATTGATTTTGAAGGTGGGGAAGGAAGTAGAAGAAGCACATTCCCAGAGCTTATTGACATCTTTAATCCTCTTAGAGTCTAAGAGGAAGTTTTAGAAACTACTTATTTAGGTTGTTGAAGCCAAGGGGAAGAGAGTGACACCAATCAAAGAGAACATAAAAGCACTAGAGGTGGAACCCTAGGAGATACTAATATTTAGTGATAGTCCCATATCTGCCTAAATAACTGTAGTACTATTAAAAAGAGATTGCAGGTTCCAGAAAGGGAATTTTATCATCATTAGATGCTGCAGAGAAGACAGATAAGGACGGTAAATGCATTGGATTAACCCAGTGTTTCTCAAAGTGTGTTCCCCAACTGTAAGATCAGTACCACGTGGGTAATTGTTTAAAATGAAAATGATTAGGCTTCCACCTACTAAATCTGAAACTCTGGTGGTGGGGCCAAGCCAGTTGTGTATTAATAAGCCCTCAGTGCATCTGATGCACACTCAAATTTGAGAACCACTGTCTTAGCCCAGGGAGTAGCAATGATGGAAGCCACATTGCTCTGTATAATTTAAACAACTTAATAACACCTCTTTGAACAATGTTTTGTTTTTTTTTCTACAGTGATAATTCTATATGGCACCATTATGGCATTCAGAGATACTAGCAAGGTTCTTTTTTTTTCCTTACTAAAAGTAAAGGGCAGATTTGGAGAATTAGAGTTGTCAAGTGATAAAGTATTGAAGTAGACTCTAAAATCATCAAGAAAATCTTGGATTATGTTCTGAATGTTTTATTTTAAAAGATAGGAAAAGGATGAAATTGCTAAGAGTAGGTCTGAAAAGTTCTCATCACAGACATGAAAGAAGATAACTATGTGGGGATGAATGTTAACTCGACTTACTATGGTAATCATTTTCCAATATATAGATATGTCAGATCATTGTGTTATACATCTAAAGCTAATGTTATATGTCATTTATATCTTAATAAAAAATAAAAGTGACAAAGCAAAAAAATGTCTAGTGCCTATCAAATAAATGACTGATTTTTTTAAAATTACCATTACATCTAGTTACCTAAAGAATTTACTTTCATAAAATAATTCCTTTCTCATACAGTTTTAACCCTATTCTGTTGGTAAGAAACATTCTCTTTTAGCCTAACTATAATGAGTTCAACCTACATATAGTCATTTTATTGTAGTGTCTCTTTAAAATAATATAGGAAATAATATATATCATTATAATCCTGAACCAAATAATCATTTTAGTGTGGCTCTATTTTTAAACTCTGAATAATCCAGAAGATAGGTGTGTGTGGTTTTATTTTACCTTTGAAAGCATTCCAGACTTTTCTGTTCATTCCTATTTTAAACAATGTGGATGAAAATGCAGTTGGCCCTCAAACAGCATGGGGATTATTCTGTGTATAACGTATCACCTGCCCTCCATGTGAGATTCCTCCATATCTATGCATTCAACTAACCATGGATTGTGTCATACCGTAGTATTTATTGTTGAAAAATATCTATGTATAAGTGGACCTTCATGGTTCATATCCATGTTGTTCTAGGGTCAACTGCATTAGGGCATTATTTTAAATACTTTGATATCTAAATTCTTAATATTCCCAATGATTAGTCTGCATTACAAGTATATTGGTCTCCACTATTCTGTTCTCAGTTCTCATTGTTGTTTTTTACTAAAATTCAGAAATATAAAACAAATCAGTATTTATCTTTAGCATTCTTTTAATTTACAAGTTTGGGGTACCAAAACACTTTTTAAAGCCTATGGAGTTCATAAATCATTCACATTCTGTTATTTACTCTAAGTAGTATTTGGGGGAAATATTAGTATTGGGGGGAGATAGTTTTAGTGCAAATTACATCAGTTTAGTTCAGTCGCTCATTTGTGTCCGACTCTTTGCGACCCCATGGACTACAGCACACCAGGTCTCCCTGTCCATCACCAACTCCCAGAGCCTACTCAGACTCATGTCCATTGTGTTGGTGATGCCATCCAACCTTCTCATCCTCTGTCGTCACCTTCTCCTCCTGCCTTCCAATTTTTCCCAGCATCAGGATCTTTTCCAGTGAGTCAGTTCTTTGCCTCAGGTGGCCAAAGTATTGAAGTTCAACTTCAGCATCAGTCCTTCCAATGAATATTCAGGGCTGATTTCTTTAGAATTGACTGGTTGGATCTTGTTGCAGTCCAAGGGACTGAAGAGTCTTCTCCAACACCACAGTTCAACAGCATCAATTCTTTGGCGCTCAGCTTTATAGTCCAACTCTCACATCTATACATGACTACTGGAAAAACCATGGCTTTGACTAGATGGACCTTTGTTGACAAAGTAATGTCTCTGCTTTTTAATATGCTGTCTAAGTTGGTCATAACTTTCATTCCAAGGACCAAGCATCTTTTAATTTCATGGCTTCATGGCTGCAGTCACCATCTGCAATGATTTTGGAGCCCGAAAAAATAAAGTCTGCCACTGTTTCCATTGTTTCCCCATCTATTTTCCATGAAGTGATAGGACCAGATACCATGATCTTAGTTTTTTGAATGTTGAGTTTTAAGCTAACTTTTTCACTCTCCTCTTTTACTTTCATCAAGAGACTCTTTAGTTCTTTGCTTTCTGTCATGAGGATCATGTCATCTGCATATCTGAGGTTATTGATATTTCTCCCTGCAGTCTTGATTCCAGCTTGTGCTTCATCCAGCCCAGCATTTCGCATGATGTATTCTGCATATAAATTAAATAAGCAGGGTGACAATATACAGCCTTGACATACTCCTTTCCTAATTTGGAACCAGTGTGTTGTTCCATGTCTCGTTCTAACTGCTGCTTCTTGACCTGCATACAGATTTCTCAAGAGGCAGGTCAAGTGGTCTGATAAGCCTGTCTCTTTTAAGAATTTTCCACAGTTTGTTGTGATCCACAGTCAAAGGCTTTGGCGTAGTCAATAAAGCAAAAGTAGATGTTTTTCTGGAACTCTCTTGCTGTTTCTGTGATCCAGCAGATGTTGGCAATTTGATCTCTGGTTCCTCTGCCTTTTCTAAATCCATCTGGAAGTTCATGGTTCACATACTGTTGAAGCCTGGCTTGGAGAATTTTGAGCATTACTTTACTAGCGTGTGAGATGAGTGCAATTGTGTGGTAGTTTGAGCATTCTTTGGCATTGTCTTTCTTTGGGATTGGAATGAAAACTGACTGTTTCCAGTCCTGTGGCCACTGCTGAGTTTTCCAAATTTGCTGGCATATTGAGTGCAGCACTTTCACAGCATCATCTTTTAGGATTTGAAATGGCTCAGCTGGAATTCCATCACCTCCACTGGCTTTGTTTGTAGTGATACTTCCTAAGGCCCACTTGACTTTGCATTCCAGGATGTCTGGCTCTAGGTGAGTGTTCACACCATCATGGTTATATGGGTCTTGAAGATATTTTTTGAATAGTTCTGTGTATTTTTGCCACCTCTTAATATCTTCTGCTTCTGTTAGGTCCATACCATTTCTGTCCTTTATTGTGCTCATCTTTGCATGAAACGTTTCCTTGGTATCTCTAATTTTCTTGAAGAGATCTCTAGTCTTTCCCAGTCTATTGTTTTCCTCTATTTCTTTGCACAGATTGCTGAGGAAGGCTTTCTTTTCTCTCCTTGCTATTCTTTGGAATTCTGCATTCAATTAGTTATATCTTTCCTTTTCTCCTTTGCCCTTAGCTTCTCTTCTTTTCTCAGCTATTTGCAAGGCCTTGTCAAGTATGTGAGTAACGATAAAAATTTACAAATTGAACATGTTTCTCATCTTTTCTAAATGTTTCCACTTTAGTAATTTGCCATTCTTTTTTGGCATAGAAAGTACATGGTGTTGCCCTAAAATGCAGAGTATATGAGGGTCTGTATTTTGTAGTCCTTTCTCAGTGCCTTCTGAATCATTTTCCGAGTGATATCTGGTCTTCCATTCATCTGATGCTTATATTACTGGATTCATATTTTCTTCCATTACTGTCATCTCTCTACTTAAATATAATTAATCCCATTTATTCATAAATTATAGATACTGTCAGCATGCTAAGAAATATATTTCACTGTAGTAACTGTTGAGTCTTCTAAGACTTTACTTTCTACAGTTTTTTCACATTTATATTTATTTAGAAAGGACTAAAGCATTTATGTATAACAAGTAGTAGAAATACTGAGATTAATCTAAATGAGCCATTTGATGCGTATTCATTAATGACTTGTAAAAAGTATAACTATATTTTGTGTGCATAGGATAACATGGAATGATTAATATCAGAATTTACACTCTGCCTTAGATCCTGAGACTTACATCTTTTTTTTCAGTTTTAATATTTGTTTTTATTAAAGTATAGTTGATTTACAATATTGTTAATTTCTATTGTACATCAAAGTCATTCAGTTATACAGATGTATAAATTCTTTTTAATATTCCTTTCTATTATGATTTATCATAAGATACTGAATGTAGTTTTCTGTGCTGTCAGTTATATATAATAATTTTTATCTGCTAACCCCAACCTCCCACTCCATTTTTGCCTCAACCCCCTCTGCCTTAAAAATCACCAATCTGTTCTCTATGTTGAGACTTCTGTCTCAATTTGGCTTTTTTTTGCCTTTTGCATGCTGTTCTCAGTTGCCAGATGCCACAAACTATTTTACAGTTACTTTTGTTGTAGACTTCCTTCTCTTCCATTATCAAAATATGAACATATTCTCAACATTATTAGCCATTAAGTAAGCACAAAGTAAACTCACATTTTTCACCCACTCAAGTGGCTGAAAAGAGAAGACAGTAATAATCGTTGGTGAGAACGTGGAGAAACAGGAACCCTCGAAGATAGCCGGTGGGAATATAAATCGTGCAGACACCTTCTAAAACAGTTTGGCAGTTTCTTAAACAGTTAACATAAATGTGTACCATATGACCTAACAATTCTACTCCTGAAAACATATCTACATAAAGACTTGCACACAAATGTTCTTAGCAGCCTTATTCATAATAGCCAAAAACTTGAATGTAAGTGCCTATCAGTTGGTAAATGGTTAGATAAAATACGATGCATCCATACAGTGAAGTAGTATTCAACAAAAAAAAGAAATGGATACTGATACATGTTACATATCAATGAACCTCAAAAACATGATAAGTGAAAAAAGCAAGACGCAGGAGACCGTGCATTGTGTGATCCAATTTATACAAAGCATCTAAAGGCAAATCTGTAGAGACAGATTAGAGCTTGGAACAGGAGATAGGAACCGAGATTAACAGTAAACAGGCATTCACGGTGATGAGAATGTTCCAAAACTGTTTTTATGGTAATGGTTGCACAACTTGGTAAATTTACTAAAAATCATTGAACTGTATACTTGAAATGGTGAATTATACAGTATATAAAATATACCTTTGGAGAAGACAGTGGCACCCCACTCCAGTACTCTTGCCTGGAAAATCCCATGGACAGAGGAGCCTGGTAGGCTGCAGTCCATGGGGTGGCTAGGAGTCGGACACGACTGAGCGACTTCACTTTCACTTTTCACTTTCATGCACTGGAGAAGGAAATGGCAACCCACTCCAGTGTTCTTGCCTGGAGAATCCCAGGGACGGGGGAGCCTGGTGGGCTGCCGTCTCTGGGGTCGCACAGAGTCGGGCACGACTGAAGCGACTTAGCAGCAGCAAAATACACCTTATGTTGTCAAATACAATCCTGCAGTATATCAAAAGGGTAATACACTATGATCAGGAAGATCTTTTTCCAAGAATATAAGAATGGTTGAGTGTTAGGAAATCTGTCAAGGTAATTATATCAATAAAGGAGAAAAAGCCATATAATCATATCACTAGCTGTATAAAAGATATTTGGAAAAAATTAACCATTCTTAATTTTAAAACTCTAAAATAGAGAAGAAAACAACATATCTATAATAAAGATAAATTATTTAAACATAGTAAAAAATTAAATGCTATAGTAACTGCTGCTGCTGCTGCTGCTAAGTCGCTTCAGTCGTGTCCAACTCTGTGTGACCCCAGAGACGGCAGCGCAGCAGGCTCCCCCGTCCCTGGGATTCCCCAGGCAAGAACACTGGAGTGGGTTGCCATTTCCTTCTCCAGTGCATGAAAGTGAAAAGTGAAAGTGAAGTCACTCAGTCGTGTCCGACTCCTAGAGACCCCATGGACTGCAGCCTACCAGGCTCCTCCGTCCATGGGATTTTCCAGGCCAGAGTACTGGAGTGGGGTGCCATTGCCTTCTCCGCTATAGTAACTATTATCCTAAATAGTGAAACACTGAAACCATATCAATTTAAACTATAAGATGGATACTCTTTATCACTCTAATTATTTAACACTGCTTGGAGGGTTTTAGCAATTGCATTAATGAAATGAAAATGATATAATTGGTGTATACATTACAAAAAGGTTTAATGCAGTTCCTATTAGAATTCAAACAGGATCAAGATGGTGAAGGGGAATTGGACAAATCTGTCTTAAGTTTATATAGAAAATAAAGACTCAAAAATAGCCCAGAAAATTATTTAAATGAATAGTGAAGGTAGATTTATGTCAGATAAGCAAAAAATGTCATAAGACACTGTAATAGGGATTTCTTTGACAGTCCAGCAGTTAAGACTTCGCCTTCCAATGCAGGGGGTGCTGTTTCCATCCTTGGTCTGGGACGTAAGATCCTACATGCCCCATAGCCAAAAAAAACCAAATCATAAAACAAGCAATATTGTAACAAATTCAATAAAGACTTTTTTAAAAAGATACTATAGTATTAGGAAAGGAATAGACAAATATATCAGTGGAACAGAATAGAGAATCAAAAAATAGATCTCATATATCTTGAGACTACTGTAACCAAGGGTCAGTTCAGTTGGGAAATGGAATTATATTGGTCTAGAGCTAGCTATTCATTTGGAAGAAAAAGTATTTCTCAACTCATACGCTGTTTAAAAATTAACTTCATATGAATTAGTATCCTAAATGAAAGAAATAAGGCAATAAAGAGGTAAGTAGGGGGACGAAGAACCAAGCACAAAAGAAAAGAAAGTCATCTTTTTTTTTTTAATTCATCTTTTAAAGGTAGGTTGTAACCATACTTATCCATTTATGTAAAATTACATAGGTAAAACATGTAGAATTCAATGAAGTACAAGGAATTTTAGTTCTTTTAAAATAATCACCATTCGGAGTTCTTTGCCCCTTGGAAAAATTGAAAACTTTGTTTTTGCTGTTCTTGCTGGTTGAACATTCTTTAGAGAGGTCAGATAAATGCAGTCTAATTAGTCAGCTCCCACTTATAATTATTCTTCAGTTAAAACTATTTCTAACTTAGTAAAATGATTTATTTTAGAAAATCTTGAAAATATAGAAACATACCAGAAAAGTTATTTTAAAAAGCACCAGTTTCCCCACTACCCGGAGATAAGCACTATTAAGATTTTAAAGCATACCACTTTTCCTTAGTTCTGTTTTTCAGTAAAATGTAAATTTTGTAACTGTTGAATATTTTAGTTAAAAATAGATGTCCAGACTTGGATTTTTTTTAATGAGATAATTTCCATTTGTGAACATTTGTGTTTATTCTTTTAGCCTCATCAATTTCTTGATCAGTCAATATACCTACTCACTATTTTTTTCTAGTTCCTAGCAGACATGGAAAATAATGCACTTTTTCGAGATGATATAGAATGTCAGAAACTAATTATGGAAGCAATGAAGTATCACTTACTACCAGAGAGACGGCCCATGTTACAGAGTCCTCGGACAAAACCTAGGAAGTCAACTGTTGGTACATTATTTGCAGTTGGAGGAATGGATTCAACAAAAGGTATTAAATAATCTTTTATTTGAAGAAACATACAAAATGAATTTTTGTTTTTCTTTGAAGTATAGTTGATTCACAGTGTTGTTAGTGTGAGGCGTACAGCAAAGTGATTCAGCTATACGTAGCCATATATCCACTCTTTTTAAGATTCTTTTCCTATATGGGTCATTACAGAATATTGAATTCCCTTCATTATACAGTAGGTCCTTATTAGTTATCTGTTTTATATATAGTAATGTGTATATGTCAATCCCAGTTTCCCAATTTATCCCTCCCCTCTTTTCCTTGTTAACCATAAGATTGTTTTCTACATCTGTAACTCTCTCTCTCTTTTGTAAAGAAGTTCATTTGTACATTTTTTTTTAGATTCCACATATAAGCTGTATCATATGATATTTGTCCTTCTCTGACTTACTTCATTCAGTGTGACAATCTCTAGGTCCATCCATGTTGGTGCAAATGGCATTATTTTGTTCTTTTTAATGGCTGAGTAGTATTCCATTATATATCTTATATATATATGTATACCACATCTTTTTTATCCATTCATCTGTCGGTGGACATTTAGGTTGCTTTCTTGCCTTAGCTATTGTAAATAGTGCTGCAGTGAACATTGGGGTACATGTATCTTTTTGAAAGAAACAGAAAAATGAATTAGTAATAACTAAGGCTTATGAGCTCCTTGGAGAAATAGCTGATTCTAGCACTGAGGTAGGAAAAGTACAAGATAAGCCTAGAACAACTTGTAGTGCCAGAAAGTAAGGAAGTGCCCAATGATGGAAACAGGTCAAGAGATACAGCAGACAGTTGATAAGGGCTCAGTTCAATTCAGTCGCTCAGTCGTGTCCTACTCTTTGCTACCCATGAATTGCAGCACACCAGGCCTCCCTGTCCATCACCAGCTCCCAGAGTTCACTCAAACTCACGTGCATCGAGTCGGTGATGCCATCCAGCCATCTCATCCTCTGTCGTCCCCTTCTCCTCCTGCCCCCAATCCCTCCCAGCATCAGAGTCTTTTCCAATGAGTCAACTCTTCGTATAAGGTGGCCAAAGTACTGGAGTTTCAGCTTTAGCATCCTTCTTTCCAAAGAACACCCAGGACTGATCTCCTTTAGAATGGACTGGTTGGATGTCCTTGCAGTCCAAGGGACTCTCAAGAGTCTTCTCCAACACCACAGTTCAAAGGCATCAATTCTTCGGCGCTCAGCCTTCTTCACAGTCCAACTCTCACATCCATACATGACCACTGGAAAAACCATAGCCTTGACTAGATGGACCTTTGTTGGCAAAGTAATGTCTCTGCTTTTGAATATGCTATCTAGGTTGGTCATAACTTTCCTTCCAAGGAGTAAGCGTTTTTTAATTTCATGGCTGTAAGGGCTACCACTGTCCAAACCTGGGATAATTTCAATGTCAAAATAAATAATGGTAGCAAAAGATTATAACTAAGTATTCATGAATTCATACCGATACAAACAGAAGTAGAAGGGAATGCTCTTCCTTACAGTAGAATACCAACTAATTAAAATATAGAAGCAAAGATGGGATTAGAAAAATCACCATTTGGCAATCATCATATTAATAAGTAATTCAGTCAATCATCAGTTCTCTAAGACTCATAGGTGAAAGTTTTTGAGAGCAGGATCTTTAGTCTCAAAGTATCTCCCAATCATTTGCTTATTAGTCAATCATAAGTTATGTCTTATGGTAGAGAAACTTGACATACAATACCTAAACCAAATAATCAGAGGTCATATTGCCAGTAAAGAGACTAACCAGCAGCCTGTGCTTATGTGATATACTGAGAACTCACCTGGACATCTGTGGTATTCTTGCCAAAAGTGTATAATCTGGACTTAATCATAAGAAAAAGACAAACAAATTCAAATTGAGAGACATGCTACAAAATAACTTACCTGAAGTATTCCAAAATGTCAGCATCATGAAATACAAAAAAAAAAAAAGGTTTAGGAAGTTGTCTCTGTCATATGTCTTACAGAGATACGACAGCTTTTACAATATATCATCTTGGATTTTCTTTTACTATGAAAGACATTAAAATGAAAGTTGCTCAGTCGTGTCTGACTCTTTGCAACCCCATGGATAGTCTGTGGAATTCTCCAGACCAGAATACTGGAGTGCGTAGCTGTTCCCTTCAGGGCATCTTTCCAACCCACAGATCAAACTCAGGTCTCCCACATTGCAGGCGGATTCTTTACCAGCTGAGCCACAAGGGAAGCCCAAGAATACTGGATGGATAGCCTATCCCTTATCCAGTGAGTCTTCCCAACCCAGGAATCAGACCGGAGTCTCCTGCATTGCAGACAGATTCTTTACCAGCTGAGCTGCCAGGAAAGCCATAATTGGAACAAATGATGAAATCCAAATAAGGTCTGTAGATTAGACAGCAACATTGTATAAATGTTAATTTCCAGATTTTGATGATTGTACTGTGGTTTTGTAAGAGGATTTCTGGTTTAGAAGAAGCAACACTGAGATGTTTAGGGATACAGGGGCATCGTGATTCCCAATAGCTCAGTGGTAAAGAATCCACTTGCAATACAGGAGATGTGGGTTCAATCGCTGGGTCAGGAAGATTTCCTGGAGGAGGATATGACAACCCACTCCAGTATTCTTGCTTAGGAAATGCCATGGACAGAGAGGCCTGGCAGGCCACAGTCTGGGGTCACAAAGAGTCAGACACGACTGAACGACTGAGCATGCATGGTCATCATTTTTGCAACTTAATCTGATGAAAACAGTTCAGAAAAACATTCATGCCTACACATGTACATACATAGAAAACAAATGTAAAATATAAATATGCAGGAAATCTCGGTTAAGAGTATCTGGAAATCTTTGTACCCTTCTTGCAGCATTTGTTATTCATAGTAACATTAATAACAACAAACACCATGCCCAGTGCCTACTCAATGCCGGGTATTGTGCTAGAAGCTTTCTGTTTATGTGTATTTTTTCTCAGCATACATCGATCTCCTCTTCCTCTGAATTCCTAGTACTAATAATTTGCAGGCTCCTGACAATACCTCTGACTTCTGGCTACCGCTGTGGTCTCAGTTCTCTTGTATTACTTGTATGACTAAAGCACTTGATACAGTGATCATATCTAAAGGTTTCTCCTCTATATGATATTTCTAAGAAATATCAAAATGTGAGCTCTAATTGAAAATCTTGCATTGTTATTTAGCTTTTAGGTTATAAAATATAAATAAATATAAATATAGCTATTATTGCACATAGCATATAGTGCTATGTATATATAGATGCTTAAGTTTTAAATATAGACTTGATGACTCAGTGTTCTATAAGTACATAAAGATAACTGATTGGAGTTATAATGTAAGTATTTGAACATTTTTGGAGACGTCCACTGTCCAGATAACTGATCTGCAAATACTTACTAAATAACCTGCTCTATGTCTGAAACTGGTGCTTAGCTTTATAGTCATTACCAGCACTTAAACTCTTCTCCTCAGTCTTTCCTTCTCTTTTTCAAGGCTTTAACTGTTATCTCTGTATTAATTATACTCTCACATTTTGATTTTTTATAATTTATTGAAGTATAGTTGTTTACAGTATTGTGTTAATTTCTGCTCTGTAGCAAAGTGATTGAGTTCTGTATATATCCTTTTTTATTTTCTTTTCCATGATGGTTTATCATAGGATATTGAATATAGTTCCCTGTATAGGTCCTATACGGTAGGACCTTGTTGTTTAACATTTTCTATAAAATGGTTTGCATTTGCTAATCCCAAACTCCCAGTTCATCCCTCCCCCACCTCCGCTCCTCCTTGGCAACCACATCTATTCTCTATGCCTTGTGAGTCTGTTTCTGTTTGGTAGATAAGTTCATTTGTATCATATTTCAGATTCCACAAAATAAGTCTTACACTTTGATTTTATTCTCATATTTCCAACTTGTATAAAATACCTATTTGACGTTTGGTTTTCATCTTAAACGTCATGTATTCAAACCTTCTCTGACCGTGTCTCTCAGACTTGAGAGCTTGTGATCATAGTTCAGTGCTCTTCAGAGGACATCAGCTCTGGCTCATGTAAGCAAATAAGGAATTGGAAGGCTATTGAGAAATGGATAGGACTACATCCACTGTCCCTGCTTCTTTATAAATCCTGCTTTAGGTTTTAAATTCCAAGTTCAGACATCCATTTGACTAGCTTTAGGTCAGTCATAGGCCCCAAAATTCCAAAGACAATGACTGTCTTAAGTCCAGAAAAGAGGGGTTGTATGTATACATATGACTGATTCACTTTGCTGTACAGTAGAAACTAACACAACATTGTAAAGTAACTATACTCCAGTAAATTTTTTTTTAAAAGAGAAAGACCTGCCTTTTCAGTTTTCTGGGAGATGGGTTCCTGGCTCCCATCAAGGCTTATACATACATAGGAAGAGTCCCCAAACTTGGGGAAGGAACTTGAATTCTAAGTAGCCAAGTAAACAATACTTACCTCCTCTCTCCTTCTCTCTCTCAAACTTACATTCTGATAGTCACCAAGTGACTTCTTTCAAATGACTCCTAATTCTTCCAAATCTCCACTGCTGTCCTGATAATTCCAATTAGCCTTCTCTCAACTCACAAATTTTGATTATGTTAATTTTGTGGGAGTAGCATTCATTATATTCTTAGTAAATGTCAGGCATTATGCTAAGAACTTGACCTACATTGTTTCATTTCATCTTCCTAGCAACTTTCAGAGCTGTATGTTACTCGATTCAGTTCAGTTCAGTCGCTCAGTCATGTCCAGCTCTTTGCGACCCCATGAATCACAGCACGCCAGGCCTCCCTGTCCATCACCATCTCCCGGAGTTCACTCAAACTCACGTCCATCGAGTCGGTGATGCCATCCAGCCATCTCTTCCTGTCGTCCCCTTCTCTTCCTGCTCCCAATCCCTCCCAGCATCAGAGTCTTTTCCAGTGAGTCAACTCTTTACATGAGGTGGCCAAAGTACTGGAGTTTCAGCTTTAGCATCATTCCTTTCAAAGAACACCCAGGGCTAATCTCCTTCAGGATGGACTGGTTGGATCTCCTTGCTCCAGCACCACAGTTCAAAAGCATCAATTCTTCGGCGCTCAGCTTTCTTCATAGTCCAACTCTCACATCCATACATGATCACTGGAAAAACCATAGCCTTGACTAGACGGACCTTTGTTGGCAAAGTAATGTCGCGCTTTTCAATATGCTATCTAGGTTGGTCATAACTCTTCTTCCAAGGAGTAAGCGTCTTAATTTCATGGCTGCAGTCACCATCTGCAATGATTTTGGAGCCCAAAAAGATAAAGTCTGACACTGTTTCCACTGTTTCCCTATCTATTTCCCATGAAGTGATGGGACCAGATGCCATGATCTTTGTTTTCTGAATGTTGAGCTTTAAGCCAGCTTTTTCACTCTCTTCTTTCACTTTCATCAAGAGGCTTTTTAGTTCCTCTTCACTTTCTGCCATACTGCCCTCTTTTAGAGAAGAGGATACTGAGACAGAGAAGTTAAATAACTTTCCTAGGCTCACACAGCTAATTAGTGATGGAATCAAGATACAGATAGGCATTTTGACTTTGGACACTATACTCTGCTTAATTCCCATGTTAACTTCCGTTAACATGCCACTGCTCTGCTCAAAAGTTTCAGCAATCTTAATTTCTTTACTGCACAAAGTATAAATTCCTCTCTCTAGATTTCAAGACTTTCTGTAATCTGGCCTTTGCAGTTTGACCAAATTTATTTCTAAGTCTCTCTTAATAATCAAATGCTCTGAGGTTCTGTCCTACTCAAGCTGTCTTCCAAGGCTTTATCTTATTCCCAGTGTCTTCATGCTGCTGCTAAGTTGCTTCAGTCATGTCCAACTCTGTGCGACCCCATAGATGGCAGCCTACCAGGCTCCCCTGTCCCTGGGATTCCCCAGGCAAGAACACTGGAGTGGGTTGCCATTTCCTTCTCCAATGCATGAAAGTGAAAAGTCAAAGTGAAGTCGCTCAGTCGTGTCCGACTCTTAGTGACCCCATGGACTGCAGCCTACCAGGCTCCTCCACCCATGAAATAATGAAGAGCAATTTGCATTAGTTAGATAGGAGTCTTGATTATTAAGTTCTTGGTCCCTTCATATATCTGTTTAGTATAGAACCCCCAAATGAGCTAGTAATGGTTCTAAATAGCCACTAAAATGGTATCAGGATATATTTGTACTTAATTTTTTTTTTAAAGGTCAGTCCTTCAGTATAAATTAGGGAAATTCCAAGCTTTTACATAGGATTTTTATAATTACTAAGATTTTGTTATTTGGAGATAACATTTTTTAAGATACATGTTTCAGATTTTAAAATCTTAATGTCTTTAAAATTACATTTGATATTAACAAAAGAATTTTTAGTTACTAGTTCATATGCCTCTGATACTGCTTAGTGAACTGGATCTAAAAGGAATAACTCAAAATTCAAATTAGGACAGATAAGTAGCAGGGGCTTTTTATTTGAGGAAGAAAGAAGTTTTTAAGGTCAAGTTTAGAGTGATGATTCAAGTATACTATTACATAAAATATTTGTATCGGTAAAGCCTCATTTTGGCTAAAAATCACAAAGATTATTCAAATTCAAAAATATTTTTCAACAGCTGCTATATACAACAGAGTCTATTATATGACATTTGAGAATGCTACAGTGGAAAAAGACTCAGTATTTATCTCAAATAACTTAAAACTTTTATAAGGTAAATAAAAATAGTAACACTAATTTAAGAAAAATATATGCATACACACAGCCCTGGTGTCTCAGCAGTAAAGAGTCTGCCTGCCTGCAATGTAAGAGACTCGGTAGAAGCTATGGGTTCAGTTTCTGGGTCTGGAAGATCCCCTAGAGAAGGAAATGACAACCCACTGCAGTATTCTTGCCTGGAAAATCTCATGGACAGAGGAGCTTGGTGGGCTGCAGTCCATAGGGTTGCAAAAGAACCAGACACAATGTATCAACTAAACAACAACAAAAATATGCATACACACATGTATTAAAGACTTTCAAGGTTTCTTGCCATATGTATAATGGCAAAACTATTTCTAAATTTTAGTAGACATCAGTAGCATCAGTGCTCTGATGACCTAGTTGTAACAAATATTTCAGAATAAATGCTTGTCTTGATTGTAGTGCTATAAGAATAGCACTGATTTCATGTTGTATTAGAGGCTTAGAAGAGAGAAGTAAAGTAGATACTAATTGAACTCTTCATAACTGAGGGTTTTCCTCTGTTTCTTTGCATTGATCACTGAGGAAAGCTTACTTGTATCTCCTTGCTATTCTTTGGAACTCTGCATTCAAATGGGTATATCTTTCCCTTTAACTGCCTTTTTTTTTTTTTCAGTTTGCAAATTCTTTATTTACTTATTTATTTTTACTTTACAATATTCTATTGGTTTTTCCATACATCAACATGCATCTGCCATGGATGTACACGTGTTCCCCATCCTGAGCCCCCCTCCCACTTCCCTCCCTATACCATCCCTCTGGGTCATCCCAGTGCACCAGCCCCAAGCTTCCTGTATCCTGCATAGAACCTGGACTGGCGATTCCTTTCTTATATGATATTATACATGTTTTAATGCCATTGTCCCAAATCATCCTCCCACTCCCTCTCCCACAGAGTCCAAAAGACTGTTCTATACATCTGTGTCTCTTTTGCTGTCTCGCATACAGGGTTGTCATTAACCATCTTTCTAAATTCCATATATATGCATTAGTATACTATATTGGTGTTTTTCTTTCTGGCTTACTTCACTCTGTATAATAGGCTCCAGTTTCATCCACCTCATTAGAACTGATTCAAATGTATTCTTTTTAATAGCTGAGTAATACTCCATTGTGTATATGTACCACAGCTTTCTTATCCATTCATCTGCTGATGGACATCTAGGTTGCTTACATGTCCTGGCTATTATAAACAGTGCTGCGATGAACATTGGGGTACAGCCACTATGGAGAACAGTGTGGAGATTCCTTAAAAAACTGGAAATAGAACGGCCATCAGATCAGATCAGTCGCTCAGTCGTATCCGACTCTTTGCGACCCCATGAATCGCAGCACACCAGGCTTCCCTGTCCATCACCAGCTTCCGGAGTTCACTGAGACTCACGTCCATCGAGTCAGTGATGCCATCCAGCCATCTCATCCTCTGTCGTCCCCTTCTCCTCTTGCCCCCAATCCCTCCCAGCATCAGAGTCTTTTCCAATGAGTCAACCCTTCGCATGAGGTGGCCTAAGTACTGGAGTTTCAGCTTTAGCATCATATCTTCCAAAGAACACCCAGGGCTGATCTCCTTCAGAATGGACTGGTTGGAGCTCCTTGCAGTCCAAGAGACTCTCAAGAGTCTTCTCCAACACCACAGTTCAAAAGCATCAGTTCTTCGGCACTCAGCCTTCTTCACAGTCCAACTCTCACATCCATACATGACCACAGGAAAAATCATAGCCTTGACTAGACGAACCTTTGTTGGCAAAGTAATGTCTCTGCTTTTGAATATGCTATCTAGGTTGGTCATAACTTTTCTTCCAAGGAGTAAGCGTCTTTTAATTTCATGGCTGCAGTCACCATCTGCAGTGATTTTGGAGCCCAGAAAAATAAAGTCTGACGCTGTTTCCACTGTTTCCCCATCTATTTCCCATGAAGTGATGGACCCAGATGCCATGATCTTCGTTTTCTGAATGTTGAGCTTTAAGCCAACTTTTTCACTCTCCTCTTTCACTTTCATCAAGAGGCTTTTTAGTTCCTCTTCACTTTCTGCCATAAGGGTGGTGTCATCTGCATATCTGAGGTTATTGATATTTCTCCCAGCAATCTTGATTCCAGCTTGTGTTTCTTCCAGTCCAGCATTTCTCATGATGTACTCTGCATATAAGTTAAATAAACAGGGTGACAATATACAGCCTTGACGGACTCCTTTTCCTATTTGGAACCAGTCTGTTGTTCCATGTCCAGTTCGAACTGTTGCTTCCTGACCTGCATACAGATTTCTCAAGAGGCAGATCAGGTGGTCTGGTATTCCCATCTCTTTCAGAATTTTCCACAGTTTATTGTGATCCACACAGTCAAAGGCTTTGGCATAGTCAATAAAGCAGAAATAGATGCTTTCCTGGAACTCTCTTGCTTTTTCCATGATCCAGCGGATGTTGGCAATTTGATCTCTGGTTCCTCTGCCTTTTCTAAGGGCATACACACTGAGGAAACCAGAATTGAAAGAGACACGTGTACCCCAATGTTCTTTTATCTGCTTTTTGATTCACTTCTTTTCACAGCTATTTGTAAGGCTTCCTCAGACAGCCATTTTGCTTTTTTGCATTTCTTTTTCTTGGAGATGGTCTTGATTCCTGTCTCCTGTACAATGTCACGAACCTCTGTCCATAGCTCATCAAGCACTCTGTCTATCAGATCTAGTCCCTTAAATCTATTTCTCACTTCCACTGTATAGTCATAAGGGATTTGATTTAGGTCATACCTGAATGGTCTAGTGGTTTTCTCCACTTTCTTCAATTTCAGTCTGAATTTGGCAATAAGGAGTTCATGATCTGAGCCACAGTCAGCTCCCGGTCTTGTTTTTGCTGACTATATAGAGTTTCTCCATCTTTGGCTGCAAAGAATATAATCAGTCTTATTTTGGTGTCGACCATCTGGTGATGTCCATGTGTAGAGTCTTCCCTTGTGTTGTTGGAAGAGGGTGTTTGCTATGACCAGTGTGTTCTCTTGGCAGAAGTCTCATTTTGTACTCCAAGGCCAAATTTGATGGTTACTCCAGGTGTTTCTTGACCTCCTACTTTTGCATTCCAGTTCCCTATAATGAAAAGGACATCTTTTTTGGGTGTCAGTTCTAGAAGGTCTTGTAGGTCTTTATAGAACTGTTCAGCTTCAGCTTCTTCAGTGTTACTGGTCAGAGCATAGACTTGGATTACCGTGATATTGAATGGTTTGCCTTGGAAACGAGCAGAGATTATTCTGTCGTTTTTGAGATTGCATCCAAGTACTGCATTTTGGGCTCTTTTGTTGACTATAATGGCTACTCCATTTCTTCTAAGGGATTCCTGCCCACAGTAGTAGATATGGTCATCTGAGTTAAATTCACCCATTCCAGTCCATCTTAGTTCTCTGATTCCTAGAATGTCGATGTTCACTCTTGGCATCTCCTGTTTGACCACTTCCAGTTTGCCTTGTTTCATGGCCCTAACATTCCAGGTTCCTATGCAATATTGCTCTTTATAGCATCGGGCCTTGCTTACATCACCAGTCACATCCACAACTGGGTGTTGTTTTTGCTTGGCTCCATCCCTTCATTCTTTCTGGAGTTATTTCTCCACTGATCTCCAATAGGCACCTACCGAGCTGGGGAGTTCATCTTTCAGTGTCCTATCTTTTTGCCTTTTCATACTGTTCATGGGGTTCTCAGGGAAAGAATACTGAAGTGGTTTGCCATTCCCTTCTCCAGTGGACCACATTCTGTCAGACCTCTCCACCATGAGCCGCCCGTCTTTGGTGGCCCCACGGGCATGGCTTAGTTTCATTGAGTTAGATAAGGCTTTGGTCCGTCTGATCAGAATGGCCTGTTGTCTGTGCTTGTGGTTTCAGTCTGCTCTCTGATGCCCTCTCTCAGTGCCTACCATCTTACTTGGGTTTCTCTTACCTTGGACATGGGGTATCTCTCTCTTCACAGCTGCTTCAGCAAAGGCCAGCCGCACTCCTTACCTTGGATGTGGGGTAGGTCCTCTCGGCCGCCGCCAAGAATGGGAAAGACTATAGATCTCTTCAAGAAAATTAGAGATACCAAGGGAACATTTCATGTAAAGATGGGCACAATAAAGGACAGAAATGGTAGGGACCTAACAGAAGCAGAAGATATTAAGAAGAGGTGGCAAGAATACACAGAAGAACTATACAAAAAAGATCTTCACAACCCAGATAATCATGATGGTGTGATCACTCACCTAGAGCCAGACATCCTGGAATGTGAAGTCAACTGGGCCTTAGGAAGCATCACTATGAACAAAGCTAGTGGAGGTGATGGAATTCCAGTTGAGCCATTTCAAATCCTGAAAGATTATGCTGTGAAAGTGCTGCACTCAGTATGCCAGCAAATTTGGAAAACTCAGCAGGGGCCATAGGACTGGAAAAGGTCAGTTTTCATTCCAATCCCAAAGAAAGGCAATGCCAAAGAATGCTCAAACTACCGCACAATTGCACTCATCTCACACGCTAGTAAAGTAATGCTTAAAATTCTCCAAGCCAGGCTTCAGCAATACATGAACTGTGAATTTCCAGATGTTCAAACTGGTTTTAGAAAAGGCAGAGGAACCAGAGATCAAATTGCCAACATCCGCTGGATCATGGAAAAAGCAAGAGAGTTCCAGGAAAGCATCTATTTCTGCTTTATTGACTATGCCAAAGCCTTTGACTGTGTGGATCACAATAAACTGTGGAAAATTCTGAAAGAGATGGGAATACCAGACCACCTGATCTGCCTCTTGAGAAATTTGTATGCAGGTCAGGAAGCAACAGTTCGAACTGGACATGGAACAACAGACTGGTTCCAAATAGGAAAAGGAGTCCGTCAAGGCTGTATATTGTCACCCTGTTTATTTAACTTATATGCAGAGTACATCATGAGAAATGCTGGACTGGAAGAAACACAAGCTGGAATCAAGATTGCTGGGAGAAATATCAATAACCTCAGATATGCAGATGACACCACCCTTATGGCAGAAAGTGAAGAGGAACTAAAAAGCCTCTTGATGAAAGTGAAAGAGGAGAGTGAAAAAGTTGGCTTAAAGCTCAACATTCAGAAAACGAAGATCATGGCATCTGGGTCCATCACTTCATGGGAAATAGATGGGGAAACAGTGGAAACAGCGTCAGACTTTCTTTTTTTGGGCTCCAAAATCACTGCAGATGGTGATTGCAGCCATGAAATTAAAAGACGCTTGCTCCTTGGAATAAAAGTTATGACCAACCTAGACAGCATATTCAAAAGCAGAGACATTACTTTGTCAACAAAGGTCTGTCTAGTCAAAGCTAGGGTTTTTTCATTGATCATGTATGGATGTGAGAGTTGGACTATAACGAAAGCTGCACGCCGAAGAATTGATGCTTTTGAACTGTGGTGTTGGAAAAGACTCTTGAGAGTCACTTGGACTGCAAGGAGATCCAACCTGTCCATCCTAAAGGAGATCAGTCTTGGTGTTCATTGGAAGGAGTGATGTTGAAGCTGAAACTCCAATACTTGGCCACCTGATGCACAGAGCTGACTCATTGGAAAAGACCCTGATGCTGGCAAAGATTGAGGGCAGGAGGAGAAGGGGATGACAGAGGATGAGATGGTTGGATGGCATCACCAACTCAATGGACATGGGTTTGGGTGGACTCCAGGAGTTGGTGATAGACAGGGAGGCCTGGTGTGCTGCGGTTCATGGGGTCGCAAAGAGTCAGACACGACTAAGCGACTGAACTGAACTGAACTGAACTACTGAGAATTGGCTCTTTGTTTAGAGGAGTACGTCTTTTTTTTTTTTTTTTAACCTTAACTCCACTGTTCTTACCTCATAAAGAAAACAGAAGAGTTCTTTGGATCTTGTAATTCTTGATAACATGTAGACACCATCATTCCCCAAACTTTCCATGCTTAGGATTCTCAAAGCATTGCATCCACTCTTCAGCTCTTGTCCTTCCCTGGTTTCGGTGAAGTGTGTATCCCCCCTCCTCCTATGAAAGCCAGCCTCTCACCTGGGCCCTGATACTGCCCTTTCATGTTTTCTCAGGAACTCTCACTGTTAAGTAGGAGTCCTTCGTCTCATGTATTTTCAACTTCCTTCCCCACGGCTAGATCCTTCCGATTATTAACTCAGGTTTATCCACTTTTAACAACAAAACAAAACTTCCCTCAGCCCACCAAATAATTCTTCTCTCTCTCCACCTTTTTGTAGCCAGACTTCTTAGAGGAATGATTGATGCTCATTTTCTCCATTTCCTCACCTCGTAGTCCTGTCTCAACTGCTCAAACAAAGGACTCTCCCTAAAGTCATGAATGACCTCCATGTAGCTAAATTCAGTCATACTTTTCAGTCTTCATCCTACTTGATCCTCTTTTTTACTTTGGCTTCCATCGTGCTAAACTACCCTGCTTTCTTCCCTTCTGGCTGTTGCTTCTCAGCCCTCTTTGACAGACTGTCCTTTCTCACTTGACCTTCTAGTACCAGAGTCTGGTGTAAGCACTAGAGAGTAGAAGGAGATGAGGGCAGGGAAGTTGAGATCATGCAGGTGCTTATTGGAACATATTAGAAATATTATTGTCAGTGCTAATCCTATACTTTTATATGTCTAAGTTCATAAAATACTCAATGATGGTGAGCTTTTTATTTGCATAACTTCTTTCTGTTACTATTAAGGAGCAACAAGCATCGAAAAGTATGATCTTCGTACAAATATGTGGACTCCTGTAGCAAATATGAATGGGCGGAGGCTGCAGTTCGGCGTTGCAGTGTTAGATGACAAACTGTACGTGGTTGGAGGAAGAGATGGACTGAAGACTTTGAATACTGTAGAATGCTACAACCCTAAAACAAAAACTTGGAGTGTGATGCCTCCTATGTCTACACATAGGCATGGCCTTGGTGAGATAACTGCAGATTTGTTCATACTTTCATGTATAGGCCTGTATGGCATTTTCACATTCTTTACCTGGCAGAAGATCAGCGTCGCAGCTGCTGAGCCAACAGCAGTCACCAGCATTCTCTCATGCTCCCTGTTATCTGAGAAGCAGAAGCAGAGAAAACAAGCATGTATATGTGCAGCCAGCACAAGTGAAAACATGAATATTTAAGAATTATGGTGTAGCACGATGGACTGACAAGCCACCATTTGACATGTGTGTTCTATGTTGACATTTAATGTTATCTAATTGAAATGCTTATTTAAAGATCTTTAGCATTATTTTTTTTTCATGTATATTCCTTTGTTTTTAAGCAGAAATGAATAAGATGCAGAAAAATTTTGAGGTAGCACAGAGAATGTCATGATAGAGACTCTTCATTCTTCAATTCAGTAATTCACTGAGCAAATATTGATTAGCATGTGCTGTGTGCCATGATCTCTGTTCTGTAGATATATAAAGATGAGGAAGACACTGTCTTTATCTTCAAGAAACTGATGACTCATTCTGAAATGGACAGAAGAGAATTTAGGGATCTTGTATCAGATGACTTCTCTTTTCTCATAGAAAAAAATGGAAAGAATTGTTTGCTGAGAGTGAAGAGGTGGATATATTATAAAATTAGATGGGGCTTGAAATGTATGTATATCACCCAGATTTTGCTGTATAACAAACCACTCCGAAACGCAGAAGCTTAAACCAAGGATTATTTATTTAGCTCATGAATCTGTGCATCAGCTGGGGAGTTCTTCTGGTCTGGGCTGACTTAGAAGATTTCAGCTGGGTTTTCTCATGAATCTGGAGTTGGCAGGCAGGCTAGTTGGTCATTGATCTAGAATGGCCTCACTCACATGTGTGGAACACTGGCTATCAGCCTAGGCAGCAGAGGCAATTGGGCCACATGCCTCTAGTCATTCAGGCTAGCCCAGTATTATTCTCATGGTGGGAGTTACAGGGTTTCAAAAGCAGCAATAGAAGGTAAGTCCCAATGCACAAACATTTTTCAAGCTGCTTCTTGCCTCATGTTTGGTAATATCCCATTGGCTAAAATAAGTCATGTGGGCAAGCCCTGATTCAAAAGGTAGAAAAACAGACTCCACTTCTTGATGGGAGGACCTACAGAATCCCATTGCAAATAGACATGTCTTCTGGGAGAGGGAGAATTTGTTACCATATTGTCAATTTATCAGAGTTTTGGAAAAGGCTTAAAGTAGTTGCAATAAAGAATTTGATAGGTTATTATAAAAGATGAATGAGTTATAGTGAAGAGATAGTTGAGTTTAGATAACATGGCTTTATACTATACCCAGTTTATTAATACTGAGCACCAGAGTAGAAATTGCCCAAAATGCCAGTGAAAATTGTCTAGGCATGAAGCTTGGTGTGGTAATGGGAACAGCAAAAGATCAGAGAGACAAGAGATTCCTCTAGTTGCAATTAGCTTTCAGTGAAAGATGATCTTCAGTTTCAAGTTAGATAAGGAAGTAAAACCAGAGAGTTGGGGCTAAGGTACTGAGAGAGGAGCTTAAAATTAACTACATGAAATTCAGCAAACAAAACAAATAGTAATCTTGAATCCATAAAATCAGCTATTCAGTTCAGTTCAGTTCAGTTGCTCAGTCATGTCCGACTCTTTGCAACCCCATGAATTGCAGCACGCCAGGCCTCCCTATCCATCACCAACTCCTGGAGTTCACCCAAACTCATGTCCATCGAGTTGGTGATGCCATCAAGCTATCTCATCCTCTGTCATCCCCTTCTCCTCCTGCCCCCAATCCCTCCCAGCATCAGAGTCTTTTCCAATGAGTCAACTCTTCACATAAGGTGGCCAAAGTATTGGAGTTTCAGCTTCAAAATCAGTCCTACCAATGAATACCCAGGACTTATCTCCTTTAGAATGGACTGGTTGGATCTCCTTGCAGTCCAAGGGACTCTCAAGAGTCTTCTCCAACACCACAGTTCAAAAGCAGCAATTCTTCGGTGCTCAGCTTTCTTTGCAGTCCAACTTTCACATCCATACATGACCACTGGAAAAATCATAGCCTTGACTAGACGGACCTTTGTTGGTAACTATTACATAGGCATAAAATGGGAAGATGTATCTTAAAAGCAGCCTGAACGAGGCTTTGTGTTTGTGTTGAGCATAAATTTGTGTTGAGCATAAAATCCAGGGTCAAAAATATGATTCAGCTGCAAACGTTCCTCTATTATGGGGAAAAGAAAGTCAATTCTAACTTAATGTAATTTCTTATAGTACATAGAATGGGAATGGCCATTATCTACCTATGTCTTATACAGATGAGATTGTGCATGGGATTCTATCATTAGTTCTAGGTACCATACAAAAGAGTTCATTGAACTGTAGCAAGTTCAAAGGAGAATGACCATATCATTCAAAGTGTCTTCTTTAAGCCTTTATTTCCATTTTATGTTGTTCAGAACAGCTTTGTTCTTACTAATTTACCTTATAATAAACGTTATAAACATTATTTAAAATAATGTTTGAACTTACAGAAGAAATCTTTACTTAAGTAAATTTTAAATTTAAATTACTTAATTACACTCACACACATGTAAAAATATAAAATTGTCTATGTTTTATGTATATTTGGAAATAGATAGGTAATCTCCTATAGCTAGTACTGGTAGGACACAAATGAGTAGGATGGTATGTTGATTTGGTTCCTGCATGGACGGTGACTATTTATGTCTTCTGGCTATGATTTCACAAAAATAGATGTCTTTGTATCACAATATGTGTATTTTGGCCTTCAGGTGATATGTATTTATATCTTACCTGACTATGGTCATGTCATACTCCTGCTGCTTTTGCTAAGTCACTTCCCAAAACCCTCCACTGGCTTTCCATCTCATTTAGAGTAGAATCCAAAGTCCTTACAATTGTCCCGACCACTACATGATCTGAGTCCACCCTTCCCCTCATCCACTACTCTCTCCCCCTTACTCACCAACTGGCCTCCTAGCTGTATATATCACAGACACACTATGCCTCAGGGCCTTTGTATATACTAGTCCTTTTATCTCACCTTCTCTTCCCCTAGATACCTTCAAGCCTGGTTTCCTAACTTCATTCACATTTCTGTTCAAACATCAGTCTATCCGAGAGGTCTCCCTGATCCTCTCTACCCTTTTCCTTTATTCCCAAGTAAAATATTAGATCCATCAGGGCAGAGCCCTTATCTGTTACGCCCCATTAGGTACCTGGCCCGTGGTAGAAGCTCAGTAGCTGTTGAATAAATGAACATATGAATCTGACTTGGTTCTCTTTTGATGAATCAGACCAATATATTGTGGTATCAAATCTAACATGCAGAATCTCATAATTTGAATTAAAGGAAGAAAGGAATAAAATTCCTGTTTTCAAATATATTGTAAATCCAAATTGTTGAAAAATATTCTAAATATGGCAAAATTGCACATATTGTATGCTTTTTAAATAACTTTCCCCTGTTGGGCCTCAAAATGCTGCCTCTAAACCTTTTAAGACCAGAATTACAGTGCTATTTCTCCCTCTTACCCACCCACCTATCTATCAAAAAGAGCTGTGTCCCTCATAACCAATGCCTTCGTCATAAATTTTTATCATCAATTTTTGTTCAGTTAAATTTGCTTCTTAAAGGTTCATTTTACTTATGTTTCAATGAACGATTTTTCAGTTTGCTTCTTTCCTGTCTCCCTGTAGGCGTGGCTGTACTGGAAGGTCCTATGTATGCAGTAGGAGGACATGATGGCTGGAGCTATCTGAATACAGTGGAAAGATGGGACCCTCAGGCTCGCCAGTGGAACTTTGTTGCTACCATGTCCACTCCCAGGAGCACAGTTGGTGTGGCTGTACTAAGTGGAAAGTAAGGATATATTTAAAGTTCCACTTAAATGTATCAAGCTATAGCATGTCCAACTTAAAAGATACATAGAAATCATGAGAGAAATACTTTGAATGATGTAAACAAACTTTTTAGTCTCTTTTTTATAATAGTTCTAAATATAAATAGCTCAACATTAATTAGGGTTTTATTTTAATGTACAGATATTATAAATTTCTAGTTATTTTAAGTAAAATAAATATTCAATATAGTGAAAATCTGGTGGTTTATATAACTTGAAAAGTTTTTTTTAATTATATAGTCTCGCTCGTATTTCTCTAAATAATTCCTTCCATCTCTGCTACTGATTTTTCCTTACTTAAATATATGTGTGTTTTAGTCACGCAGTTGTGTCTGACTCTTTGCAACCCCATGGACTGTAGACCGCCAGGCTCCTCTGTCCATGGAATTTTCCAGGCAGGGATATTGGAATGGGTTGCCATTTCCTTCTCCGGGGGATCTTCCCAACCCAGGGGACTGAACCCAGATCTCCTGCATTAGCAGGTGGAGTCTTTAGCAGTGAGCTGTAGGGGAAGCCTTTCCTTACTTAACACTTCTTTCTTATCTTGGTAAACTGCTGAATACTAGAATGCATTTAGAAAGACATGTTTCCTTGTTTCTTGTCTGCTCTAAATAAACATATTTGGATAGAGCCACAACTAATAGCTCTTAGTTACTCAAAGACTAAAACATATAGTATCTTTTCCAGGCCTTTCTTCCATAAAATGAAGACCTATATGGTTATTAAATAAAAGTTTTTTGTTACATAACTTTACTCATTTAAAATGCTTTATCATCATCTCCAGAAAGAAAAGAATAAAGGTTAAAATACAGAAACTTAAAATTATTTGTAGGATTGTTACTGATTATTAAAAGATTTAGATTTTATAGATGATAAAGTACAGGCAGATAGAGATTAAATAACTCGTCCAAAGTCACAGCTAGTAAGTGATAAGTGGTAGAACCAGGATTGAAACCCAGAGAGTCTGGCTCCAGAGTCCATTCTCTTAATGAGTATACTATACCACTTTTCACAAGGAAGACCCAGGAATTCACTGTGAAGACTGTGCACTACCTGAAAACCTATTAAACTGTGCATGTGTATATGTGTTTTTAGTTATTGAGATTTCTAGTTGTTGATTCCTTCTAACATTCTGTGATCTGTATTTATATAATTACTCTAACAAGTATTAGTTTAAGATGAGGACAGTTTACTGTTAAGGCAATAACATCAAAAAAAGTTTTTAACATAAAATTTTAACAGGTTGAAGTTTCAAATAAATTTCAAATTCCATGCTATTAATATATTTTAAGTTTAAAACAAGATACTGCTGCAACTATATTTTACTGTTTAGGATATGTTATCTTATTATTTAAGAACCAGTTTGAAACCTGGGTTTGATCCCTGGTCAGAAAGATCCCCTGGAGAAGGGAATGGCTACCCACTCCAGTATTCTTGCCTGGATTCCATGGGCAGAGGAGGCTGGCGGGCTACAGTGCATGGAGTCACAAAGAGTCAGACATTACTGAGCGACTAACACTTCACTTGAGTGGCACAGGTATTACAAATTATGAATTAAAATTATGAAATATTTCTTTTAAATATGTATATCTACCCAAATATAAATACTTAGAGTTTTAATGGGTAGAAATTTGATATAGGTCAAATGCTATTCTTTAAGAATTAAAAGATAGCTGAATATTAACTAAGGCATCCATAAATTCAAAATGTGTAAGCTTGTGTACGTGCAGTAAGCTGAATTTATCATTTTACAAAAAACTGATAGAAAAATATCTACAAAGAGTTTCCCAGGTGAATAGTAAGTTTAAGAAGACTTTGTGCTGAATAAAAAATATTTATATGTCCAAATATTTAAAATATTTTACATATTTTAAGATCAGAGTAAAAATATTTTTAATTAGGGCTTCCCTGGTGGCTCAGTGGTAAAGAATTCACCTACCTGCCAATGCTGGAGACTTGGGTTCTATCCCTGGGCTGGGAACATCCCGCATGCCATAAGGCAACTAAGCCCATGTGCCACAACTACTGAGGCTATGCTCTAGGGCCTGTGAGCGATAACTCCTGAGCCCACGTGCCGCCCCTGCTGAAGTCTGCACACCCTAGAGCTGTGCTCTGCAAGAGCAGCCACCGCAGTCAGCGGTACTCATGCCACAACTAGAGAGTAACCCCCGCTCACTGCAACTAGAGAAACGCTCACACACCAATGAAGACCTAGCACAAGCAAAAATAAATAAATAAAATTATCTTTTAAAATAATATTTTTATTAGTGCAGTAGTAATAATATAATTAATAATAATCTTAGTGCAGTGTATTGATTGATAATGAATTTCTATTGGTTTATTAGGCAACATTTAGAACATTAACATACCAATGAATATAAATATGGTATTTTAGTGTCCTAAACATTGTCTAGTAGATGAGTATATTTGAATCTATAGTTCTGTTCTCATATTTCACTATTACAAATACATCCCAGATGACTGTTGACTGTACAACTGCTCATTAATGTAACTGTTGTCCTGCTTCTCTTTCTTACTGAGTGACCACATGCAAGTTTCTTAATCTCCATGAATCCCAGTTTCTTTACCTGTGAAACAAGGATACAAATAGTTTGTCATAGGATCGCTGTAATGATTAAATTAATACATGTAGAGTGCCTCACCTGTGGTAGTGCTCAGAGGTTAGTTTCTTTTATTTATCACCAAGTCGTATCTTAGCGATTTAAGAAATGTCATAGTATATTTATATATCATCTTTTATCTGTTTTAAGACACACTTTAACATCTCTAAAATTGTGATGTATTCTACAATCAGTGGTAACTTGTCAGTTAGATGACAGCTGTGAAAAAGTTGTCTTTGCTCCCGTGAGTTTATGTGTTCTTTTTTATGTATGTACAGAATGATATGTAATATATACAAATATATGATATATACATGTGCCATTTAATAGGTGGCACATCTTCTTTCTTAATGGCACATAGATTGACAGTATTTCTTATAACTGATGACACCCTGAATTCAATGAAATACCATAAGAATAACCTCTTTCTTTGTCCTATGCATAATAATAGGACTGTCTCTTATTTACCATTCAATTTGTTCTTTTTATAGACTTTATGCAGTTGGTGGTCGTGATGGAAGTTCCTGTCTCAAGTCAGTAGAATGTTTTGATCCTCATACTAATAAGTGGACACTCTGTGCACAAATGTCAAAAAGGAGAGGGGGAGTAGGAGTCACTACCTGGAATGGATTGCTGTATGCCATCGGAGGACACGACGCACCTGCATCCAACTTGACTTCCAGGCTGTCAGACTGTGTGGAGAGGTATTTCCTGTGAAAGAAAACTAGGAATGAATAAACAAACCTAAGCCTCTGACACTTCCACACAAATTAATAACTCTTTTTTTTGGTTTGTTTTTATTTTTTTTAATTTTAATTGGAGGCTAATTACTTTACAATATTGTGGTGGTTCTCTTGCCTGGAAAATCCCATGGACGGAGGAGCCTGGTAAGCTGCAGTCCATGAGGTCGCTAAGAGTCGGACACAACTGAGTGACTTCACTTTCACTTTTCACTTTCATGCATTGGAGAAGGAAATGGCAACCCACTCCAGTGTTCTTGCCTGGAGAATCCCAGGGACGGGGGAGCCTGGCGGGCTGCCATCTATGGGGTCGCACAGAGTCGGACACGACTGAAGCGACTTAGCAGCAGCAGCAGCAGCATTGTGGTGGTTTTTGCCATACATTCACATGAATCAGCCATGGGTGTACATGTGTTCCCGATCCTGACCGTCCCTCCCACCTCCCTCCCCATCCCATCCCCCCCGGGTCATCCCAGTGCACCCTGAGCACCCTGCCTCATGCATCAAACCTGGACTGGTGATCTATTTCACATATGATAATATACATGTTTCAGTGCTATTCTCTCAAATCATCCCACCCTCACCTTCTCCAACTTGAGCACACACAAACAAGGCAGTTCATTATGAGCTCTGTAAATACTGGGTGGTTTGCTCAGGCCATCTCTTGATCTGTCTCCAGCAACCCCCTCAGAGTCTTCCCTCAGTGTTACCTTAGAATTGATTACATAATTCATTAATTGAATCCTATGACAAACATTTAGTGTGTACCTATTTTGTACTGGATATTGTACCTAATAAGAAAAGGAGTCTGATGAATTTTACAGAGAATGAATTAGGAGCTAGAAGCAAATAAGCAAAAAGGAAAGGGACATTTCTGACATGTTTTGATATCAAATGAAGAAGTATGAAATAGTAAACGAAAATAAAGGGCTAGTAAGACTTAAAACCTGAACAAGTTATCCATGTTCAAAACTCATATATGGGTCTAGGTAAAGAGCCTGACATCAACACAAGCTCTGGACAGTGGTTCAGGCCCCACCCTGCCCCATCTTCTGTGTGATCAGTGGGATGCAGAGAATTGAAGGGATTTAGGAAGTAGATTCTGGAGAAGGCAATGGCAAGCCACACCAGTACTCTTGCCTAGAAAATCTCATGGACGGAGGAACTTGGTAGGCTGCAGTCCATGGGGTCGCTACTAGTCGGACACAACTGAGCGACTTCACTTTCGCTCTTCACTTTCACGCATTGGAGAAGGAAATGGCAACCCACTCCAGTGTTCTTTCCTGGAGAATCCCAGGGACGGCAGAGCCTTTTGGGCTGCTGTCTATGGGGTTGCACAGAGTCGGACACGACTGACACGACTTAGCAGCAGCAGCAGCAGGAAGTAGATTGAGTAGGAGTGTGTATGAACACATCAGAAAGGTATACGTTTCAAAACTGGAAGGCAGAGTGAAGTAAGCCAGAAAGAAAAACACCAATACAGTATACTAACGCATATATATGGAATTTAGAAAGATGATAACAATAACCCTGTGTACGAGACAGCAAAAGAGACACTGATGTATAGAACAGTCTTATGGACTCTGTGGGAGAGGGAGAGGGTGGGAAGATTTGGAAGAATGGCATTGAAACATGTAAAATATCATGTATGAAACGAGTTGCCAGTCCAGGTTCGATGCACGATACTGGATGCTTGGGGCTGGTGCACTGGGATGACCCAGAGGGATGGTATGGGGAGGGAGGAGGGAGGAGGGTTCAGGATGGGGAACACATGTATACCTGTGGCGGATTCATTTTGATATTTGGCAAAAGTAATACAGTTATGTAAAGTTTAAAAATAAAATTAAAAAACAAAACAAAACAAAACAAAACTGGAAGGCAGCCACTGTCACTGGAGAACACAGAATGATAGAAGTGGCAGGAAAGTAGTAGGGGGAGGTCGGGGAAGATCTTGTAGAGTCTTGAAGCCCTGTTAATGATCTTGGATTTTAAAGAGCAATGAAAAGTTAACAAATATGTGTATGTGTGTGAATTATTTAATAAACTATAAATGACTAAAAGAAGGATAAAAAATGAAGGTTTGTTGATGACAGTGAGTGCCTTCTATAAAATAATAAGCAGAGTTGGTGTTTTTTGAGAAAGCAAGATAGTTAACACCTATGTTTCACCTGTGTCAGGAAGAAAATAATTCAGACTTTGCCTGCTGCATGTTAAAATCCAGGAAAGATATATGGAAGTGTTTAAACACTTTGTCCCATAAATTACAGGCCCACTATAGGACCGCATCCAGTGAAAAGCTGTTCATTACTACAAGAAGCATATATAAGTCATTTGGAAGCAATATAAGTCATCTTAGCATGGTGTATCTGCTCTTAGACAGTTTGGGAGCAGTTCTAGCTAACATACTTCATGAAAAGGACAAGAAACTCTAAAAATGAGCAGTTAACAGTGATTGAGGGGAATTCCCTGGTTGTCCAGTGGTTAGGACTCCAAGCTTCCATTGTAAGGGGTACAGGTTTCGATCCCAGCACCACCACCCCCCGCAAAAAAAAATATAAAAAGCAAAAAAACGCTGCAATTGAGGCTGTAAGTCTTCTTACATAGAGCACCCATCTTATGCAGAGCTTCATGAATTGATTTCTTCAGATTTGCAATATGCAATCTAAAACCCTAAAGCAGTTTTAAACATTCACATGAGCTCTTTTGAACTAGTTTAAATGTTACACATCTGTAAAATAATTCTGTTGTAATTTAGAAGTTTTCAGGAAAATACTGATTTTTTTCTCTAAAATGTGTTCAAATTTACTTTATGTAATAGATAATAAGACATAAAATAGGATTAAAGGACAGAAGGATTTTATGTAAAGTGTTGTGAGAATAATGTCAGCTCCATTTCTAAAATTTCCTTTCAGATATGATCCTAAAACAGATATGTGGACCGCAGTGGCTTCTATGAGCATCAGCAGAGATGCTGTGGGGGTCTGTTTACTTGGTGATAAATTATATGCTGTTGGAGGGTATGATGGACAGACTTATCTTAATACAGTGGAGGCTTATGATCCCCAGACAAATGAGTGGACCCAGGTATGGCATTTCATGTTTCATTATTACACTTACTGTATTTTTGTTAAAAACAATTCTTTTGGTAAAACAGACCCTAATTATGTCCAGTATCAAAATACATAGCATAAGCAAGATAAAGTCATCTCTTAATTAAATATAAGAAAACAGAGGGAGTGTTTAATTTTATAGTATAGTTAAAATTCAAAATTACCTTTAAAGTGTGAGTTAATAGTCAGAAATTATTAATTGGTTATTGTTGTTGTTATTACTGTTATTAGCTGCCACCATTTGCTTACTGAGAATTGATGAGATATTCTAGCATCAGTAGAGCAGATAGAACCACAAGAGGCTATAATAAAGGAGAGATTGTGGAAAATAAAAAAATTGAATCACTTTGCCATAGATGAGCAATAGTTTTTAAATACTCAAGCAACTGATATTTGGGAACAGAGGACATGGCAGCCCACTCTAATATTCTTGCTTGGAGAATCCCATGGACAGAGGAGCCTGGCAGGCTACAGTCCGTGGGGTCACAAAAGAGCTGGATATGACTTAGCAACTAAACAACAACAATAACAAATGTCTGGTTATAACCTAATAAAGATGGCAATCTTAATATTAACAAGTAAGAAACTTGACTTGGGAATCTTATTAACAGAAAAAAAAATCCATCTTTATCTATTTCTAAAAGAGTCTAGAGCTTCTGAGAATGATCTTTTGAGATCTTTGTTTCCATTATCACCCAGAACAGAACCATGAATTTTCTGCCTCTGGCACACAATTCAATATCTGGTACAGAAAAGGCACTTAGATCTTTAATTGAGCCAAGGTTTACCTTCCCAGGCAGTAAAGAATCTGCCTGCAATGCAGGAGGCCTGGGTTCAATCCCTGGGTCAGGAAAATCCCCTAGAGAAGGAAATGGCTACCCACTCCAGTATTCTTGCCTGGAGAATTCCATGGACAGAGGAGCCTGGTGAGCCACAGTCCATGGGGTCACAAAGTGTCAGACATGACTTAGCAACTAACACTTTCACTTTTACCTACATACAAGGAGTAGGGGTAAGTACTGTCAATATAACAGAATTTATGAGAAGCTCTGCTGTCATAGAACTTAATTACTTGGGTCAGTGAGATCTGCACGTGTAAAGGGAGGATCCACAGTGTGGAGCATGAAGTGTTGGTATGAAGTTGGTATGAAGTGTCGCATGGTCTAGGCAGTGAGCTGCATGGGAAATCAAAGAGAAGAGAGAAAATGGTTGTTGAGAGGGCTTCAGTGAGGAAGAAGTGGGATTTAGTGTAAGCCTTAATGAATTGATCAAATTAAGGAAATCATGTAAGAAAACATTAAATAAATGTCACTAAAGTGGAAATATGCAGGCTATCTTGAGGAAGTGGGGCTGGTTATAAGACTCCATGCTTGAGAAGAGTAGGAATTCTTGGAGAGGAAGGTTGGAATTAGGATGGAGGTCTGTAATGGTTAACCTAAAGAGTTTGGTAGTGAGAAGCCAGTGGAGACTTCTAACCAAGAGAGCAATGCAGTAATAGAAAATCCACATGTCAGAAGCTGGGGCCAAGGTAAATTGGGTTGGGGCAGGGTAAGTGAAGGCTGGGTGAAAGGACATTTAGAAGGTTGCTTCATTTATACGGAGAAGGCAGTGGCCCCCCACTCCAGTACTGTTGCCTGGAAAATCCCATGGACGGAGGAGCCTGGTAGGCTGCAGTCCATGAGATCGCTAGGAGTCGGACACGACTGAGCGACTTCCCTTTCACTTTTCACTTTCATGCATTGGAGAAGGAAATGGCAACCCACTCCAGTGTTCTTGCCTGGAGAATCCCAGGGACGGGGGAGCCTGGCGGGCTGCCGTCTATGGGGTCGCACAGAGTCAGACACGACTGAAGCGACTTAGCAGCAGCAGCAGGTTGTCTAGAGAGGTGCAGCTTCTGGAGAAAACAGCAAAAGAATGATCAGAGAGTATCTTAGTAGATAATGAAATAGAGCATTAAAAGAAAGGAGAGAAGATTTCAATAACATAAAAGAATGAAGATTTGTCATTCATGAAGTTGTCAGGACCTTTGAGAATGTGATAGAAGCAGAAGCCACCAGAAGATTAAAAGTAAATGTGGAAGCTAGAGGGGCATACAATTGTAAAATAATGATAATGATAGAGAGTTAACACTTAATACATTTTATGTACCTGGCTCTGTTCTAAGCAGTTCACATTAAAGAATCTTCCCAACAACTCTATGAGCTAAGTACTATTATCTCCTCACTATATTGGATGAGGTGTCTAAATAGCTGACTCAGTGTCACACAGCAGGTAAATGGTGGAGTTAAAATTTGAGCTTAGAATCTTTTTCACAATTAAAGATGAAGACAGAAGAGTTGACAGAAAGCAAAGTTGAAGGCATTTTTCTGAAAAGAAGGACAGAAAACAGAATTGAGGGCAAAGGCAGGAGGAAAGTTTTTATCCTCAGACTGGAGGAAAGGTTTTATCCTCCAAAACTGGAGGGGAAGATGAGAATATGAGGATTGAAAGATAGAAAGTATTTTCAGGTGAAGAGAATGGTAGGTAAAGAGACTTAGATTGTATAACCTTGTATTTCTTAAATAAGTGAGATCACTTGGTGAAGGGGAGAAGGCATAATTTGAGGACTTGAGTTAGAGCTACAGAATTTCATTAGAAACTACCATCAGCCTCCTACTGTGGCAGAAGAAGTTGTGAATGATAATTGAGGAACCCAAGGAGAGAGAGAAGACTCTCTTTTCCTGAAATGTATTTCATTTAAGCCCTTAGGCCAGTTATAAGGAAATCTATTTCAAACTTGCTATTACAGATAATTAATACTTTATGCTGAATCACTAGAATTCATAATCTGTGACCACACAGCCCTTTGCTTTACATGCCATCTCCATTACTTTTTAAAATTTTTTTATTGAAGTACAATTAGTATACAATATTATATGTTACAAGTATACAATATAGTGATTCACAGTTTAAAGATTATACTCCATTTATCCATACTATAAAATATTGACTGTATTCCCTGTGTTGTACAGTGTGTCTTTGTGGCTTATTTTATACATGTGTTTGCTCAGTCGTGTCTGACTCTGTTATCCCATGGATTGTAGCCCGCCAGATTCCTCTGTCCATGGAGTTTTCCAGGCAAAAGTACTGGAGTGGGTTGCCATTTCCTCCTCCAGGGGATCCCACCCAGGGATCAGTCAAACCCACTTCTCTTGGGTCTTCTGCACTGGCAGGCAGAATCTTTACCACTGTGCCACCTGGGAAGCCCCGTTTTATACGCAGTTGTTTGTAACTCTTAATTCTCTACCTCTGTTTTGCCCCTCCACTCTCTCCAGTGGTAACCACTAGTTCTCTAGACCCATGAGTCGGTTTTGTTGTTGTTGTTGTTGTTGTTATATTCACTGGTTTGTTGCATTATTTAGATTCCACATATAAGTGATTTTTAAAGCTCCCAAATGTGAACTTATAACCATAATATCTGAAAAATAAATGTTTTCCATTCAATGGTCCTGCAAATGGACAGGAGGACATTTATTTGCATAGGAAATGAAATATGATTATGAAGTCTTAAGCTACCACTCACCCCACTACCAGCATTGACCCAAAACAGGTGACCACATTGCGTTTAGTAAATTCTCAAAGCTAAACTTTCTAGCTGGTTATCATGACAACATCAACTATTCACAGGGTAGAGACAGTGTCTTGAGTGTTTTGAGAAAAACAACTAATTACAGACATTGTGATTTAAATGACTTGGAGGTTACTTCTAGAATACTGTAAGTAAATATGGTTTTAAAATAGGTTATTTAATCAAAAAGATGTAACAGTGATGAAAACAACTGATTCAGGTGGAGAACAACCATGAATTCACTCACGTTGAAGTCAGGTGTATCCTTAATTGGTCAGGAGAGGAGAGTCAAAATGACTAGAAGGTCATTTTGATATCATGTACAGGTGGCACAGTGGTACCAAGCAGGAGACCTGGGTTACCATCCCCAGATCGGGAAGATCTCCTGGAGAAGGGAATTGCAACCCATTCAACTGTTCCTCCCAGGATAATCCTAAAGACAGAGGAACCTGGCAGGCTCTGATGTTGCAAAGAGATATGACTGAGAGACTAACCCCCACCACCATTTGACAAAAACACTTTATGACATATCTGTACATGCATAGGTACAAAACAAAACCCTTTCCAAATGCTTAATGTTTTAATTCTCTTAGCTCAAATGCATAGATTCTTACTGGGCTCAAAGTAGTCTTTCTTTTAAAACTATTCTTGTCTACACTTATCTCCACTATGAATTACCCCAGTGTCGAGAGTACTTTTGGAGGAAAAAAAAAGACAATAAGTGAAATATTTAAGAATTGTTGCTTATTCATAAGATTATACTTTCTCCCAAGTGGCTCATATTTCTGTCTCACTGTTCTCACGGTTGTAGAGTTTATTCACCAGGTTTGTTTTCACTCCCAAGAAGCTGGGTGGGTGATATGTGTTATTTATTTACTCTGCTAACAAGTAGTAGAATGAGTTTAGACTTTGCAGCCATGCTGAGAAGGTCATCAGTAACTGTGAGGTCAGTGGTTCCTCCAGAGTAAGCAGATCCCAGGCAGCAGTGTATTTTGTGTACTCTCTGAGACAGCAGTCACGGCAGCTCTGGATAATACTTGGTATTTTCTGCATGTTGGTCACAAAGTTACTTTAAGTGTTCAGCCTTGTCTCACATCCATATTGTACATAATTTTGGCCAAAATAGTGTTTCACATAGAACAGCTCCTGATCTGTCTTTAAAAGTCATCTTTAAAGAGAAGTGAATGCTACATTATGTTATATACCCAAAACAATTTAGTCCCTGAAGCTTTGGCATCAGGAAAGAGGATCTCGTTTAAGAGCCAGCAGAAGAGCTCGGACAGTAGGGTTTGGGCAGCAGCTCTTTGGCAACCACTGTGAGCAAACTGTTTCAATATTTCATTGACTGTTGTAGTATTATCAACATTTTTACCCACAATCCCAACACAAGTCTTTTTGATTTTTTGTTTGTTTTTTTAGGTTGCTCCACTGTGCCTTGGAAGAGCTGGAGCTTGCGTTGTGACTGTGAAACTATAACTTAGTGCTTGTTTTTCTAAATGAAGATATCTTCTTCCTTTATGAATTTAGTATAATTATTCTACTATCAATGAATATGTTTTTAGTAAATTTGCAACGCCACATTCCTGGGCACAAAGTGCCTGATCTCTAAATGAAGATGTTAAAACACGGAAGGAAAGAGCAGAACCAGGATTAAAAACTTTGACTTCTTAGGAGATTAAAACTGCATCTGGTGGATTGTGAATGTATGTTCCTGATATATAGAATATGACGACAAATGCACTGCTCCTAACACAACCCAGGGTTAATTGGGAATTTCATTTCTTTTAATAATCAAAAACATTTTACTGAATACTATTATCCGGATTCCTTTTATTATAGTGCAAATACATCTGATAAAACTTCTAATGTATTGCTTTGTAACTTGATCATACATGAGTTGTAGTAATTTTTATTCATTTGTTTGCTTAACCACAACCACTATTTTAATGATATACTAAAGACTATGCATTTAGGTCTTTTCAGGAATAGCTGAATTTTCTGTGCTTTGGTTGTAGAGTTTTATTTCTAAAATTTTTAAGTGAATCAATTTAATGAACATTAAAGAGTTAGAACAATGACCAAATAAAAGCTTGTTTTGATCTTTGGGATCTATTTAAATATTCATTCCATCTAGATTCATCAAGAACTCCATATTATGATATTCTTCCTTTGGAACTGAAACAAAGTGTTTTACATTAAATTCAAGATATGCAGATTTTGTGGAGAAAATAAATGCTATATACCCTCTAATGTTCTTTCACCTAAGTAGCATTTAATTATATGGATTTGTTTTCTTTTATATTATTAAAAATGTTTTGATTTTGTCTTTTTATATCAAAGAACTGTTTGGATATTCTTATGTTCTCAAGTCTGTGTTTGCCTCTCCTGCCTTGTTTCTTATCTTTTGCCAGAATTAGTAATCCTTTGTGCATCTTTGTAATCAAACAGTTTGGAGGGGATGGGCTTACTGAATGTTTGGCAAATGAGTTTAAAGTGTTTATTACCCAAAATTTTGTACATTTGTAAACTCTTAATTACACATGTGAATATTAATACTGTCAGTGAATTATTTATTGTTTGCACAAGTGTACTGGGCAGTATTATTTTATGATAAATTCTTTAGGGTATAAGTCATTAACTTATATCTTAATATAAAAAGAATATAAACTAAATTCTCACCTTTTAAAAGTTCATATTGTGGTTAATGTGTTTTTACATTCTGTATCAGTGTAGCCTTTATTTTGGTTGCTTCCTTTAAAAATTGAGCTTTTTTTTTTTTTTGAGCTGATTTTGAATACTCATGAAATTTTTTTTTTGAAGTCAACAAACCTAGGACTTCTATTCTCAAAGGAAATTCCATGGGCATTTTACTGGTGTGGGTACTAAGAAAATAGCAGTGATCATGACAAATATATTATTATTTCATATATCCATTGTAGCGTGTATATGAATTCAGATATTTTCCTCACAAGGTGGGGTCAGCTATAGAGTATATTTATTTAGGGTAAGAGAGAGAAGAGGAAAAAGGTATAAGAAACAAAACAAAAATTTCAAAAGTAGAAATGTGTTAGTACATCATCCCTTCATGTGGAGGCTTAGGCCTGGATTTGAAAGAAAAGTGCTTATCCTTTTGTTTACTTCTCATCTCCATTCATCATTCACTGTCTCCTTCCCTGTGTCTGCAGTGGAGTCAGACTCACCTTAAAGGTAAGGAACTGATTCTTGTCCCTGAGGATCTTCCTTTCCTTTATGGGATTCATTAGAACAGTACCTTTGATTTTCTGTCCCCCTGGAGGGCCTTTCTAATGGAGTTTTGTAGTCTATAGGACCTGCTCTCCTGGATACAAATGAAGAAAACTTATTTCTTTTCTAGTGACAGAGCATTTGCCAAAATATTTATTCTTCTCTTAGACTGGGATCTTGTAAATCTAGAGGAAAATATGGCCCTTCCTTGTGTGCATCATCCAAGACTGCTGTCTTAACTTTTACTATTAGCTTCTCCATTATCCCAGTGAACATCTCATCCAGCTGCTCTTAATTTTAGCCCCAGTTAATGACCACCTTATGAAAATTAAGAATATTTGTGAACTATTGAATACTTATGAATTAGGATCCAAGCTTTTTGCATGCATTAATGTACTTAATTGTTCTCCTTTTATTATTCTCCTTACTCAGATGAGGAAACTGGAGCATGGAGAGTTTAACCCCAAGATGATATATAGCAAGTTAGTGGCACAGTACGGATTCAGGTGTAGAAGTCTGGCTCGGGAGTCCATGCTGTTATCACTCCTGCTTCTAGGTAGAAAAGAAGTTTCATTTCATGTGAGAAATCATTAATTTAAAAAAACTTTATTTTAAATAAATCATTTATTTTAATTTAAAAGAATGTTAATGCTTTAGAAGTAAAATTTATCAGTTATACTCTTACCAGAAAATTTTGGTTCCTTAATATTGGGGGGATATTTTATTTAAGTAAAACTCATATGGAATTTTATATACATTTTGCTTTAGAAAAGTAAATGTAAGTAAACATACTTCCAGGTTTTATGAATATTAGATAAATTTCATGGTATTTTGGATGGCTCAATCATAAACAAATCAAAAATACGCTTTATGGGACTTCTCTGTTGGTCCAGTGGCTAGGACTCCACACTCCCAATACAGGGGGCCCAGCTTCAGTCCCTGGTTGGGGTACTGGATCCCACCTACCACAACTAAAGATCCTGAATGCTGCAATGAAGATCAAAGATCTCACATTTCACAACTAAGACTCGGCACAGCCAAATAAATAAGTAATAAATATATATATTTTTTAATGTTTTATGGCCAACAAAATAGATAATCTGTATGAAATAGACAAATTTCTGGAAATACACAAATCACTAAAACTGATTTAAGAAGAAATAAATCTAAACAAATCTAACAAGTAAGAATTGACTCAATCATCAAAACCTCTCAACAAAAAAAGTTCAGAACCAGAATTTGGTAGACTTCACAAGTTTATAAGACCAGCATTACCTTGATACTTAAGCCAGGCAAAAGCAGATTTTATACCATGATGAAGTAAGAATTTATTGCAAAAATATAGGGGTGGTTCAAATACAAAAATCAATCCATCAATGTAATTTACCACTTAATAGAACAAAGAGAACTCAGCTAGTCAGTGACATGAAAATAAAGCTCTTCATTATTTAAAAAAAGATAACATTAGCATCTCAGTTGATAAGAAAAAGCATTTGACAGGAATCAATACCCTTTAATGATAAAAGCACTCAGCAAACTTGGAAGAGAATGAAATTTCCTCACCCTGTTAAAAAACATTCATGAAAAACCCACAGTTAACCACACAATAAATGACAAAAGATTAAAAGGTTTTCCTCCAACATCGGGAAAATGTCCACTCCCACCATTCCTAGTCAACATTGTACAATAGTTCTAGCCAAAGCAGTTAGGCAAGAAAGAAAAGGAATTAGCAATTAGGAAGAAGTAAAACTCCATTTGCAACTGTTTTGATCCTATATATTAAAAATCCTAAAGAAAACACACACATAACTATTAGAGCTATCATTAATGTTACAAGGTCAACACACAAATGTTAGCTGATTTCTATATACTGGCCAAAAGTGTAAGATGAAAATTAGAAAACCTTTTCATTTACAAAACTTGGGAATAAATCTAACAAAGGAGGTATAAGGCTTGTACACTGAAAAGTACAAAATATTGCCGAAATGAAGACCTGCTGCTAAGTCGCTTCAGTCGTGTCCGACTCTGTGCGACCACATAGACGGCAGCCCACCAGGCTCCCCGGTCCCTGGGATTCTCCAGGCAAGAACACTGGAGTGGGTTGCCATTTCCTTCTCCAATGCAGGAAAGTGAAAGTGAAGTCACTCAGTCGTGTCCAACTCCTAGGGAACCCATGGACTGCAGCCTACCAGGCTCCTCCGTCCATGGGATTTTCCAGGCAAGAGTACTGGAGTTGGGTGCCATTGCCTTCTCTAATGAAGACCTAAGTAAGTGGAAAGACATGTTCATAAATTGGAAGACTTAAGATGGCAATACTCCACAAATTAGTCTATAGATCCAATGCAATCCCTGTCAAAAATCTAACGGTCTTTTTTGCAGAAATGGAAAAGCCAATTTTAAAATTCCTGTAAAATTTCAAGGGACCCAAAAGAGACAAAACAAGTGTGAAAAAGAATAGCAAAGTTGAAGGACTTTCTTATATCAAAATTTATGAAAACAGTGTGGTACTGTTACAAGGATAAACATACAGACCAAAAGCATAAAATAGAAAGTCCAGAAATAAACTATAGTCAATATCTTATGGTCAGTTGATTTTCAGTAAGAGTGCTAAGACCATTCAATGCAGGAAACAGTCTCTTCAACAGATGGTGCCAGATGCATGCATGCATGCATGCTGTCATACCCAATTCTTTGCGACCCTGTGGACTGTAGCTCACCAGGCTGCTCTGTCCCTGGGATCTCCCAGGCAAGAATACTGGAGTGGGTTGCCATATCTTTCTCCAGGGGATCTTCCCAACGCAAAGATTGAATCTGAGTTTCCTGCATTGCAGGAGAAATTATATAGCAAAGAAAATGGTAAACCAAGGTGGGGCTTCCAACATCAAGAAAGTTATTGAAAGAAGACAGAGGATGAATAACTGAGTCTCTGGGCCTGAAGACAAGCAGAGCATCTCTTAGGTTTTGAAGTATTTAAATGTAATTAGGCTGAATCTCATGTTTTATTAAATTTCTTCAGACTTGTTTACTGAAATGTAGGAAGGTTAAGTCATCTTGATTGTGTGGCAGATATGTGCTAAGCATGTCATATATATGTTCATACATTTAATCTTTACAATAGCACTATGAAGTAGATGTGATTATTCCCACTTAATGATGACTTCCCTGTGGAAGAGATTAGAGAAAGTGAATGGGGCATGGAAAGAAATGCTGAAAACTTTGGAATGAATAGCATATTCTTTTACACTTTAACTAGGAAGATAAAAAGGTATTTTATACTCAGGGCCAGCCTTAGGATTTGGAAGACCTGAGGTAAGCAGAGTGTGTAAGGGTCTTAGCTGTGTTATACTAGTGGTCCTCCTGTGAATATGAGTATCATCTAGAAGAAATCTAATGGCAGGTTTTGAGCCTCTGACCACTCCTGCCCTGTAAATCTGATCCTGTGTGTTTATCACAGATTGTTCTAGCGATGAAATCTAATGGCAGGTTTTGAGCCTCTGACCACTCCTGCCCTGTAAATCTGATCCTGTGTGTTTATCACAGATTGTTCTAGCATAACAGTTACATTCAGATCAGATCAGATCAGTCGCTCAGTCGTGTCCGACTCTTTGCGACCCCAAGAATCACAGCACGCCACGCCTCCCTGTCCATCACCAACTCCTGGAGTTCACTCAGACTCACGTCCATCGAGTCAGTGATGCCATCCAGCCATCTCATCCTCTGTTGTCCCCTTCTCTTGTCCCCAATCCCTCCCAGCATCAGAGTCTTTTCCAATGAGTCAACTCTTCGCATGAGGTGGCCAAAGTACTGGAGTTTCAGCTTTAGCATCATTCCTTCCAAAGAAATCCCAGGGCTGATCTCCTTCAGAATAGACTGGTTGGATCTCCTTGCAGCCCAGGGGACTCTTAAGAGTCTTCTCCAACACCACAGTTCAAAAGCATCAATTCTTTGGCGCTCAGCCTTCTTCACAGTCCAACTCTCACATCCATACATGACCACAGGAAAAATCATAGCCTTGACTAGACGCACCTTTGTTGGCAAAGTAATGTCTCTGCTTTTGAATATGCTATCTAGGTTGGGCATAACTTTCCTTCCAAGGAGTAAGCGTCTTTTAATTTCATGGCTGCAGTCACCATCTGTAGTGATTTTGGAGCCCAGAAAAATAAAGTCTGACACTGTTTCCCCATCTATTTCCCATGAAGTGATGGGACCAGATGCCACCATGATCTTCGTTTTCTGAATGTTGAGCTTTAAGCCCACTTTTTCACTCTCCACTTTCACTTTCATCAAGAGGCTTTTTAGTTCCTCTTCACTTTCTGCCATAAGGGTGATGTCATCTGCATATCTGAGGTTATTGATATTTCTCCTGGCCATCTTGATTCCAGCTTGTGTTTCTTCCAGTCCAGCGTTTCTCATGATGTACTCTGCATATAAGTTAAATAAACAGGGTGACAATATACAGCCTTGATGTACTCCTTTTCCTATCTGGAACCAGTCTGTTGTTCCATGTCCAGTTCTAACTATTGCTTCCTGACCTGTATACACGTTTCTCAAGAGGCAGATCAGGTGGTCTGGTATTCCCATCTCTTGAAGAATTTTCCACAGTTTATTGTGATCCACACAGTCAAAGGCTTTGGTATAGTCAATAAAGCAGAAATAGATGTTTTTCTGGAACTCTCTTGCTTTTTCCATGATCCAGCGGATGTTGGCAATTTGATCTCTGGTTCCTCTGCCTTTTCTAAAACCAGCTTGAACATCAGGAAGTTCACGGTTCACATATTGCTGAAGACTGGCTTGGAGAATTTTAAGCATTACTTCACTAGCGTGTGAGATGAGTGCAATTGTGCAGTAGTTTGAGCATTCTTTGGCATTGCCTTTCTTTGGGATTGGAATGAAAACTGACCTTTTCCAGTCCTGTGGCCACTGCTGAGTTTTCCAAATTTGCTGGTATATTGAGTGCAACACTTTCACAGCATCATCTTTCAGGATTTGGAATAGCTCAACTGGAATTCTATCATCTCCACTAGCTTTGTTCATAGTGATGCTTTCTAAGGCCCACTTGACTTCACATTCGAGGATGTCTGGCTCTAGGTCAGTGATCACACCATCGTGATTATCTGGGTTGTGAGGATCTTTTTTGTACAGTTCTTCTGTGTATTCTTGCCATCTCTTCTTAATATCTTCTGCTTCTGTTAGGTCCATACCATTTCTGTCCTTAATCGAGCCCATCTTTGCATGAAATGTTCCTTTGGTATCTCTGATTTTCTTGAAGAGATCTCTAGTCTTTCCCATTCTGTTGTTTTCTGTTTCAGAGGGCAAACACACTGAAACCATACCCACAGAAAACTAGTCAATCTAATCACACTAGGACCACAGCCTTGTCTAACTCAATGAAACTAAGCCATGCCTGTGGGCCAACCCAAGATGGGCAGGTCATGGTGGAGAGATCTGACAGAATGTGGTCCACTGGAGAAGGGAATGGCAAACCACTTCAGTATTCTTGCCTTGAGAACCCCATGAACAGTATGAAAAGGCAAAATGATAGGATACTGAAAGAGAAACTCCCCAGGTCAGTAGGTGCCCAATATGCTACTGGAGATCAGTGGAGAAATAACTCCAGAAAGAATGAAGGGATGGAGCCAAAGCAAAAAGAATACCCAGCTGTGGATGTGACTGGTGATAGAAGCAAGGTCTGATGCTGTAAAGAGCAATATTGCATAGGAACCTGGGATGTCAGGTCCATGAATCAAGGCAAATTGGAAGTGGTCAAACAAGAGATGGCAAGAGTGATTGTCGACATTCTAGGAATCAGCGAACTGAAATGGACTGGAATGGGTGAATTTAACTCAGATGACCATTATATCTACTACTGCGGGCAGGAATCCCTCAGAAGAAATGGAGTAGCCATCATAGTCAACAAAAGAGTCCAAAATGCAGTACTTGGATGCAATCTCAAAAACGACAGAATGGTCTCTGTTCGTTTCCAAGGCAAACCATTCAATATCACAGTAATCCAAGTCTATGCCCCAACCAGTAACGCTGAAGAAGCTGAAGTTGAACGGTTCTATGGAGACCTACAAGACCTTTTAGAACTAACACCCAAAAAAGATGTCCTTTTCATTATAGGGGACTGGAATGCAAAAGTAGGAAGTCAAGAAACACCTGGAGTAACAGGCAAATTTGGCCTTGGAATATGGAACGAAGCAGGGCAAAGACTAATAGAGTTTTGCCAAGAAAATGCACTGGTCATAACAAACACCCTCTTCCAACAACACAAGAGAAGACTCTATACATGGACATCGCCAGATGGGCAACACTGAAATCAGATTGATTATATTCTTTGCAGCCAAAGATGGAGAAGCTCTATACAGTCAGCAAAAACAGGACCAGGAGCTGACTGTGGCTCAGACCATGAACTCCTTATTGCCAAATTCAGACTGAAATTGAAGAAAGTAGGGAAAACCACTAGACCATTCAGGTATGACCTAAATCAGATCCCTTATGATTATACAGTGGAAGTGAGAAATAGATTTAAGGGCCTAGATCTGATAGATAGAGTGCCTGATGAACTATGGAATGAGGTTTGTGACATTGTACAGGAGACAGGGATCAAGACAATCCTCATGGAAAAGAAATGCAAAAAAGCAAAATGGTTGTCTGGGGAGGCCTTACAAATAGCTGTGAAAAGAAGAGAAGTGAAAAGCAAAGGAGAAAAGGAAAGATATAAACATCTGAATGCAGAGTTCCAAAGAATAGCAAGAAGAGATAAGAAAGCCTTCTTCAGTGATCAATGCAAAGAAATAAAGGAAAATAACAGTTATATTACTTAGCTATAATTTCCATTCTTTCAGAAGATTGTTTCTGAAACAGTAACTTTTCCCCAGGTCTCAAATGTAACCCATTGCTTGGCATTTTAAAATACTATCAGAATGTATTGATATCTTTTTTGAAGAAAAATTCACGTCTGGCATGTTTTCAAGAAAAATCTCAAAGTCTGCAGCTACTTAAGACAATATTCACATCTCTCAACCCTACTAGTCTTGTTTTTCCTATTCTCTTTTTATTTTCTTTAATTTCTTTCCCTCCCTCTGGCGTGCTTCTCTTCTGCCCTTTTAGAGAAAGCATTATCTTCAATCATTTACCCTTGGTGGACAAGTCCATCCAGAAGTTTTTAAATCATTAATAGTAATTATTGAAACAAGGGATACACGTTTTAGTCACTGCATGCTCCCTAAACACCCAGTTTTTTTTTAAGGAACCATCAAGCTGGTTTCCAGAGGAACAGAGTGAGCATAAGTTTTTTAGCAGAAGTAGCTATCCATCTTCAGAAACAAAATAGGCTTTCCATCTGCTGCTTTACATTTGGCATACTCTAGACCAATGGTTCTCAACTCTGTGCACCACAGAATTTAAAAAGAGAGAAGGAAAGAAAGAAAAGGTAGGCTTCATCTCCAGAAATCTGTTTCAATAAATCTGGGTTGAGCCTAAGCTACTGCAAGTGAGCCCCAGCTAATTCTAATGGCAGTAAGGATTAAGAACTACAGTATGAACTCAGGGGAAGTAGTGCAAAAACTTTCTCCAGAGAATAGGAATCATTAACTTGTCATGGACCCAGCACTAATTTTATTAATTTCCTTGGCTATTTTATTCACAGTCAAGTATCTGCACCTAGAATCATGCTTCGCACAGAAGTGGACAAAAATAATTGTCTAAATGTTGAATATTCAATTATAATTTAAGCTTAAAATTAATCATATATAATAGCTATTAATTTTTAAATGACATTAATATTTTTAGCTACTAATATTCCTTAGGAAACCAAAGGGAACTGTGCTGAATTTAGGATCCCCTGATCAGATATTATTTTTGAATATACTGTCTTCCCTAGTTATTAATTGTCATGCTTATTAGACTTTCTACATAATATTGTAGAAAATCATTTATTTGTTCTAATGGGCATCATTTTAAAGTTTGGAAGTATAAAAAATAAATTGAAAGCAAAATATAAGATGATCAAACAATACTGGCATTTACTGGAAATGTTGTATACAATAAAAATTTTGTGTATTATATCTATTTATTTTAAAAATCTGAATTCCACCTAAATTTCCTAGTTTCTTTATCTGTACTTAGTTTAAATGTCATTCTTTTCCATCCCCAATCCCATACCATGCCTCTTCCTCTTCACCATGGAAACTCTCCTCTCTCATTTTCTCTCTCTCTGGAAAAACATTTTTCTGATATTATAACAAGTTAGGTTATTTTTCTCAATATCCTTTTGACAAACTTCATGCTATTTTTTGCCAGTTTTTATAGCAAATTCTGACAAATATTTTTCATAATGTCATATTTTAACAAATAAATTAGAGGATCTGGTGTCCACATGCTGGAAAAGAGCTACTGAAGAGTTAGCCTATCCTGAAGATAGCATATTTAAGAGATATTTATTTATACTTAAATAAGCAATCAATTTTAAGTTATATAGTTTATTTTTTAAAATAGCTCTGTGCACTCTAGAATTACCCCCTCCCATAGGTTGTATATAGGTTCCAAATAGGAAAAGGTTCCAAATAGAAAAAGGAGTACATCAAGGCTGTATATTGTCACCCTGTTTATTTAACTTATATGCAGAGTACATCATGAGAAACGCTGGACTGGGAGAAACACAAGCTGGAATGAAGATTGCCAGGAGAAATACCAATAACGTCAGATATGCAGATGACACCACCCTTATGGCAGAAAGTGAAGAGGAACTAAAAAGCCTCTTGATGAAAGTGAAAGTGGAGAGGGAAAAAGTGGGCTTAAAGCTCAACATTCAGAAAACGAAGATCATGGCATCTCGTCCCATCACTTCATGGGAAATAGATGGGGAAACAGTGGAAACAGTGTCAGACTTGATTTTTCTGGGCTCCAAAATCGCTGCAGATGGTGACTGCAGCCATGAAATTAAAAGACGCTTACTCCTTGGAAGGAAAGTTATGACCAACCTAGATAGCATATTCAAAAGCAGAGACATTACTTTGCCAACGAAGGTGCGTCTAGTCAAGGCTATGATTTTTCCTGTGGTCATGTATGGATGTGAGAGTTGGACTGTGAAGAAGGCTGAGCGCCAAAGAATTGATGCTTTTGAACTGTGGTGTTGGAGAAGACTCTTGAGAGTCCCTTGGACTGCAAGGAGATCCAACCAGTCCATTCTGAAGGAGATCAGCCCTGGGATTTCTTTGGAAGGAATGATGCTAAAGCTGAAACTCCAGTACTTTGGGCACGAAGAGTTGACTCATTGGAAAAGACTCGGATGCTGAGAGGGATTGGGGGCAGGAGGAGAAGGGGATGACAGAGGATGAGATGGCTGGATGGCATCACTGACTCGATGGACGTGAGTCTGAATGAACTCTGGGAGTTGGTGCTGGACAGAGAGGCCTGGCATGCTGCAATTCATGGGGTCGCAAAGAGTCAGACACGACTGTGTGACTGATCTGATCTGATCTGATCTGATAGGTTGTATAATGGATTGGCTAACTCTTCAGTAGCTCTTTCCCAGCATGTGGACACCAGATCCTTTCCCAGATGAACAGGCTTAATCATGTCCCTAGTTCTTAAATTTTAGAATGAGACACTGTATTTCCCTCCTTTCCCAAATATTCAGTTAATTCAGTCGCTCAGTCATGTCTGACTTCTTTGCAACCCCATGCACTGCAGCATGCCAGGCTTCCCTAGTTTTGTTTTTTTTTAATCCACATTTATAAGAAACAGTTTTATTACAGCAATGGGACTCAATGGTATGGAGCGCCACACCACTTGAGAGGACATCCTCCCATAAGTGAGCACCAGTGTACAACTATACAGCTTCCCCACTAACCCTTATTAAAAACACCTACTTAGTCTGCTCCTGAGACTGTTGAGAGTCTTCTAGAACAGGGGTCCCCAACCCCTGGGCCAGTACTGGTCTATGGCCTGTTAGGAACCAGGCCACACAGCAGGAGATGAAAAGACAGTGAACAAGGGAAGATTCATCTATATTTATATCTACTCCCTATTGCTTGCATTACAACCTGAGTTTCACCTCCCACCCTCTCTGTGGAAAAACTTTTCCATGAAATCTGTCCCGGGTGTCAAAAAGGTTGGGGTCAGCTGTTTTACAACACACTGTGAACACTCACTTCAGTCTACTGTAGAACCATCTAAAGGAACCTCTTCTGGCAGGAGGGATATCTCAGCTGAAAACCTACAAATGGGGTCCTGGGCTTGTCAGCACCAAACATGCAGGTTTCCCATCTGCCCCACAGCATTACTAGAAGAGTGCTGCACTCCAGAGAAACCCTGCACCACTGCAGAGGTGGCCACTCTAGAATAGGGAATAGGCTAAAAGAAATTAAACCTAAACTCTTCATCACGAGTATCCGAGGTACCCTTGGACCTTCTTTCTGGATGAGGTCTGCAGACCCTTCAGCTCTTCTTTCTGGTAGCCTCACCTACAGGCTACACCTGGGCTGAGTGGGCAGCAATCCTGAGAGCCTGCAGGGCCTCATGCCACTCAGCTTCTCTGAGCCCTGTAGTCCCCAAAGAGCGCATCAGCTGCCTCTTCCCTGGTCATGGAACCAAGATCCTGCAAGCTGAACAGCATGGCCAAAAAAGAAAAAGAAAAGTGAAGTTGATCATTGTCACTACAGTGGCAATATATTACAATATAAAAATGTATCAAATTAACATATTGTACACCTTAAATCTACACCACACTCTATGTAAAATATATAACTCCCATTTTTTAAAAGTAGAGCTGAGAAAGTTAAGTACATAATCTAAGTTACTAAAAGGTTGTTATTGGGTTCACATTGTCTATATCTTCCCGTGTACCTCATTACCTCTAAATATCCTTTCTCTTGCATCCATATATTGAAATTCTGCCTATTCTGTTACCCTAAGGAGAAAAACAGAATAATAAAAAACAAGAAACTAGGCATTAATTAGGCTCCCTGCTTTATGTAAAATAATAATACCAAATGTTCCTTGCAGCTTAAAAATAAATTGACAATTGATTTTTCAGAAGGCATATACTTGGAAAAAAACTGTTGCTTTGTAACACCATGAAAAAGAATACAGAGGATTTAGGAAACAAATTTAGAGAACAGTGGTCTCAGTGTAATCCAGAGGGGCATTATCAGCATCACCTGGGAATGTGTTAGACCTGGAAATCCTCCAAATCCACCCAAGGACAACTAATCAAAGACTGGTGGTGGGGCCAAGCAATCTATGTTTCAGCAGGCTTCCAAGGTGGTTCAAACACCCGCTGCTGCTGCTGCTGCTGCTGCTGCTGCTGCTAAGTCACTTCAGTCATATCCGACTCTGTGCAACCCCATAGACAGCAGCCCATTAGGCTCCCCCATCCCTGGGATTCTCCAGGCAAGAACACTGGAATGGGTTGCCATTTCCTTCTCCAATGCATGAAAGTGAAAAGTGAAAGTGAAGTCGCTCAGTTGTGTCCGACTCTTAGCGACCCCATGGACTGTGGCCCACCAGGCTCCTCTGTCCGTGGGATTTTCCAGGCAAGAGTGTTGGAATGGGGTGCCATTGCCTTCTCCAAACACCCGCTAAACCTCTCAAATACACAGTAAAGTTATAGAACCAATGATCTAAATGATTCAGCCTCAAAAGTTGTAGAAAGGAGCTGAAAAAATTTATTTACTTAGTAGGGGGAAATTAAAACCTATTTTATTAGGATTGTATGCTCTATTACTCAGTACTATCAGGTCAGTTTATTTCTCTTGTTTAAAACAACAGACAAGTTACAGTACAAGCAGGCACATCTTTTTTTATTCGACAGACACTCCCAAGACATGGGAGTAGGCCATGGTCATGATCCCTCTTGGCCTCCCCCTTTTTATACTTCCTGTCTCTTCCTTTTGGTTGTGCCCTATACAAAGTAGGGCTTGTACCCACCACCAGTCAAGAAAAGGAATGCAAATAGGCATACACTCTAGGCCAACTGGCATCTGCAAGTTATGTAACAGCAGGCTCTGTTGTGCATGTCTTCCCATAATTCAGTCTGTTATAATCAAGATATATATGTGTGTGTGTGTAGAATATTTATGAACCCTTAATTGGCTCCTAGTTGCCTAAGGTTACTTGAGGAAGCCCCTGTGGTTAGGTTGTACCCACTGTGTGTCTAGGGCACATGTGCAGGAGTTAGAAAAGTCTCTGTGGTTATTTCTATAGCATCTGTGAATTTTCCTGAGTGTGTCTGGGAGGGGTTTTAGAGATCAGCTTGCATCTTTTTTTTGGAGAAGGAAATGGCAACCCACTCCAGTATTCTTGCCTCGAGAATCCCATGGACAGAGGAGCCTGGTGGACTACAGTCCATGGGGTCGCAAAGAGTCAGACACGACTGAGTGGTCTTTTTTGGCTAGGCCATTCCTTGTTGCACATGCCTAACTTGCTACCTAATAGTACTAACCACCCTAAAAAATGTGCTTTATTATTTGACCTAAATAACTCAAATACACATATATCATAATTATAAACACAAAGTAAAATTGGTATACACAGGGACAAAAACTAGAGAGAAATATAGCACCCTAATTAACGCATTGATGTGAGATTTCATGTTTCGTTTCTTTTCTCTTTTTAACTAATTCTCCCATATCGGCTAAACATAATACATATAAATTCGTAAGCTTTTCTCCTGTTAACTGGTCTTCTGTCAGTTTAATTCTCAGCCCCTAAAATTAAAAGTTTCTCCCTCTTAACATTCCCTAAATCTAAGAAGCCCCATTCACTGTTTTAATTATTATCAATACAAAAACAATTTCCGAATTTCTACTTCTCTAACCTTTTTCTCCATCACCCAATCACCTATTAAAGACATCTCCGTTTAAATGTGTGGGTCTTGCAGCCAAATTTAAATATCTGAAGACACAAACATATTCCCAGCCAAAATCAGCCTCCAAATTGAATATCCTTTGAACAGTTGCAGTGTGAGCTCTTTGCGTGAACTGCGTAAGAGTACTGCCCCAGGAATCAACTCCCGCCTCTTCTTATACAACACTCAGCTCCTTGAAGTTCTCAGCGTCCCTACTCGCCACCACTGATTTCTTTGTTGTCAGGGCCTAAATTTACGCCTGCGGCTTCCACATCTCACAGAACCCTCCGATGTCATCCAATCACGGCCCAGCTAGAAAGCCAAGGCTCAGCAACGCCTCACGACGTTCAACTACTCAGGGCCTCGCTTCGCTGGCATCACGTGACTCAAGTCCCCGCTTCCCACCCACTCCCTCCGAGGTTTGGAGGCACCGCCCTTCAGCTGGCGCTCGCTGATTGGTTATTGCTCGCGCGGTCTCCTGGGTGACGGGAACGCGGTAGCCTTCTTGAAGAAGACCCGGTGCGCTTGCGCACTTGTTAGATCGCGCCGCTGCTGGATCTTTGAGATGAAGGTAAATAACTTACAAACCCGGGGGGTGCGGGACTGTGCGACCACTGGCCATTCCCTTAAACTCTCCGAGAGTCGCTTTGAGGATAGAGGCTTGTGACCTCCCTTCCTTCTCCCGAGTGCTTGAGAAATGGGGAAAGGAGCGGGGTGACCAGGGAGAGCAGAGGCGAAGTTGAAGAAACAAGGGGAAAGGAAGGAAAATTAAAGAGGAGACGGCGGGGAGGGAGGCCTCTCATTTCTAGGACCGCGGACGGAGTTGGTGCGTTTTGGCCATTCCTCCTCTGCTGGAAATGAGCAGACTGGATCTGAAGAGACTCCGAATTCGCCCGATTTCACACGGCGGGCAGAATGAGTTTGGGGGAAAAAAGCGTTCGGAGGTTCCTTGTGAAGTTGGCTCGTTCGAGTGTCAGGAGCTGCCTCATTTCTTGCAGCTAAACACCTGGCAAGGCTCCTGAACAGCCTCCTGGCAGCTGTTCAGCTCCTTAAAATGAGTGAAAATCTCCGAAAGAATCTCAAATTGTATTGGCTGTGACTGGCGCAATTTACAGATCACCTGGTGACGGTGAATATTATTCACGGGGAAATCTGCATGCACAGGTCTCAATCTCTAGAGCGTCATCCTCTGCATGCACCGGTTTTAGGATTGCGCTTATGAACCCCATTCCCGGGTCACTGGCTACAGCTCATTCACCCGTCGCCTTACCAAACAATACCCCCGCCCCACTCCTAGTGCCCCCTACTCCCCATCCCACCCCCCCTCCACCCCCTCCCCCCCTACACACACAGGCCCTGATCTGGCATAGAAATGGAAAGCTTAATTTTTTTCATTGTTTTGTACATTTTCTTGGCTATAGTGTAAATTGGAGTTGACCTGTAATCTTAACTCACATTTCTAAAGCTCTTCACCATTTACGAAGTACTTGTAGCTCAGTTGGTAAAGAATCTGCCTACAATGCGGGAGACCTGCATTCGATTCCTGGGTTGGGAAGATCCCCTGGAGAAGGAAATGGCAACCCACTCCAGTATTCTTGCCTAGAGAATCCCATTGACTGTAGCCTGCCAGGCTCCTCTGTCCATGGGGTCGCAAGAGTCCTACACGACTTAAGGACTAAACCATCAGAGTAAGGAGATACTGTTATTCCTGGTTTACAGTTGAGAATTCTATGCTTGAGGCCATTTAATAGACCTGCTTTAAGCCCTACAGCTAATAAGTGAAAAGCAAAATCTAGAGTTCCCTGGTGGTCCAGTAGTTTGGATTCCTTTCTTTCACTGTCAAGGGTCCAGGTTAGTTACCTGGTTAGGGAACTAGGATCCCACAAGCTATGTGGGTGGCCAAAAAAACAATTGTATTAAAAAATAAAGGTTGAAAGGGAAAAAAAAAAAAAGAGTCTAAAGGTTCGTTTTCTGGTTGTGAAGCTAGCACCTTTTTACGGGGTGTTGTATGTGTATGGAGCGCCTGTTGACCTTCTTTGAAGAAAAATAGTATGTAAAATCACAACCAGAGGAGGTCTACCAAGAAACTAGTGACATTCAGATTTAGGAAGCCCTCACTTGCATGTAGGGGTTCCAGGGCAATGTGGTCATAAAATTGCAAAAGTAAAATGCTTTTATACTTTTTTTTTTAAGGGTGTCGTCTTACTCCACACAACTTGGATGCACCTGTGATTGATTATAGGCACCTCTGTTTTCAATAGAGGTGGATTTGATCATCTTTTTAACGTAGTAATTGCCTGTGATTGGTGTAAAATTTAGACCATTGGAAGAGTTTTGTGTTACCATTGAGACTGTCACACCACCTGCAATTGTATCTAAACTTCACTTGCCTAGATATAGGCATCATTGTTTAATTTTTAATTTAACCTAATGTTAAAATGTAAATTTATTCATTCAAACTTATGGCCCTAGATGTTTTGTATCAACAGTGTTTAATATAAATATAATGTGAGCCAATGTACTTTAAAATATTTAGTAGCCACATTAAAATGTTTTTAACGAAACAGGTAAGGTTACCTTTCATAATATATTTTGTTTTACCCAGTATATCCAAAATATTATCATTTCACATGTAATCAATATGAAAAATTATCAGTAAAGATAGTTTGCCTTCTTTCCTGTATTGTCTGTCTTTTTAAAATAAATTTATTTATTTAAATTGGAGACTAATTACTTTACAATATTATATTGGTTTTGCCATACATCAACATGAATCTGCCACAGGTGTACATGTGTTCCCCATCCTGAACCCCCCTCCCATCTCCCTCCCCATACCATCCCTCTGGGTCATCCCAGTGCACCAGCCCCGAGCATCCTGTATCATGCATCGAACCTGGACTGGTGATTCGTTTCACATATGATATTATACATGTTTCAATGCCATTCTCCCAAATCATCCCACCCTCACCCTCTCCCACAGAGTCCAAAAGACTGTTCTATACATCTGTGTCTCTTTTGCTATCTCACATACAGGGTTATTGTTACCATCTTTCTAAATTCCATATATATGCTTAGTATACTGTATTGGTGCTTTTCTTTCTGGCTTACTTCACTCTGTATAGTAGGCTCCAGTTCCATCCACCTCATTAGAACTGATTCAAATGTATTCTTTTTAATGGCTGAGTAATACTCCATTGTGTATATGTACCACAGCTTTCTTATCCATTCATCTGCTGATGGACATCTAGGTTGCTTCCATGTCCTGGCTATTATAAACAGTGCTGTGATGAACATTGGGGTACACGTGTCTCTTTCCCTTCTGGTTTCCTCAGTGTGTATGTCCAGCAGTGGGATTGCTGGATCATAAGGCAGTTCTATTTCCAGTTTTTTAAGGAATCTCCACACTGTTTTCCATAGTGGTTGTACTAGTTTGCATTCCCACCAACAGTGTAAGAGGGTTCCGTTTTCTCCACACCCTCTCCAGCATTTATTGCTTGTAGACTTTTGGATTGCAGCCATTCTGACTGGTGTGACATGGTACCTCATTGTGGTTTTGATTTGCATTTCTCTGATAATGAGTGATGTTGAGCATCTTTTCATGTGTTTGTTAGCCATCTGTATGTCTTCTTTGGAGAAATGTCTATTTAGTTCTTTGGCCCATTTTTTGATTGGGTCGTTTATTTTTCTGGAATTGAGCTGCAGGAGTTGCTTGTATATTTTAGAGATTAATTCTTTGTCAGTTGCTTCATTTGCTATTATTTTTCTCCCATTCTGAAGGCTGTCTTTTCACCTTGCTAATAGTTTCCTTTGATGTGCAGAAGCTTTTAAATTTAATTAGGTCCCATTTGTTTATTTTTGCTTTTATTTCCAATATTCTGGGAGGTGGGTCATAGAGGATCCTGCTGTGATTTATGTTGGAAAGTGTTTTGCCTATGTTCTCCTCTAGGAATTTTAGTTTCTGGTCTTACATTTAGATCTTTAATCCATTTTGAGTTTATTTTTGTGTATGGTGTTAGAAAGTGTTCTAGTTTCATTCTTTTACAAGTGGTTGACCAGTTTTCCCAGCACCACTTGTTAAAGAGATTGTCTTTAATCCATTGTATATTCTTGCCTCCTTTGTCAAAGATAAGGTGTCCATAGGTGTGTGGATTTATCTCTGGGCTTTCTCTTTTGTTCCATTGATCTATATTTCTGTCTTTGTGCCAGTACCATACTGTCTTGATGACTGTGGCTTTGTAGTAGAGCCTGAAGTCAGGTAGGTTGAGTCCTCCAGTTCCATTCTTCTTTCTCAAGATTGCTTTGGCTATTCAACGTTTTTTGTATTTCCATACACATTGTGAAATTATTTGTTCTAGCTCTGTGAAAAATACCATTGGTAGCTTGATAGGGATTGCATTGAATCTATAGATTGTTTTGAGTAGTATACTCATTTTCCCTATATTGATTCTTCCCATCCATGAACGTGGTATATTTCTCCATCTGTTAGTGTCCTCTTTGATTTCTTTCACCAGTATTTTATAGTTTTCTATATATAGGTAGTATTTTATTCTTTTCGTTGCAGTGGTGAATGGAATTGTTTCCTTAATTTCTCTTTATATTTTGTCATTATTAGTGTATAGGAATGCAAGGGATTTCTGTGTGTTCATTTTGTATCTTGCAACTTTACTATATTCACTGATTAGCTCTAGTAATTTTCTGGTGGAGTCTTTAGGGTTTTCTATGTAGAGGATCATGTCATCTGCAAACAGTGAGAGTTTTACTTCTTCTTTTCCAATTTGGATTCCCTTTATTTCTCTCTCTGCTCTGATTGCTGTGGCCAAAACTTCCAAAACTATGTTGAATAGTGGTGGTGAAAGTGGGCACCCTTGTCTTGTTCCTGACTTTAGGGGAAATGCTTTCAATTTTTCACCATTGAGGATAATATTTGCTGTGGGTTTTGTCATATATAGCTGTATTGTCTTTGAAATCATATAGTCATGGACTACCCGTATTTCAAGTCCTCAATAAAATTCCAAGTACGCATGTGGTTTGTGGCTTCTATATCAGATGTGCTCAGTGGTATTTGACCCTTTGGAACTTAAAGGACTGTAGCCCTCTCCAGCCTCCTCTGTCCATGGGTTTCTCCAGGCAAGAATACCTGAGAGGGCTGCCATTTCCTCCAGGGGATCTTTCTGACCCAGGGATCGAACCTGGGTTTCCTGCATTGCAGGCAGATTCTTTACCACTGAGCCACCTGGGAAGCCCTACATATTGTATACACAGTTCTTTGTTGTCTAAGTGAAAAAAATGATTTTTCAGTTGAAAAAGTATCCACCCAATAGCCAAATTAAACACTTAATGATAAAGTGTATCTAATGGAGAAAGGAGAAAAAATAATTTTGAAGGAGGTATAGATATTTTGTATTTCTGTCATGGTTAAGGTTTTTTAGTAGCAACTTTATTAAATTTAATCTCCCCAAATCCATGCTATCAATAATTAGCTAAATTCCCTGATAGCTCAGTTGGTAAAGAATCCACCTGCAATGCGGGAGACCTGGGTTCAATCCCTGGGTGGGGAAGATCCACTGGAGAAAGGGATAGGCTACCCACTCCAGTATTCTGGCCTGGAGAATCACCATGGACTGTAGTCCGTGGAGTTGCAAAGAGTCGGACATGACTGAGTGACTTTCACAAATTCAAGTTTAATTTTTTAAAATTTTTAATAGTTATAAAACACTAAATCATAAATGTTTATAAAATTAACATTTAGAAACATTCAAAAGCAAAAAAGTTTTATAGTAAATGCTCCTGTGTATGTTGAGGCCTGTACTTGACCAGCCAGATTATGGTTATTTGGTTGGTTGGTTGGTTAATTGGTCATTTTATTTGTTACATTGTTGACTTCTTTTGGGTAAGCTCTAGCATAAGCCTTCACCATCCTGAATCCTACTGTTTTCATTATTATGTTTTGACATCTTTTCTGACCAACTGTTAATTGTATGTTTTAAAATATAAAAATTGTGTTGTGCTTTTTTAGCGTGTTTTCTCACTACTAGAAAAGACTTGGCTTGGCACACCAATACAGTTTACCTGGCAGAAAACATCAGGAAACTATCTTGCTGTAACAGGGTAAGATAACAGTGATTGTTAGTAAATCACCCTGACTCCACGTGGTTGTATGCCCACCAAACCGCACCATCTGTTCAGTAGAAATTCTTGAATGATGGTTGCATGGTGAGAAAAGTAATATATTAATATCACAATTCATAGAACCTTTTCCCTAGTGATAACTTTTTACATACAAATGATGAAACTATCATGAGAAAATATAGAAATCACTTGAATGTATAAGAACTCTTTAGATACATAAGAAGTAAAATTTAAATCATATCTTTTTGTTCTAATTGCTTTTAGAGCTGATCATATTGTGAAAATCTTTGATCGCCATGGTCAAAAAAGAAGTGAAATCAACTTATCTGGGTAAGTACAGAGGTAGATCAAAATTTTTTCAAACTTTGTGGCCTAAAAGATAAAAAAACACTGTCTTAAAACTTATAATCAAGTAGAATTTTGTAATTTATGTCTAACCTGTATCTCTTCTTTTGCTTTCTCCATTTGCAAAGAGATTTAGTTTTGTATACCATAAGCAGTTAATGAAATAGGTATATAGCATATGAATTAAGAGTTTAATACATTCATTGACAGATAAGCTTTAAGGCAGAATTGTAAATGAGTCTATGTGAAAGAATTCTTATTTAATTGTAAACAAGCCTTAGTGTATATATTTGCAGATAAGCCCTTATTGATGTAGTATTTCCTCTCTAATATAAATTGGAAAATAGTTACTTTCCACACTTTTTTTATCCTTTTTAAGAAAGTCATTCTAGATTACAGTAAGCATAACATAAGCATTTTTAATAATTCAGTGTGATCATTCCCTGTATTAGTTATTTTACCCATAGTCTTAGTGGTTATTATGATGTTTGCATAAGACCTAAGTGGTCTTAAGCTGCCAGGCTTTTTAAATTCACATCAGCCTTGTGTAGTTTATCAGCCACCATCTTTGCAAATTTAGTGGCTCTACTTATCTCACACCCACCTAATGCCACCATTTTAGCATTTCCTATTGCTCTCTTAATTGTTGCTTCTGGTTTCTATTTTCTGGGGAACAGAGGGCAAGCTAGTTATAATTATGTTTAGAATAAAGTGAAAAGGCACTTAGTAAAAAACTTCTCTGATTAAGTTGTAGGAGCTTTATTGCATAATCTCTGTAACATTGCTTTTGGTTATGCAATGTCCTTATTTTTTTGCTTCTGAGTTCTTTTGCTGTATTCAACATAGCTGAATTAGACTGACAAAACATCACCAGATAAACAAAATGCTATTATATGTTGTCTTTAATGATTTTATTAAGAATTTGAAAGCCTCCCTCTTCCATACCTCTCAAAATCTGTGGAAATACTATAGAAAATTAAGATCCCCAAACATATTTTAGTAGTTTGAAGAATAAAATAACTGAAGTGATTCCCAGATGTCTTAAATGGAAAGCTGAGTGTTGCTTCAGGGGCCCGCAAAGTCTGGGATCTGAGCTGGAGCTGATGTAATAATAATAGGAATAAAGTGCACAATAAATGTAAGGCACTGGAATCATCCAGAACCCATCTCCCCAACCCCGGGTCCACGGAAAAATTGTCTTCCACAAAAGGCCAAAAAGGTTGGGGACCACTGGGCAGGTGCCCCAAAACAGTCTCCAAATGAGAAACAGAATCAGAAGAGGAAGAAAAGGTTAATCTCCAGGGAAGTTCTTAAATTATAATAAACACTTGGAGTAATTTTAAACAGTAAGAAACATATTAAATAGAGCATTTCCTATTTATAACTATTTTGTTACCTTAAATCACTCTTCTTATTCTATTCAGTATTAAGATATGAAATGAAAATGACTTTTCTTACTATGTATTTCAGAATTCAGTATTTCTTACTGTTTGCAATCCTACATCTAGCCAGCCTTGCTCTGTTTAATACACAGCTTGTCTAGATATTTCACTTCTTATCAGTACCTTCTTTTTCCCTCTGTGCATCTGAAACCACCTTTCAAAAGTTGATCACACAAATTTCCTCTTGATTCCAGATGTGATTCCTTTCTAGAGGTGCTTGATGAGTATTTTACCACAAGAGCCCAGCTCTTTACAGGTGTCAAGAAAATCTGCTAACCTATTAGATATAATTGTATTTAATATAGTATGTGAAAATGATATTTAAAATAGAATTCAAAATGTTTCCATCCCCTCAACAACAACAAAATTGGTGTTAGTGTTATCCAGGCAGTAAATTTGGAGTTCTGTTTCTTACTTTAGAAAGTTTATGACTTTAAAAATAGATTGAATGGACTTGCTATAGACAAAAATCACAAATAGTTGATTGTTTAAATTTCTTTCCCCTACTTTAATGTATAGTGATTGTTTTGTTCTCTTTTATAAAAAAGTAACTGTGTTACTATGGATTGGGACAAGGATGGAGATATTCTAGCAGTGATTGCTGAGAAATCCAGTTGCATTTATCTGTGGGATGCCAACACGAACAAAACCAGTCAGTTAGACAGTGGCTTGAGGTAAGGATAACTTTTTTTATTTTTTAAATCTTCACTTAGAAATACTATTTGCAGCTTTGATGCTAAAAAGATCTTACTACATTCATTATAAATATGCCCTGATGAGTTATTTTCTTATAAAAGGGAAAAATTCATTTCTTTTAAAATTGTTATATACAATCCTATTAATTTTGCCCAATTAATTAGAATACAGTATCATTCTAAAATATAAAGAGCTTCTTAAAAAGTTGCTTTCAGTGAAATAGACTAAAAAGTCCAAAGAAGAGAGAAAACATTTATAGGAAAATCTGGAAATAGGATGACTACAGGCATGACCGGATCTAGGGGTTGTAGTGATGCAATCTAGACATCTCACAGCTCTTTCTTTCTCTGTATTGACTTCTAAGTCAGACTCTCTCCCTTTTTTAATTCTGTTGAAGTATAGTTGATTTATAATGTTGTGTTAATTTCTGCTGTGCAGCCAAGTGATTCAGTTATACATATATGTACTTTCTTTTTCATATTCTTTTTCATTGTGGTTTATCACAGGATATTGAATATTGTCCCCTGTGCTATACAATAGGTCCAAGTCATTTATCCATCCTGTATATATTTAGACTCTTTTGATGGCTACTGGCATCAGCTTCTACCATTCTTCACAGCAAGTTATGCCAAAGAAAAGGGCATGCCACTATTACATCGCCAGTATTCTCTCAGTTCTTTAAAAGGTCTTTGAATAGGGTAGACAGGGCCATAGGGTTGATAATCCTACCCATGAAGATTGGGGTAAGAGTGGGGCAGTTCACAAGTGGAAGAAATCCTGGGCAGACCGAATAAGTTACAGATCTCTGCTAAAATAGAAGCTGTTTGCCATATGGAAAAGAAAAACTTGTCAGTATTTACAGCTGAAATGCAATTTTGACCTTGAACAAGTTGCTTAACCTCTGCTTAAGCTTCAGTTTCTTCATATATGTAAAATGAGTCTAGTAATAATATCTGCCTCATAGCATCATGTGGCCTATAAGTGCAGGAAGAGATCACACATCTACCATAAGATTAGGCTTTACTTTTCCGACTTATCAAGGAATAACAGAGCAGGTCAAAACATCCCCCTACTGCAGGTTCCCTCGACCCTCCAAAGTGAGGCTCAAGAAATGCACCCACAGGCAATGGTGTCTGACCAACATCAAGTCTACTAGATCTGAGAACCTCCACTTCTTGCTCTGTCCTTTTACACTTCCATACCTCACTTTTCAGAAGGATTTTACACACTCTGTGCTTCCATTCAAGAAAGTGAAAGTGTTAATTGCTCAATTCTGTCCAACTCTTTGTGACCCCATGGGCTGTAGCCCGTCAGGCTCCCCTGTTCATGCAGTTCTCCAGGCAAGGATACTGGATTGGGTTGCCATTCCCTCCTCCAGGGGATCTTCCAACCCGGGTCTCTCACATTGCAGGTGGATTCTTTATCATCTGAGCCACCAGGGAAGCCCAAACCTCCTTCTGAGATGCCCTTAATAGTGACAGAACTGGAAAATCTATATCCTTTTTCAAATCATGAATTCCCAATAATTTTTTCAGTTTACTGTATCACATTTTTAGACTTTTTAAAAGCTTAAGATGTTATCCATTAAGATTTTTACCACAATTAGAGTTACAACAATTATTAGTAGACAGATTAATAACTGTCTTATCATTAGTCATCTCCTGAAATGTGAGATTCCATCATGACTGAATTGAAGCCTTTTATTCATTATACATTTGTATTTTAGGTCTCACTGACTAGTGTCTCAAAATGCCTTTAGCACTTACTCTTTGTCCTAAATCATTAAAATTGTAATTTTATACTTCAGCTTCTAACTAGATATTACAGTTATTCATGAAATTCACGAAGCACTTTTAAAAGGACTGCTTAGGAGGTTAGGTTGTAAATTGTTTAGTAATTTACATCTTAATGTTACAGGGATCAATTGTCTTTCCTTCTTTGGTCAAAATTTGGAAGTTTCCTGGCCGTTGGAACTGTTAAAGGAAATTTGCTAATTTATAATCATCAGACATCTCGAAAGATTCCTGTCATTGGTAGGTTACAGCTGGAAACACTGCTTAATATTTGGGATGCTTTAACATAAATGTAAATTTTATCACCTCAGGTTTCCCTGATATTGCAGGGGAAATTTTGTAGTTTAAAATTGACTTCCCTTGTCAAGCCATACCTCTGTCTAACTAGAAGATCCATCTTCACTACCTACTAAAAACTTCCCAGGTTACATAGAACAAGTTGCCCTCAGGTAAGTGAGCCTGTGCCTCTGGACACCAGTACATTAATAGCATGATTTCCATCTGTCCCTTTCTCACCCAGATTATGCCTCTGGTATGGGGTAGCTCATGTGCCTATCAACACATTAGTAGATGGGCTAAAACATTTGGCGACTTCTTGGACAGAGTATATCCATATTCCTAATTCTGACCCCTCACTCTCTCCAATCACTAATCTAGGAGTGAACTAGGAGTTATTTTTACCTCAGGGTATATGACTGGAAGGTATGCATATTTATTCCTTCTTTGACCTTCTTGATTTAGCCTCTTTGATTCCCCCAGCCTCTGGCACTTAGCATCTGACTTCCTGAAGGAAATAGTATTGATTTTTTTCAATTGTTGTAACATCAGGCTGGTGAGGAGTGAAATCGGTAGGCTTAATTATAATTTACTGCTAATGGAAGAATTAAATGCTGGAGATAATAGTGCCCACAGAATACTTGAGAAAGTGCTTTTCAGTTAAAGACACTTATTCATTTCAAGTTATTTTCACATATATGTATATCTTTCATATGTGTATTTTTAGCACTCTGGCTATACAGTTACACCATTGATCCATTTGAAAAGTTGAACTAAAAAATCAGCTTTCACCATGTAAATTAATTTGTTTGACTTCAGTAGGCATTTTCTGTATCCCACTTCATTTATAGGCATGTCCTACCAGTTAACTTACGATCCTTAGATAGCTTGACACTTGAGGTAAGAAGAAAATAATCATGTCAAAACATGATTATTTGGTGTCAGTATTTGTTCATATGTACATGATTTTATATGTGATCTTTGTATTTAATATGAATATTGATTCTAATTCAGTCTGATTTATTAACTGTATAAAATAGACCTGAAAATATTCAGGTTAATTTTACATTTTAGGCCCTTTCACTGCCTCTTTCAGAGTTTGTTGTGATTTATAGGTGCGCTTTTTTTTTCCTCTGAAATAATTTACTTTTCTAAAACCAAGGCATTTCACTTCCAGTAGCAGCTGCACAAATGCACAATCAGCAAGTGGTTTTTACAGTAACTAAATGTCTGTTCCCTTGTTAGGTCTTGCTCTGATTTCTTTCCTTGAACTGTGTTAGATACAGGCAATCCTCACTTTGCATGATTCTAATATGCATGAATTTCATTGACCACAGTTTACTTAATATTGCCAGTCTCCCAAAAACATGATTCACATTTCAGTAACTGTGGTATATTCCTGTAAGCTAATATTAATTAAATGAGTCAATACCTGCCCAGAACACTGTTAAGTAAGCACACGAAAGTGTTAACTGTTATCACTGATGTTAGGACTAACCTGAGTTCTGAGCTCTAGAAGAAAAGGAGAGATTTTCTTCTCTCTGTCCTGAGTGTAGGATGAAGTTTGTCCTTGGCATCTTTCCACCTCTCTTAATGTACTCCTTTATCCCTTCTAATACCTATTACTTTGGATACCCAGTTCCATTGTACTACCTATATCTCTTAATCAATCCATAATCAGCAAAATCTCCTATATCCCAGTCTCTTCTCTGAATGTCCCTTCATTTTTGTGCTCTGGTCTCCTGGTTTGAAATACTACCTCTGTAGTCCCATGTTTGTCTCTTCCAGACTCTAGACTCATGCAAGCAATTGCTTACTCAACAGCTCCAATGAAATTTCTAGTAAATACTTCAGATTTGATATCACCAAACCGTGCAGCTGTTCCCTCTCATCATTGATATCTTTTCATCCTCTTAGATGTTTAAGCCAAATCTTACTGTTATCCTGACTCTTATCTTCCTCATACCCTCTATACCAAATGTGCCAGAAAATCTTACAGGATTTACCTCCAAATATGTCCAGAATCAACTTGTCTCATCACCTCTACCACTACCACCACCACCATGGTGTGGGGCTCAGACATCTTCTGCCTGCATCTCTGCAATCTCTTAACCGGTCTCCCTGCTTCAACTCTTGCCCTGCTATAAGAATATTCTCAACTCAGAAGCCCAAGTGAGCCTTCTGCTCAGAACTATCCAGTGGCTCTTCATGTCACCCAAGATCAAAGTCAGAATCCTTACAATGGCTAGCCAAGCCCTCTATGACCTGGCCCTTGAAAACTGTGATTTCATCTCTTAGTTACCTTTCTTTACTTTCTGGCCTCCAGCCACACTGTTCTAGCTGAGCCTCTAACACACTGGACACACTCTTGCTTCAGGGTCTACTGACTTAATAACTATTTATTTAGAGCCTGCTTTCTGCAGAGATACTGTATTAGGTTCAATAGGGGGTACAAGGAATAAAATAAGCATGATCTCTGTCTCCATAACAGCTAAAATAGCTAACACTTATATAACAGTTCCTGTATGGCTGGCACTCTTCTAAGGGCTTTAGCTCATTTGATCCCCAACCCTGTGAAATAGCTTCTACTATTATCCCCAGATTTAGGACACTGTGACTAAGGAATAGATAGGTTAACTTACCCAAGGTTTTGTGATAAGTAGTGGAGCCACTTACTCAAAATAGGCAGCCTGCCTCCAGAAACTGTATACTTAATTAACCTTGAGACTCTTGAGTATTTATCTATTCTAGGACCTTTAACGAAAACCTGGTGTCAAGTCATGTGATTTCCACCCCAAAATGTAGTTTTTGCACTGGCTAGATTGCTTAACTAAAAAGCATTCTGATACTTAGTGGCTCTCTAATATCCCTCACTAGCTAAATGACTCAGTTCTTAACATAAGTCTCACTAAGGTGCATTCATAAGGTGCATTCATATTTGTACCTCAATATTGTCACGAATCACTGTATGTCTTTCAGTTATATACAAATAATCAAAATTGTGATGTTGAATCGGCTTATGCCAAGGGTCTCCCACATCATAAAGCTGAATATAATAAAGATAACTTCAGTGCTTTGAGATTTACTTCTTTTAAGACATTACTGTGATAGGTTTTGTTATATGATTAAACAAACAAGCTTGTCAAGGGGTGGGATATCTTTTTATGTTAGGACCTATGCTCATATTCACATAAAAAGTTGGAAAATAGGATTGCCCTTATATACAGTTATTGTGATTTACAACTTTGTTATAAACTCTTTTAAATAAGGCTGCTTAGACACTAAACTGCTTTGAGATTTTAAATTCCTTGTTTGTTTAATTTCCATAGTATATTATCTAAACTTTGAGATTACCATCACAGATTTTGTAAAATTTTTTTTGAGAAATCAATATGTACAAAAATCATCTCTTTTGCAGGAAAACATACTAAGAAAATCACATGTGGAAGTTGGAATGCAGAAAACATGCTTGCTTTAGGTGGTGAAGATAAAATGATTACAGTTAGTAATCAGGAAGGTGACACAATAAGACAGGTAATACAGTAACATCTCTTTGACTTGCTGTATTCAGATTTTCCTCCAAAATAAAGTTTGTCTATCAAACTGACCTATAAAATTTTAAAATCTCTATGAAAGATGTTTACAATAACTTCATATTCTAAACATCAACTTTTTTCTTTTTATGTACTAGGACATTTTTCTTTTAATACAAATACTTTATCTAAATTTCCTCCTTTGTACACTTCCCCTTGGCTAGTGTTAGCTTGGATTATCAGCTCTGTGGTTATAATCAACCATTATATTTGTGAATATCTCTTATTTTATTTGTGTATTTACAATGTAAATCATAACCACTGGACTCAGTCAGATCTGCCTGATTCTAAAGCCCACTCCTTTAGCTGATATGTTAAATTGGTTCTAAACTAATCCTAATTAAATTTTAGGATTAAATTTTACTGCTGTTCAAATTTCCCAAGATTAAGGGAATTTGTATTAGCCATAGCTATATAATCTTACCAGTGGCAAAATTTCAATTCGGATGACTTGGCTTATGGTTTAGTATTTCTAGAGCAATAGTGACTGACACATTCTTTGAATACTGCTAGTTTTACATTAATAGGTCCTACATTAGCTATTTATTGCTGCATAACAAATTACCCCTGAAACGTAGCAGTTTAAAACAACAGATGTTGCTTTGCCGTTTTTGTGGGTGAGTAGTTGGCACCCCACTCCAGTATTCTTGTCTGGAAAATCCCATGGATGGAGGAGCCTGGTGGGCTGCAGTCCATGGGGTCGCTAAGAGTCAGACATGACTGAGCGACTTTACTTTCACTTTTTTTCATGCATTGGAGAAGTAAATGGCAACCCACTCCAGTGTTCTTGCCTGGAGAATCCCAGGGACGGGGTCGCCTGGTGGGCTGCCCTCTATGGGGTCGCACGGAGTTGGACACGACTGAAGCGACTTAGCAGCAGCAGCAGTCCAGATGCATTGGAGAAGGAAATGGCAACCCACTCCAGTGTTCTTGCCTGGAGAATCCCAGGGATGGCAGAGCCTGGTGGGCTGCTGTCTATGGGGTCGCACAGAGTCGGACACGACTGAAGCGACTTAGCAGCAGCAGCAGCAGCAGTCCAGACACAGCTAAGCTGAGTGCTTCTGCCTCAGGGTCTCTCACGAGGCTGCAGTCATTTAGCAGTCTGGACTGCAGTCTCATCAGGAGTCTTGACTAGGGACAAGTCTATTTCCAAGCTCCTGTGGTTGTTGAAAGGCAGGCTGTTAGGCTCAGGGCTTAGCTCCTGTCATTATTGACTGGAAGCCTGCCTCATTTTCTAGCCACGTGTATCTCTCCGTAGCATATCTCACAACAAAGCCGCTGGCAAGAGAATGAGAATAGTCATTCAAGACTTAAGCCACAACCTCTTAATAAATAACCTGATCTCAGAATTATTTTTGCCATATTCTGTTCTCTAGAAGTGAGTCACTAGGTTCAGCACATACTCAGGGTCTGGGTGGCAATCGCACTAAGGCATAAAAACCAGGAGGTGAGGACCATTGTGGACCATCTTAGAGGCTGCCCGCCATAGGCCCCCTTCTCTCAGGAAGAGAAAGCTAATCCTGATAAAACACATGTAGCCTTATATGATTGTCAAATGTGTGATATAGCTTACAAACCCTGTAGCATTTGTGAGATAGAGGAGGTAAATGAATGTTGGATTGTGAATTTGTAAGAGAGAAGATCTAAATCAGTCAAAGTGTATGCTAAACTATTGTAACAGAGACCCAAAATGACAAGGACTCTAAGAATATAGTAGTTCAGGTGGCTTTTTCCTCTTTCATTTTATTATATAACAGAGGTAAGCAGGTCATCTGTGTATCTCTGCTTCTCCAGGTTGTGTAAAGTCCCCCTTCTCTGCTTCCCCACCCTTCCTTCCATCTTAATGTTTTGCCATTTATTAGGGTGTTTTGCCCTCATTAGCACCACATCTGCATTTCAGCCCCAGGGAAAGGAAAAACAGTAGTAGAGTGCAAGGAATTGTAAGCTACCTGAGCTGGAAGATGCAGTCACTACTGCCATTCATATCACATGAACCTAGTCGTATGGTCAAACCTAAGTGCTGCCATGGAAGCTGCAAATTTAGTCTGTCTAGGTGACCATGTACCCTGCTAAAACTTGTTATAGAGGATATTGAAAGACTTTTATCAGTTGCTGTCATTCACTCCAAGCAGAACAGAACAAAGATAGAGGAAAAACTTACTATGGCTTGCTCAAGACCGGAAAATTTGGGCTTTGAGAATTTGCAGAAGTCTGAAGAAGAAAGTTGGTTCTTATATCTGGAAAGCTTTGAAATTGAGGTAGAAGTAACTCAGTCATATTGAGCAGACCACAGCGTGATTCCAGTGATTCTTAAGGAAGGCATTGCTGTAAAAATAGTTTCTAGAAACCTTGTAATTTTCATCAATCTGTATTGATGTCCTTCAGAATTCTAATACTACAGGTCCCTGCTCTTGTGTCCATACCAGACATTGTCAGTAGATACTGGCATTTTTTTCTTCACTGAATCAAGACATGACCTTAGAATACTTTTCCACATATAACATCCCAGGAAGCTCTACCACTGAGCTATTATTTACATACAAGATAACTATTTCCCATTTTTAATCCCAAGAATTATGCTTCCAGAATATGACATACTAAAGTTGTAATTTAGTAAACAAAGCATACATTATAAGTATTGTTTCATCTGGTATTTTTTCCGAATTGCTTATACTTGGCTATTCTGCAAAGCACACCATCGTTACTTCTGTGGATTTATTTTTTATTTATCCTGCTTGTCTTGCTTCCTAAATCTGAAGATTGCTGTCATTCATCAGTTCTGAAAAATTCTTAGTCATTGTCTGTTAGAAATTTGCCTCTTGCCCTTGTTCTTCTCTTTCTGCAGCAACTGTTAGACATATGTTTGACCATCTTATGTCTCTTAATCTCTCTTTCATATTTTCTTTTTGTCACTCTGTGCAATCTTCAGGATAATTTCCACAAATCAGTCCACTTATTCTTCAAATATGTCTAATCTTCTATCCCATCAGTCCTTCCCATTTTAATGACCCTAATTGTTATTGGTGGAAAGTACTTTGTAGTTCTTTTTTAAAACCTGCTTGGACTTTTAAAGAAAGTGTTGTCTTTTCTTTTATTTATGAGTCTTTTTATGTTTGTAATCATTTTAAAAGTATTTTATGATCTTTTTCTGATAATTCTGTTCTTTTTAGATCTGCTGACCCTTGCTCTTGGTACATTGCTTGTGAATTTTCTCATTTTGAATTGGGAGCTCACCTACTGTAGGAAGTTGTTTGCAGCCGTGGAAGAGGCTTTAGATTTGTTTTTGCTGAACACTGCAGGGAGTTTCTAGACCACTCAGAGTATAACTTTGGACCTTAGACCACAATGAACATAGGAGGAAAACTGATTTGAAAAGAATTTTTTCTAACCAAAGCCCAGCTCGAGTCAAATGGATTCATTATCATCTCCCTTTATCAGCCAGATATCTGCAGCATCAGTTCCTGCACTCACTTTGCTTTTCAGTTTGATCTTTGCTTATGGGCCACAGAAATCTTCCTTACCTTCTTTCAGGCTTATCTTAGCCATTTAATAAGATACATGTTCAGTTTCATCCTGAATTTCTAGAACTTTGTAGCAGTGGGATTTTCAGGTTATTCAGTCCAATGTATTCAGAAATGAAAGCAAGCTCCCTGTTTTGTTAATGGAATTTGGGTGTGGGGTTTATTCATGGTGATACTATGTTCATCTCCACAGATACCAGTGAGATCGGAGCCTAGTGACATGCAGTTTTCCATGATGAAGACTGATGACCGAACCTCCACTGCTGAAAGCACAGTAAGAGTTCTAAATCCAGGCCCAAATTATTTTGGTAATTTTGTAGGATATACTGTCTCCTTTTCTAGGATGGTTCAGAATCTCTGTTAAAAAAATTATGGTACATCACTTATGAAAGCAACATAGACCCCAGTTTCTCAGGCCTAAATATTGTTTTTGCTGCCACCTAACATCAAAACAATTGAAGGTAGAGTCCTGTAGCACCGTGGCTGCTCTCCTTATGGTAGCAAAACAGTGGGGGCGCCTTGAAAAACAAGAGTATTGATTTCTATATCTTTTAAATTTTTTCATTCTTATCAGATATGGGGACCAGAATGCCAGAAATTACTAGTTTTATTTTTTAACACCTTAGATTTATTTTCCCTGCCACATTTTAACATTCTGAAGTCCAGATGGTTTTCACAATCAACCAGAATATATTTAATGAAGTAATGTTTTTCTTTATTTCTTAAAAAGATGTTATATTGATAATGACTCATAACCGATAGCATCTTCAAAGCAAGGAAATATACCAAAGTGTTTCTGTTTATATATATATATCCATTACCCTTAGTGAGCCCAAATTGGTAGTATACTCTTCTGTCTCAACACAGTTACACTCTCAGCTGAGAATTACAGTTTAGTATTGGCCTGTGAGTAACAGGGATACTAGTCTAGCCACATTGACCAGTGCCCTGCAGGTGATGGAAAAAGTGATGATATAAAAAGCTGAGCTAGATTATCCACACGGGTGTGGACAGGTAAACCCACGTAGCTTAGAATCAAAATCAGATGGCCTCAGGGTAGAAGAGTTGCTATACTCTGAATGTGAGTTTAGTTACAATGAAACTGTGTCAGACTTACCTTCTTGTACTGCACGGTACTCTTATTAGAGGTACAGAGAATTTTTAAAAGTTATTCCATTGAGCTATTTTAGTATACTTCCAAGGGTATATTGCTATGCTAAGTCACTTCAGTCATTTCCAACTCTGTGCGACCCCATATTTTGGGTATGTGTAAACCCAAGGATCCTTCCCAGACTACATTTTAGGAAAATGATACAAATGTTTTGAGTTAGTCACATTGTTTCCTTACTAATTTATAATATTTAACCCTAAATTTGGCTCAGTTGTTTTTCTAAATTAAGTTTATGCTGTTTGAATTTGCTTATTAGTCTCTTCATGAAGTACTGAACATTCCTCTCATAATTCCTATTTTTGGCAGATAAGTGTAGTGGTTGGCAAGAAAACTTTGTTTCTTTTTAATCTGAATGAACCAGATAACCCAATTGATCTGGAGTTTCAGCAACACTATGGCAACATTGTCTGCTACAGTTGGTATGTACAGAAGCACTATACATAAAGAGTGTTTTTCCTTACTAAGTATAATGTGTTTCGTTTTTGTCTGTAGCATTTTCACTCCTCTCTGTGACATTTTCTGGATTGCAGTCTGTGATTTAAGGTGTGAAACTACCTAGCATGTTATCTGGCAAATAGGCCCTTGATAAATGATATTCTCTATTTCCTCAATGTTAAGGTATTTGTTTATTACTGTATTGCAAATGACAGTTAATCTTCCTTTTACTGTATTACTGCCTTTGTTGCTGTAGGTACGGTGATGGCTACATCATGATTGGTTTTTCACGTGGAACTTTTGTGGTCATTTCCACTCATATTCGAGAGATTGGTCAAGAGATATTTCAGGCTCGTGACCATAAAGACAGTCTAACCAGTATTGCAGTATCACAGACCCTTAACAAAGCTGCTACGTGTGGTGATAACTGGTAAGTTATATTCACATATTCCTAGGAAAGCTTATTTAAGGAATGGTCAAGAGATTCAACAAGATGTTGTTAACTAATGTTAATCTATCCACCATACTTGTACTATTAGAACATGTTTGCAGTTGAAAATTTCTAAGATATCTTTACCTTTGCCTTGAACACTCAGGGTAAAACCTAAAATACTAAATGTGTACCAAATACAAAACCTAAAATGGAGTATACTTGAAAATCAGTCATAAAAATAAAATGGACACTTCTGGGTAACAGGGAGTTAGTACCCTTGACCCTATCTCTCTCACCAAATACAGCCATAAAACCTGAAGAGAACCCATAAAACAGCTATGTAAGGATTCTGAAAAGTAAATAGTAGCAGGCAGACTGGAGAAGAAAGCCAGCATTTGAAGTACCACTGAGCCAGCGGTGAGTCTCCTGTGTGTCTTCTGGTCTCTCTCAGCCAGGACTCAAGGCAGCCTGAGACCTGGAAGTAAGCACTGGAGCAGAGACAGAGAGAGCTCTGAAAGAAGCCCTTTAGTTCTGGCTCAACTTGCAGGAAAGAGAACTCCTAACACTCAGGCTAAGTTGGGGAAATCCCTCAATTTTCTCTTTTTTCGCCCTTTGTTCTCTCATGCCCCAGCCACCAAGCAGTCCACCATGGCAGTGACAGAAAGGACCCACAGGCACCTGAAACCCTGAAGGAAGCAAACCTTCCTCTCCAGTTGGGGGAGCTGTGGTCCCGAGAAGATGGGGATACCCCCACTGTTTATTTTTCTCTCTGTCCTTTCACTGCTTGGCTGCCGGTACAGTTGTAGGAAGACCAGAGCAGAATAACTAGAGCCCAGCTTTTGTGCTGGAAGACCAACAAGGGGAAGCCCAGGTATATTCTGATATACCTGGGAGGTCCTAGAGAAGGAGGAACTCTGGAAAGTGATCCTACAAAGATACTTATGAAGTCCCAGGTTCATCTCTGAGCTGCGTGTGTGTATCATATCGTACATGCCTGACAAAGACTTTGAGAACTGAACTAAGGGATAGATCATAGCCCAGGTCCTGTACTGGCCACTGAGTGGACCATACAAGGACGTACCTGAATACCACTGCAAAGGGTTTGGAAGTGGAACAGACATTGAAATCATAGCCCACAGAAGGCTGGTTGAAATGTGTGGCCTGAACCCAACTGGGCCAATTGCCTCCTTAAAAAAAAAAAATTTAACTTCCTCCGTGGGATTTAAACAAGACAGAGTCTCATAACATAATTGTCAAACTGTCCAGAATATAACCCCAAATTGCTTGACACGTGAAGAATCAGGAAAATTTTGACTCACTTGAGAAAAAACAATCAAAGGACGCCAGTGCTGAGGTGATGCATGTAGCAGCTATTATAAAAATGTTCCAAAAGGTAACAGCATTCTAAAACAGACTGAAACATAACCTCAGGGGGAGAAAAATGGAGCCTATAAAGAAGAACCAAATGGCAATTCTAGAGGTGAAAAAATAAAATTAATATAGTGTATGTAATATCAGAATGGAAATCACAGAGTAAAACAGTTGGTGAACTTAAAGATAGATCAATAGAAATACACATTCTGAACACAGAGGAAAAGATTAAAAAAAAAAAAAAAAAAAAAACAGCCTCAGGGACCTTGAAACTACCAAAATATCTAACATTTGTGTCATAAAAATCTCAAAAATAAAGGTTGGAAGCATCTCACGTTTGACAAAAGACAACCTATATATTATACTAGCTCAGCAAACCCCAAAAAGGATAAATCCAAAGAAATGTAGGCCCAGACTCATCATGGTTAAACTGCTAAAAACTAAAAGCAAAGAAAAGGTTTGAAAGCAGCCAGAGAACATTTTGAATGACAGCAGATTTCTCACCATAAACCTTAGTGACCAGGAGGAAACTCATAACATTCTTAAATTGCTGAAAGAAAAGAATTGTCAACCAAACTTCCATCTATATCCAGTAAAAATAGCAATCAGTAATGAAGGTGAAATAAACATTCTCAGATGAAGGAAAATGAAAAGAATTTACTGCCAGTGGGCCTCCTCTAAAAGAACTACTGAAGGAAGTTCTTCAGATAGGAGATAACAGATGACAGAATGAAACTTGGAATGTCAAAAATAAAAGGAAGGCAACAGAAATGGGAAATAACTGAGTAGATAAAGTGAAGGTGTTGGTCACAAAGGCTACTGGTGAATCACATCAGGAACTTATATTTGCTTATGACTGTGGGCTGCTATGAAGGGCATGAATGTGCATAAAGGGACTAGTGTTCATTTAAGATCACTGCAGGCCACTTGGCCAAACAAAATAGATGCCAAGACAGCTATATCATGGTGTAACTTAAACTTTCAGCAGACTTGGATAACACTATAAACCAACTAGACCTAGCAGACATCTACAGAACTGGCCCGCTTGAGGGGCCCACTACAGGAGGCCCACTCCACCCAACAACAACAGAGTACACATTTTTTCCAGATACCCATGGAGCATTCACCAATGTAGACCATATCCTGGAGCATGAAACAAACCTCAACAAATTGAAATCATACAAAATGTGTTAAGCCATCATGTAATCACACTTGAAACTGGTAACAAGATAACAGGAAATTCTCTGTATACTTAGAAATTAGACAGCCTACTTCCAAATAATTCATGGGTCAAAGAGTAAATCTAAAAGTAAACTAGAAAATACGTAGAACTGAGTGAAAATGGAAATGTACATTTGTTGTTGTTCAGTCACTCAGTAGTGTCCGACTCTTTGTGACCCCACGCATGCCAGGCTTCCCTGTTCTTCACCATCTCCCAGAGCTTGCTCAAACTCATATCCATTGAGTTGGTGATGCCATCCAACCATCTCATTCTCTGTTGTCCCCTTCTCTTCCTGTTTTCAATCTTCAATAGATGTACATAGCAATATCTATTTTCAGGCGGCTAAAGCAGTGGTGAGAAGAAAATTTATAGTACTAAATTGATATAGAGGAAAGAGAAAAGACATCTAATCAATTATCTAAGTTCCTATCTCAAAAAACTAGGAAGAGCAAAACAAGCCCAGAGCAGAAGGAAGAAAGTAACAAAGAGCAGAAATTGAAAATAGGGAAAAAATTTAAAAGCTATGGGTTTGGGGGGGGGGGGAGGAATTGATAAATCTCTAGCAAGGATGACAAAAATAGAATACAGTTCACCAATATCGTGAGTGAAATAGAAGTATCACTACAGATCTGAAAACTACTAACAAAGCAACACTACAAACCACTTTATACTCAGAAATTTGATGACTTGGAACATAGGAAGCAACTCAGTCGAGGGTACATTTTTATGTGCCTACTGGCCATCTGTATGTTGTCTTTGGAAAAATGTCTATTAAAGTCTTCTGCTCATTTTTCAATTGGGTTGTTTGGTTTTTTTGTTGAGCTGTATGAGCTGTTTATATATTTTGGAGATTAAGCCCTTGTCTGTCGCATTATTTGCAAATACTTTCTCCCATTCTGTAGGTTCTTTTCATTTTTGTTGTTGTTTTTTTTTAATGGTCTCCTTTGCTGTGCCAAATCTTGTTAAGTTTGATTAGATCCCATTTGTTTATTTTCACTTTTATTTCTATTGCCTTGCTAGACTGACCTAAGAAAACATTGATATGATTTATGTCAGAGAATGTTCCACCGATGTTCCCTTCTAAGAGTTTTATACTGTCTTGTCTTAGATTTGTCTTTAAGCCATTTTGAGTATGTTTGTGGGTGGTGTGCACAGAAGGGTGCGCACCCCCCTTTTGAGGATGTGCCCTAACATCTGATCTACATGCAGCTGTCCACCTTCCCCAGCGCCACTTGCTGAAGAGACTGTCTTCTTCCCATTGTGTATTCTTGCTTCCTTTGTTGAAGAGTAATTGACTGTAGGTGTACAGATTTACTTCTGGGCTCTTTGTTCTCTCTATTATTTCTTACAGTCACATGTGGACCTACAGTTATATCAAAAATTTAATTAAATGAAAACGGAAAATATATGAAGAAGCAGCACTGGGAGGGTGGAGAAGGGACAAAGGAAGGAGAGAGGAAGGGAGACAGGAAGAAAGAAATACCACTCTTAGGTCCCAACATCATACTACACAGGTTTCACTTGCATAAGCCTACTGCTGCTGCTGCTGCTAAGTTGCTTCAGTCGTGTCTGACTCTGTGCGACCCCATAGACGGCAGCCCACCAGGCTCCCCTGTCCCTGGGATTCTCCAGGCAAGAACACTGGAGTGGGTTGCCATTTCCTTCTCCAATGCATGAAAGTGAAAAGTGAAAGGGAAGTCACTCAGTCATGTCCGACTCTTAGCGACCCCATGGACTGCAGCCTACCAGGCTCCTCTCTCCAAGGGATTTTCCAGGCAAGAGTACTGGAGTGGGGTGCCATTGCCTTCTCCGTAAGCCTACTTACCCTTCCCAATAACCCTTTGAAGTAACATTATGCCTCCACTTTTCAGAGCTTTCCACCTAGACCTTTCCAAATCTTTCTGTTATACCTCATTTATTTTTGTAGGAAAGAACTCTTGGAGCAGTGGATGAGGGGAGAGGAGGGGAGGACATATTGCAAAGAGAGACCTGCTTCATTTTACAATAATCAGTACTGCTCAGGGGCAAGTTTGCCTACTCAAACTTTTCCTCAGGATCTTCCGCCTCCTTGTTCCTGACTGTAGATCAAAGAACTCAGCTGGGCACCACTCCCACCCCCTATCAACAAACAAAAATTTTAAAGAAAATATAATTAAATATAGAAAGTTTAATATTTTCTTACCTTAACCCTATAGATCCTCCTGTACCTCCCTTTTTGGAGAACACTGACCTGTTCCATAGCTTATAATTGCTTGAATTTAACTTAGTGCTCATATTTAAAATATATATATTTTTTTTTTTTTTCAGCATTAAAATCCATGACTTGGCAGAATTAAAAGACATGTATGCTATAGTCAACCTGGATGATGAACATAAAGGTATTGATTTTTCTGAAGCAAATTGGCATTTGATCATTTTAGTAAAAGAGTAATGTGTTTGTTAATGTATGGTTTGCATTCATTGTAGGAGGAAGCAAATTAACACCTTTCACTAGAATTCCCTAAAGTAGCTTCTTTATTAGTAATTATGTTGAGTCATACTCCTTGACTGGGCTTCCCAGTTGGCTCAGTGGTAAAGAATCCACCTGCCGTTGCAGGAGGCGCAGATTCAATCCCTGGGTCACAAAGATCCCCTGGAGAAGGAAATGACAACCCACTCCATTACTCTTGCCTGTGAAATCTCGTGGACAGAGGAGCCTGGCTGGCTACAGTGCATGGGGTCACAATAGAGTTGGAAATGACTTAGTGACTAAAAACAAAAAACTTCTTGAATAGGAGGATGTGAATATACTTTGATTCAAAGATTCCTGTTGTATTTTATCCCAAATCCAGTTGCAAAATCTAAATTCTTATATATTTCCCTTTGAGCCAGTTTTGAATGCATCGGGGCTCATGCTCATAAGCCAATCCATGATGAATGTCCTAGACTAAAGCTATTTCCACTATTTTTTTAAAAACTTTGAAGATTTTTATGCCTCTGGTAGCTTAAGATATTTAGTGTGCTTGGTTTCCTGTAACAGCATATCTGTTTTTAAATAATCCTTTATGTGCTCCGTCATTTCAGGGCTGGGCACCTTGTCCTGGACAGATGATGGCCAGCTGCTGGCACTGTCCACCCAGAGAGGCTCGCTGCACGTGTTCCTGACCAAGCTCCCCATCCTTGGAGACGCCTGCAGCACCAGGATTGCATACCTCACCTCCCTCCTTGAAGTCACCGTAGCCAACCCTGTTGAAGGAGTACAAAAACAGTGTTATCTTTATTTGTTAATAAAATTAAAACAGTGTTAACAGTTGATTCACTAGTGCTTCTTTTCTCTATTATAGGAACTGCCAATCACAGTTTCTGTCGACGTGGAGCCCAACTTTGTAGCAGTGGGACTTTATCACCTGGCTGTGGGAATGAATAATCGAGCTTGGTTTTATGTCCTTGGCGAGAATGGCAAGTCTAAATCCAGTTGTTTTCTTATCTAACATATAATTTGGTTTTTTGTCTGTTTGTTTGTTTGGGAAGCACTAATAGTCTCTTTTAAGACCAAATCTTACTTTTTCTTCAGACATCTCTTTCTTAGCTTAAATGGTTTTTTGCTAATCTTCTAAAAATTTTTGTTTTGTTCTTTTGTTCTTTATCTTTGTTGTGAAGACACTGGTATCCTGAGCAGATTGTGTTCTTTAGAATTGGGCCCTGGGTTCAAATTCCCTTCTGCCCCTTTTAGCTGGGTGACTGTAGACGAATTATTTACCCCTCTGAGCCTTGGTTTCCTCATCTGGAAAATGAAGATTCTTCTACTTGAAAAGGGTTATGAGAAAAATTATATGGGATAAAATGTGTAATCTATTTTGTGCCTGGTCTTTCTTAGGCACCTGTTGGTCTGGTAGGTACTTAGTAAATGTTAATTCCCTACCCACCACCCCCCAACCCCACCCCCCCACCCCCGCCCCACTGTATGCTTTGAATGACCACTGATGTCTGAAGGGAACCTCACTTTTTCTTCTCCTCCTCCTCCACCTCTTTCCCGAAGGAGGTCAGATGTCCCTCAGGAATAGAGCCAGCCTAAGAATTATCCTCAGATGTTCCATTAATCTTCTTGTCACTAAGGTTTAATTTTTGGTTGTTTTGCAAGTGACTTTATTTTTTTGTTTTTTTTGACTCTATTTTTTATTACTTTGTTTCTTGTGAACCACTATGAAATTCCTAAAGGCAAATTTATATGGCAACTACGATTTTCTTTAGAATGGCTAAAATAAAACTTTCAGGTTCAGAATATTCTTTCAAAGGCACACATTTAAAACTTATTTGCAGATCATTAGATTAGATCATTTTGTTTATATTTTATTGTGTTTGTTCTTGTTTTGACTACCACAGCTGTTAAAAAATTGAAAGATGTGGAGTATCTGGGGACAGTAGCCAGTGTTTGCCTTTATTCTGACTATGCGTCTGCACTTTTTGAAGGCAAAGTCCAGTTACATTTGGTAAGTATTTTTGGTGTCCCATGGCCTGCTCAGGTCAGTGATGACAATGAATAGCCTAATGTTTTGTAGTCAAGAACTTTGGTCAAGAAGCGACCATGTACAGACTAGCTAGAAAGCCATATGTGATAAAGGATTGACAAAACTCTTTACCCTTCTGCATGAGATTAACCCTCAATTAACCCTTTAACTCTGTTCCCAAGAAACCCAACAAAGTTTCAGCTGTGCTGCTCATAACATTGCTTATGTAAAAATGGCCATGTAAAGTGCGTCTAGAAGGAACTATAAGTAAGTTGTAAAAACTGATGGGAATGCCATAGGTCTGGCTTCCTGGAATGGATTGACCCATGCATGTGTTTGGTCCTGTCACTGGTGGGGATCTTGAAACTATGCCCCATGAGTTGTTCAAGAGATGTTGGCCCTTGGGGCTTCTCAACCAGGACACTTCCCACATGTATTTCTTGGTTCTTTACTTCTGGGAAGCCAAAGAGATTAGCTACAAGACAACTGCAGAGGCTACTGCAAAGACTTTTACCATTAAAGAAAGTGAAAGTGTCAGTCGCTCAGTCCTGTCCGACTCTTTGCAGCCCCTTGAACTGTAGCCCATCAGGCTCCTCTGTCCATGGAATTCTCCAGACAAGAATTACTGGAGTGGGTAGCCATTCCCTTCTCCAGGGGATCTTCCCAACCCAGGGGTCAAACCCAGTCTGCTGCATTGCAGGCAGATTCTTTACCATCTGAGCCATCAGGGAAACTCGTTAAAAGGGATATTTAATGTGCCTTGCTGGCAAGCTGGGTTCCTGCCTGATACCTTTCTGAGTAAAGTGGTTTATCTGGTGAGCCTGAATATTTAGTTGAATTTAAGAAAAAGACTCTCCCTTACCCGCTAGATGTTGCAAACCAGATTTATTCAGTTAAGTCTATGAGCCACTATTATTCTTTGTTTTAGATAGAAAGTGAAATGTTGGACGCTCAAGAAGAACGTGAGACGCGACTTTTCCCAGCAGTGGATGATAAGTGCCGTATTTTATGTCATGCCTTAACTGGTGATTTCCTCATCTATGGCACAGATGTACGTGTTGTCGTCTGTAATATACAATGTGGGAAAATTTCTCATTTTTACCTTGTAATGTATTATATATGTGTGTGTATATGTATATGTGTTATATAGGTATTATATGTGCACGCATGCATACATGCTCAGTTACTCATTTGTGTCTGACTCTTTGCAACCCCATGGACTATAGTTTTCCTCTGTCTGTGGAATTATCCAGGCAAGAATACTGGAGTCGGTTGCCATTTCCCCCTCCAGGGGATCTTCCCAACCCAAGAATCAAACCCATGCCTCCTGCATTGGCAGGCAGAATCTTTACCACTGAGCCACCTGGGAAGCATTATATGTGCAAAAAATTATTATATATGTATGTAGAGCACATTGGTGTGATTTGCTATCATCAAGTGCTTTTGTAACTATAAGCAACTTTGCTGGCACAATGGAAAGGACAGACTTTGGAGTCTGGACAATCTGGGCTCAAATACTAGTCCTCTTACTTGCTGCTTGACACTTCCCAGTCTCATTTTCCTTATCTTGATGCTTTCAGGATTTAATCTGATGACAAATGTAAGACACCTCATTCAACTTTAGCTGTCCAGTGCCTACATTTAGCAGGCATTTAATTATAATTAATTGAATATTGAGAATCCCACTTCAACCTTTTGGTCGTTTGAACCACCAACACCCTGTACTCTTAAATGTTACATTAGCCACATATATATAAAGCATAATTTAGTAATAGTATTTATATTTGTAAAAACTTATAAAGATTTTTCAAAGCATATCATACCTGTTACCTTGCTTAACCTCTAGAAGAATTCACTAAGTTGGTTTTGAAAAAAAGGCATTATTTTCCACATTTGTTGCTATTGTTCAGTTGCTCAGCCGTATCTGACTCCCCCATGGACGGCAGCACACCAGGCTTCCCTGTCCTTCATTAGAAAAGCAATTAATCACTGTTTCAAAGGTTCTGTTTTCTCACATTATTTTTTTTTAAAGCATATTTTAAAACATGCTGATTGCCAGAAGAGAGACTTTTTAAATTTAAATTTGACCCCAAATCAGTTTTTGAGCTTATATACACAAGTAAGGTAGGTCTCATGTATCAGATAAAGTGGTGGTGATATGGTAAATAAGTAGTAAATAAATTAATAGTACATTTGTATAACACACAACAGTTTATAAAGCCCTGATCTCACTTGTTTTATCTCATTAACTCTATAAAATAAGCAGGGAAGCTATATAGATATATATATACTTATATATATATGTATATAGTGTATATAATATCATGATGTCCACATATAAGTGATATCATATATTTGTCTTTCTCTGTCTGACTTACTTCACTCAGTGTGACAATCTCTGGGTCCGTCCATGTTGCTACAAATGACATTATTTCATTCTTTTTTGTGACTGAGTAATATTTTATTGTATATATGCACCACGCCTTCTTTATCTGTTCATCTGTTGGTGGATGTTAGGTTGTTTCCATGAACAGTTTTTTCTCTCAATACTTTAAAGATGTAGCTCCTCTGTCATCTTGCCTACATTTACTCCAGTGAAATCTCTGTCATTCTTATCTTTGTCCCTCTGTGTGTCATCTGTCTTTTTCCTCTGACTGCTTTTAATATTTTCTCTTAATCGCTGGTTTTAAGTAAATTAATTGTGATGTGCTTTGATGTAGTTTTCTCCATATTTCTTGTGCTTGGGTTGTTGAGCTTCTTTGAACCCAAGGGTTTATAGCGTTAATAAAATTTGGAACATTTTCAGCCATTATTTCTCCAAGGATGTTTTCCCTCCCTCTGTTTGCATTCCAATTTCAGAAACTCCAATTACACATATATTAAACCACTTTAACTTATCCCACAGTCTATGCTATTTAAATTTTTTTACTCGTTTTTTTTTTTTCAGTTTCATTTTAGATAATTTCTACTGCTGTATTTCAGGGTTACTAGCCTTTTTTTCTGTCATACTGAATCTGCCAGTAGCTTCATCCACTGTACTTTTCATTTCAGATACCATAGTTCATTTGCAGAAGATATATTAGAATCTGTTTTTGTATCTTCCATTTATCTATTTAAACATATGCCATACCATTATATTAACTGTTTTAGTTACCTTATTTGCTAATTCTAATATCTGGGTCAGTTCTGGGTCAGTTTTGATTAATTATTGTCCTTAATATGGGTTATGTTTTTTCCTACTTCTTTGCATACATGGTACTTTTTCCTTTGGGGGTGCTGGATGTTTTGTATTCCTAAAGATACTTGGAGCTTTGTTCCCGGAATGCAGGTAATTTGCTTGGAAACAGTCTGATCCTTTTGAGTCTTGGCTTTTGTGATTTGTTAGGCAGATGTGGAACACTACTTTCGTTTTGTTGTTTAGTTGCTAAGTTGTCTCCAACCCTTTTGCAACCCCATGGACTATAGCCCCCAGGCTCCTCTGTCCATGGGATTTCTCAGGCAAAAATACTGGAGTGGACTGCTGTTTCCTTCTCCAGGGGATCTTCCCGACCCAGGGACTGAACCCCCGTCTCCTGTGTCTCCTGCATGGGCAGGCAGCTTCTTTACCACTGAGCCATCAGGGAAGCCTGAAACATTGCTTAGTCTACACCTAATTATTTCCCACTTTTGAGGCAAGATCTGCCTGAGTACTCTGTTCAATATCCTGTGAATTACGTTTTCTAATCTGCCAATTGGAAACAGTCACTGTTCCCAATTCTGTGTGAGTGCCAGTCACTGTTTCCTCTAATGCCTTTGGATGGTTCTTCTCCCTGGCTTTGACAATTTTCTCATAAGTGTGCAGTGATCTATGCTGAAGACTCAAGATGGACCCTCTGAAGATCTTCAGTGCTCTCTCCCAGTGCATCTCTCTCCTCTCTGGTATTATACGCAGCAAGTCTAGCCAACTCCCTTCTGCCCCACTGAATCCTCAGCTCTATCTCCTCAACTCAGGGAGTCGTGCTCCACCTGCATGTTCCCTCGCTTTGCCATGGCTTGAAGGCTCTCCCAAGGCAAAAACTGGAGCAATCACAGGACTTATCTTGTTTCCCATCTCCAAGAGACCATTATCCTGTGTTGCCTTATTCCAGTATCTTGAAAATCATTTTTCATGTCTTTTGTCTGTTATTTTTGGTTCTTTTGGGTGGGCAAGTCAAGTCCAGTCATGCCATCTTGGCCTGAATAGAAATGTAAGATGTTAACATGTGTTTTTATTTTAATTAAACTTTCTATTTTGGGATCATCGTAGACTCACATGCAGGTATAAGAAACAATACAGAGAGATCCTATAAATCCTTTTCCTAGTTTCCCCCAATGGTAACATTATATTACGTATCACAACCAGGGTATTGACATTAACAGGCAAGATACAGAGCAATTCTGTCAGCACCAGGACCCTTCATGTTGCATTTATCTCCACACCCACTTTCTTCTTGCCTCTGCCTTATCCTTAATCCTTGATAACAATCTGGCTTTTCCGGTCTATTCCAATGGTCTGTGTGTCTGTCCCTCCACCAGTACTACACAATGATTGCTGTAGCTATAAAAAAAAAATTAACCGACTGATTTTCCCATTTTTTTTCACAACTGTTTTACCTATTCTAGTTCCTTTGCAGGGCCATATAAATTTTAGAATAATCTTGTCTGTATCTACAAAAAAATCTTGTATATCAGTTCAGGAGAAATAACATCTTTATTCTGATACCAATCCATGAACACAGTATGCCTCTCCATTTATTTAGATATTCTTGCATTCTTTCATTAGTGATTTTTAGTTTTCAACACACAAGTCCTATGCATGCTTTGTTAAATTTACACCTAAGTATTTAATTTTTTTGAGTGATTGTAAATGGTATATTTTTAAATTTTGATGTCTACGTGTTCATTGTTATTAGAGAACTGTGACTGTATCTTGTGGGTTTTTGTTTATTTTAAACTTAATTTTCTAATTTATTAACAGCAAAAATATTTAAAATAATATGACTTGAAAGTTACTCTTAACCAATAAGAGTATTTCTTACAAGTGGGAAATCTGAAAATCAATTAAGCTTTAATATGACTAAGGATATTAGAACTGATAATAGACTGTTGAGTTAGATGTACATACTCATTTAACTTACTTTCTTGGATCTGTACTTTGCTTATATAGCAAATATTTTTAGACTCTTCCTTGATCAAAAATATGACTTACTTTTTTCAAATTAGGAAATATGCTTAACATAAATGCTGAAAACTCAGTATTTTCTTGACAGCCTTTCATTTCTGTGACTGGATTTTTTTAGACTGGTGTCATTCAGTATTTCTACATTGAAGACTGGCAGTTTGTTAATGATTATCGACATCCCGTCAGTGTGAAAAAGATTTTTCCTGACCCAAATGGGACCAGATTAGTTTTCATTGATGAAAAAAGTGATGGATATGTCTACTGTCCAGTAAGTCTAGAAAATTTTTCAAATAGTTATTTTTTTAAATGGCAACATATGAAGAAAAAAGTGTTTTTAAAATATATTTCATATATAAGATCACTTTCTCTAAAACAGTGCCGAGAATTATAGTACTTTGTTATTATGTTTGTGGTATATTTGTGATTTGTTTTCATGACTGTTTTCATCTAGAAAATTTTTACATTATTTTGTAATTTTTAAGTGTTAAAAAATCTTAGCTTTTTAATGGAAAAAATAGTTCTTATTCTGCATCATTTTAACCTTATTTATGGCACAGTATTTCAGTGTATCTTCAGGTAACATATGAATTTTCTCTCTGGAAATGCAATAGCTTCAGAGAGCAAGGACTGTTCCCTGTCCTTTCTGCCCACCTCAGTTGATTTTCCTCTTTTCTTAAAGATCCTGAACACAGAGGAAATATTTTTTTTTTAATTAGGTGATTTAAAAACAGATGAATCCATTTTTAGACTTTTTTTTATTGTTGTCAGTCATTCAGTTGTGTCTGATTCTTTGCCATCCCATGGATTGCAGCATACCAGGCTTCCAAGTCCTTGCCTATCTCATGTCCAAGATAAAGGAAGTTTTTATCTTGGAGGAGTTTGCTCAAAGTCATGTCTTTGAGTTGGTAATGCCATCCAACCATCTCATCCTCTGTCACTCTCTTCTGCTCCTGCCTCCACTCTCCCAGCATCAGGGTGTTTTCCAATGAGTCAGTTCTTCACATCAGGTGGCCAAAGTATTGGAGCGTCAGCATCAGTCCTTCCAATGAATAGTCAGGGTAGATGAAGATTTTTAGATTTAGTTACTCCTATTTTTAAACATCCTTAATTTTTACAAGGCTAAATTTAGAAAAAAAGGAAATAGTGTGGTTTTATCTCACTTACTATACTTGGATTTTTTTTTTTTTTGGATATCCAGTTAGTATATTTTTGTTCATAGTTGACACAGCCTACAGCTGCGCTTGGACTGAACCTTAGTGACTGTTCCCAGGTGTCTTAGCTTTACCACAGTGAGGACACATTCCCTGAAGATAGCTCTCACTCACGATATACCCTCCTAGATAGTAAAACTTCCTTCCTCCCTTTTTCTTTTTCTCTTCTCTTTGTTTCTTTTCTTTTCTTTCTTTGACAAATATGTAATAGGTTTCCACAGAAGTGCCTGGATTATTTATTCAAAATTCCTAATAGTTCTTTCCAACCCATTTCTCAGTTACAAAGTAAATGAGAAAAAACGACCTGAATGTAAAGATGACCTTGAGTTCCCCCTACTTAATAAGGAAATTAAATCTTGTAGAGATTTCCTTTCAGGATATATATGTAAGCCTATCTGCCTGAGTTTATAGGGATATATGGGTTGATTTTTTTAAATAGCTTATATTACTGTAATTACAGTTTGTTGGAATACATTGTTGGAATGCATGTTTTTAAATAAAATGTACCAAGTGGAATTTATTTAGATCTCAAATCATGTATGAATTATTTTGTTTCTTCTCTAGTTGGAGCATTTCTATACCCAATATTATTGGAAATTCTCTAAGCACAAGTGTGTTCATAGTTAATATTTCTGTTATCATTTTGAGCAACTTCAACTTTTTTTCTTAACCTGAAGTTTTGTGTCCAGACTTGTAGTTTTTCTGGCAAATTCACCAAATTTTAGATAAAACCCTTGATTTTACATGTAACTACAGTTTTTTTCAAGCTATGCTCATTATAGAAAGGGGAAAAGAAACTTTTCTTCATTTATCTTAGGATGTTGGCAAGTTGAATATGAGTTGGTAAGCTTTGCCAGCTAAGGCTGCAGACAAGCTCCATCCTACCAAGGCAAATGATAATGGTTTAAGTGCAGACTTGGGTAAAATCTGTAAATCCTCAATTTTTAGGTTAATGATGCTACCTATGAGATTCCAGACTTTTCACCAACCATTAAAGGTGTTCTTTGGGAAAACTGGCCAATGGATAAAGGTGTATTTATTGCCTACGATGACGATAAGGTGTACACGTATGTCTTTCACAAGGACACTATCCAAGGTACTTAATCACTTTTTTGTATGTTTGTTGGGAATTACATTTCCATTGCACTAAAATTAAAACATTCTTTTTTTAATGTGTCTGCTGAGTATTAGCTTTTAACATTAAGGTGTCTGTTTTATAATATAGGATCCAAGGTCATTCTGGCTGGTGGCACCAAAGTTCCTTTCTCTCATAAACCTTTGCTGTTATATAATGGAGAGTTGACCTGCCAGACCCAGAGTGGAAAAATAAACAACATCTACCTAAGCACTCACCGCTTCCTTGACACTTTAAAAGACTTGGGGCCTCATGAACTGAGGCAGGTGCTGACACAGACTTTAATGCTGAAAAGGTATGGCTTAAACATTTCTTGTGGAGCTTCTCATTTCCTTTTGTGATTTTAAAGGTCAAATCTTGTGAAAATAGATGGAAAGGAATTCCCTGGCCATCCAGTGATTAATAAGACTATACTCTTCCAATGCAGGGAGCACAGGTTCGATCACTGGTTGGGGAACTAAGATCGCACATGCCACACAGCATGACCAAAAAAAAAAGATGGAGATAATAGTATTTACCTCATTTACTTCACAGGATTATCATGAGGCTCAGATATGATCGATTTGAGAATATAAGTAAATTCTAAAGGAAGGGCTTTTGTACTATGGGAAAAGCCTATCAGAACAAAAAGTTTCTAATCTCCCAAATAGCACAGTTATTGTGAAATTCTAATAAATGTAATTATTTCAACACTCCCTTAATTTCATTATAACAAAGTTAGATTTTATCTTACTTGAGATTTTTTTCCCCCTGCTTTTTCCTCTCACCTCTTAGGACCACAGTGAATTCCTTTGTGTAAATGTTGCTCTTCCTCAGGGTCCCTTGGGCTCCTTTCTTCTCTTCTCACTCTAATTATTCTTCCAGAGTGAATCTCCTCAAGTGAGTGAAGTCGCTCAGTCATGTCCAACTCTTTGTGACCCCATGGGCTGTAGCCCACCAGGCTCCTCCTTCCATGGGATTCTCCAGGCAAGAGTACTGGAGTGGGTTGCCATTTCCTTCTCCAGGGGATCTTCCCAACCCAGGGATCAAACATGGGTCTCCTGCATTGTAGGCGGACGCCTTACCGTCTGAGCTACCCCTGCTTTTTCCTCTCACCTCTTAGGGTGACTGTGAATTCCTTTGGTAAATGTTGCTCTTCCTCAGGATCCCTTAGGCTCCTTTCTTATCTTCTCACTCTAATTATTCTTCCAGAATGAATCTCCTCAAAGGTGGTTTCAATACCTTATATATGAGATTAACTCCAGAATATGCATCCTTGACTTAAATCTGTATCACCAGTACCTCCCAGTCCTGTGTAGCTGGGAGTCCACGAGTTCCTCAAACTCGCATCATCATCTTTCCCAGCCTCCTTTTCTCCCCCTGCCCAAATCACATTGTGCACATGCCCTACAGCGCACACCGACACACATGTATACACACCCCCACATACGCATACACACCCACACACACCCAGGTCTTTTTCTCCTCCACTATTCCTCCACCTTAACTCAGGCCTTCCAATGGTGTAATGTGTAGCAGAGCGACTTCTGTCGGCTCTCTCTCCAGGTAGCCTCAAGACAATCTATTCTCCGTACACTTTGGAAAATGTGAGTCTGATCCTCAGTGACTTCCCATTGCCTTTAGGAAGAAACCCTTATTTCTCAGGGACCTCAGCCTGACACACTCAGCTCTTGCTGATTTAATACCAGCCTCACCTGCCCCGACTCCTCCACTGCTCTCTGTCCACTGACTGCTTGAATTCAATAATTTTTCATGATTTCCTGCCTTGGCATGTGCTGCTTTCGCATCTTAGACTGCCCTTCCCTGTCTGTGTAGGTAGTAATGCCTCATTCTCCACCATTCAGCAGAGCCCTCTCCTCCAGGAAGCCTTCCCCAAAGCCCCTGACCACTGGCAGTACAGATTGAGGCCTTTCTCATGTGTTGCCTCAGAGCCAGGATCTGGTGTGCAGAGTGGTTTAGAGCACATTGTCTCTTACCACTAGGCTGGTCTTTTAAGACTGCAAAGCCTCACTTTCCTCCTTTATAAAGGAGAAATAATAATAATACATAGGGAATAGGTTGTTAGGGTGATCCAGTGAGATAATGTATGCAAAGCACTAAGCACAAAGATGCACATATTGTAGGCACTCTGGTACCTCTGTCATCCTGTGTCATAGTCCTGTTTGCTCACGTGTCTCTTCTGCCTTCCCCAAGTGTGACCACCTAAGGACAGTGACTGCATTTGATCCTTACATCTTGGTTCCAAGCACATAACAGTGCTCAGTGAGTGTGTTTTGGGTGGAAACTGGATTGATGACTAGATGGGGAGGGTGACATATTCATTAATATAGGAGTCCCACAAAAGTCTCATTGACATTTGTGGTTAAGTTTTAAACCAGAAGTCAGCAAGCTTTTTCTGTTATGGTCAAAATGCTATTTCAGGCTTTAAGGGCCATAGGGTCCATCACAACTACCCAGGTTGGTTGTCTGAATGAGAAGAGCCCAGACAGCTCATAAAGGGTAGGCGGGCTAGTGGCTGTCTTCCACTCACTTTATTTCCCAAAGCAGGAAGCTGCAGGCCATAGTGGCTGACCTATTTTAAATTTTCCAGCTTATAGGAATAGAATATTAATGTTATTAGACTTATATGACAGCAGAAATAATTTTCATATGTGTGTCAAGTAAACCAAAAAATAAGTGAGTAGAATTAGTTACTGATGAGGGAGGGTGGTTACACAACGTCGACTCAGATTAATTCAATAAATTCAGGAAAAAACATCTATACAAAAAAGGAAAAAAAGTCTATGTAGTTCTTTTATAACTTGGAAATGATTAAAGATTGAAAAGTATTTTTGCAAAATTTATCTAAGGCATAACATTAAATTACATACAGTCTAAAAGCTGCCTAGTGGGAAACAAATAGAGCTCTTTGATTATGCTTATATGTTCAAATGACAGGTTTCCTGATGCCTGGGAACTGTGCAAGATTCTCAATGACCAGGCTGCCTGGAATGAACTGGCCAGAGCCTGTCTACACCACATGGAAGTGGAGTTTGCAATCCGTGTTTATCGCACTATTGGAAACGTTGGCATGGTGATGTCCTTGGAACAAATAAAGGTAAATAGCATCTTATGGGAATTATCAGATTCGCATTTAAATGATACTGAGTCAACCATTTAAATTTCTGCAGTTAGTCTTACCTAGCTCAAAAACTGATAGATACTACCACTTCTTCCTAAGCACAGTCCTTAAATAAAAATTAAACCCTTGAGTTTCTTCTCATTAAACCTGTTTTTATTTGTAGGGAATAGAGGACTACAATCTTCTGGCAGGACACCTTGCCATGTTCAGCAATGACTTCAACCTGGCTCAGGACCTGTACCTGGCATCCAGCTGCCCTGTTGCCGCCCTTGAGGTAAGGCCGCAGATGAGGGAAAGAACGTGCAAAGAGGCTCTCACCTCTTTAAAGAGTTAACATCTCTCAGCACCAGGCACCACATGCCTTCCCCCTCCTTGAACTCAGACTTCAGCTTCAAGAACCCTTGAGTATTCATTAACCTTAGAAGTATTTTCACTCTGCATTCTATGGAGCAGTAAAAGGCATGGTATTGTTACATTACCCATTAATTTAGAGTCAGAGTGTATCCAAAGAGAACAGATTCTGTAACTTACAAAAACACATACAAATGAAAACAGCCATCATTTATTGAGCACTTACGTGTACCAGGTACTTTTCTAAGAGTTGACATAAATATTTTAATTCATTCAACCTTCACAACAATCCTGTGAGATAATACTATTATTTTCTCTATTTTCCAAATGGGAAACCTGAGGCATATTTATCATTTACTGTGTGACGTTCTCTTGTGTGTGAAGAGGGGGAGGCTAAGGCTTGTTTATCATCACCAGTTTCCCAGAGGTGAGCATTACAAGGGAAGGACCAGAACAGAATGCAGGACCTAGGGCCTCACAGGTAGGAGAGAACTGTGGCTGTGTAGAAGAGCAGTTAAGAACGTGGACTTGAGAGTTGGACGTGACTGGTTTCAAATCCCACCTCTTCGTGCCCTTGGACAAGTTATTCCATGTCTCAGTGCCCTAGATCCCATTTAAAGGAGGGATAATATCTAGCCCATAGGGTTGCCGTAAAGACGTAAAATGAGAGTAGATCTTTGGGAACGGTGCCAGATTGACTGTAAAGACACAGATGGTGGCTTTCATCACTAACATTGTTCCACCTCAGCCAACATTTCCACAGCCACATACAGAAAGCATATTTGCTACTGATTTCACGACTTCTCTTTTTCAAATTGTTCTATAGCAAATTTCATTTTTTTTAATTGGAGGTTAATTACTTTACAATATTGTAGGTTTTGCCATATATCAACATGAATCCGCCACGGGTGTACACGTGCTCTCCATCCTGAACACTCCCTCCCACCTCCCTCCCCATACCAGCCCTCTGGGTCATCCCAGTGCACCAGCCCCAAGCATTCTGTATCCTGCATCGAACCTGGACTGGTGATTCGTTTCTTATATGATATTATACATGTTTCAATGCCATTCTCCCAAATCATTCCACCCTCTCCCTCTCCCACAGAGTCCAAAAGACTGTTTTATACATCTGTATCTCTTTAGTTTTAGAAGTTTTGGCCACAGCAAATTTCATTTTTAAATTTTAAGTGAACTGAATGTTAAGAAAAAAATTAGATGATGTCCCAGTGTTATTGGCTTCCCAGGTGGCACTAGTGGTAAACAACCCGCCCGCCAATACAGCAGATGAAAGAGATGTGACCCAATCCTTGGGTCAGGAAGATCCCCTGGAGTAGGAAGTGGCAACCCACTCCAGTATTCATGCATGGAGAAGCCCATGGACAAAGGAGCCTGGCGGGCTACTTTGCAAGTCCATGGGCTTGCAAAGAGTCAGACGTGACTGAAGCGACCTAGCACGCATGCACTCACAATATTATTTGAGATGACTGGGGACACCCTGAGAAATTTTCAGATCTTGGATTGGTATGTGCTGGAGTAGGAACAGGGCTTCCCTGAGTGAGGGCAGAGATGTCATCCTTGCTCTTCCGCGTTAGCTGTGGACACTTGTCACATGCTCCTGGCTTCATAAAGGATTTAAGCTGATGGCTTCACAATGGGAAGTGGTGACTGCACCCCATTGTTCTTTTAACCTCACTTTGAAGGCTGACAGGTTAGCTAAGTAAAAATGTTGGAGGCAGAGTCCTACTGCTCAGCCCTGCCACACACTAACAGTGAGACTGTGCGTGCAAAACTAGCCTCCCTTTGCCTCAGTTCTGGATCCCTAAAATGGGCACAGGAACAGCTCATTACAAAAGGCCTAGTTGTGGAAAGTAAATAGGCTAATGTCTTAGAGTAGAAAATACCACTTGCAAAATGTTAGCCATTGTTAATTCTGTACAAAGGGTGAATAAAGTGAGGAATGAACTCCAGAAGATTAATGGTTTACTCTTTAATGGTTTTTTATTATTTATTTTAAATGAAACAAAGATGAATATTTTAATGATAAAAGGAACAATTCACAAAGAAGATAGATATCATAAACCATTAGACACTTAACAAAGAAACAAAAGACATAGAGCAAAAATCAGAAGAAATAAAAGGGAAAAGAAGCAATATATAATCATAATGAGACATATTAACATTTCTCTGAGACTATTTTATCAAGTGCAGAAAAAAGAATAGGAGCATCTTGAATGATGTCATTAATAATTTAAATATAATAGATTTATATTTAATTAATTTATGTTAATCATATCCTGTGTGCTTGTGTGCTAAGTCACTTCAGTCATGTCCATCTCTTTGTGACCCACTGGACTGCACCTGCCAGGCTCCTCTGTCCATGGGATTCTCCAGGCAAGAATACTGGAGTGGGTTGTCATGCCCTCCTGCAGGGGATCTTCCAGACCCAGGGGTTGAACCCACATCTCTTATATCTCCTGCATTGGCAGGTGGGTTCTTTACCGCTAGTGCCACCTGGGAAGCCCTAATCATATCCTACACAAATATATTTAAAATTTTGTATCTCATATGTTATTAGATGTCCATAGGACATTTAGAAAAACTGGCGATTTCAAAAAGTAGAATTCTTTTTTGTGTGTGTGATTCAGTTATACATATACACGTTATTTCTGAAATTATTTTCCAGTATAGGTTATTACATCATTCTGTTCCCTGTGCTATACAGTAAACCTTTGTTGCTTGTTGCATATCTGTTTTTTTAATTTGGAAATCTAGCATTCTATTCATACTAAGAAAAACAAGTGGAATCAAAATGTCATTAATTTTTTAGTTAGGCAAAAATTCATAAGTTTTTAAAAATATATATATATGTTTACAAAAGCTTTTCTACTATGCTTGATAAACACTTGAGAAAGAACATCCAGAAAAGAAAAGATGGAAAATTGGAAAACATAAACAAAATGAAATGGGAGCACTGAATATGAAATAGAAAAAAATGAAACAAACTAGATAAAAATGAAAGATCCTCATATATTCCAGGTGTATTTATTTATTTTTAATTAATGTATTTATTTATTTTACTTTACACTATTTTATTGGTATTGCCATACATTGACTTGAATCCACCCTGAGTGTGCATGTGTTCCCCATCCTGAACCCTTCTCCCACCTCCCTCCCCATCCCATCCCTCTGGGTCATCCCGGTGCACCAGCCCCGAGCACCCTGTATCATGCATCAAACCTGGACTGGTCATTTGTTTCACATATGATATTACATGTTTCAATGCCATTCTCCCATAACATGGCTGTTCATTAGAAACAGGAGCTTTAGCAAAAAAAAAAAAAAAGCAATACCTGGGCATTTGTACTTGTATTTTTCAAAAAAAATTCCAAGATAATTCTCATATGCATATGAATTTTAAAAAGTGATTACAGGTTTTTCTATTAAATGGTAGCTTTGGTGATACAGAATTCTGTAATTTTTCTGTTGACCAATCATAATACAGTGGTATTAAGTAATAGTTACATAATCACAATAGTAAAAAGATGTTTATCAGTTTTCACAATCTATAGCCAGACAAAAAAGATAATTACAATTTCAAGCCATAATGGGAACATGATTAACCTAACAATATAAAATAATTACATACAATTTTGGAATTGTGGAATTGTGTACCAGAGACAGATAAAAGACCTCAGGAGCCAGGGAGAAAGACATATTCACATTTTATTTATGTTTGCTACTATTCGTCTTATGATACAGGTTCAGATTTTCTCAGAAAATAAGATCAATTCCTATAGTAAAGTATTTCTCAACTTTTTCTTTATTATCTCCCCTCTAAGAAGAAATACTAGTTTTAATTTAGTTGATTGAATTAATTTTAATTCAATTTAATTTTTTCCTATTGAGACAAATTAAATACTACAGAGAATAAGATTTTGTTTAGGATTGAGTTTTGGAGGGCCAGGGACCCTTGTAATAGCCACGGCCCTGGAATGCACAGGCTCAGTAGTGGTGGTTCGCCACTTAGGATCTTCCCGGACCAAACCCACGTCCCCTGCGTTGGCAGTGGTCCACTGAGCCATGGGGAGTGTAAAACCAGCACTGTATGGTAACTGTGCAGAATAATTTGCTATTTGAAATTCATATCTTTCTCTTTCTAATAGATGAGAAGGGATCTGCAGCACTGGGACAGCGCTCTACAATTGGCAAAACGTTTAGCCCCAGACCAAATACCGTTTATATCAAAAGAATATGCTATTCAGCTTGAATTCACGTAAGTCCTCGTCTTTATATGTTTCAGTCAGTAACTAATTATTGAATATCTTCAGTTCTAAACTCCTATCCATTATAAGGCCATTGATTTAATAATTAAATACATGGATTTAATAGTGGCTTCTTAGGTGGAAAAAAACCCATATTAATTATACATCCAAAAATGTTTTATTCTAACTAATGATGTCTTATCCATGTATCTATCCACTCCCTTTCAGCATCAAAATCTCAGTTTGGGTCTAAGCCTTTTCCATATTTAGAATTGTTTTGAATTGAGAAATATTGTTTTGAAACACATTTGGCCAACAACAGTTACACATAGTGTCAAGGTGACTCTGCTTTTCTTAATCTACGATCATGACCTTGACCACTTTGAACACTTTGAGGATTTGCAGTGTGAATTCAAGGCATGGTGAAAGATACCAGGCTTTGTTCCACAATTCTCTTTGCTTCAACTTGTACTTCTGCTTTTTAAAATTGAATTGAACGTGGATAAAAATTCATCAGTTCATGTTGCAAATCAAGCCAGAAGCTTTTCAAGGTGAAGCTGCAGTGCTTGAGTAATAAGCCCTGCTGATGCATGATGAATATGCTTCACAGATCTTGCCTACCTTTGAAAATGCCATAATCTGTTCTGAGAGATTTAGAAATTTCTAGTGTTCTTAATTGCTGCTGCTGCTGCTGCTAAGTCACTTCAGTCGTGTCTAATTCTGTGCAACCCCATAGAGGGCAGCCCCCCAGGCTCCCCCATCCCTAGAATTCTCCAGGCAAGAACACTGGAGTGGGTTGCCATTTCCTTCTCCAATGCATGAAAGTGAAAAGTGAAAATGAAGTCGCTCAGTCGTGTCCGACTCTTAGCAACCCCATGGACTGCAGCCCACAAGGGATTTTCCAGGCAAGAGTCCTGGAGTGGGGTGCCATTGCCTTCTCTGGTTCTTAATTGCTAGACAGTCTTGACTGTCAATAGTCTTAATTGATAGACTATACAGTTTTACTTCAGTCCTGCCTAAAAGTGTAATTTTAGAGGGATTTCCGGATCCAATTTGAAACTCCCATTCAGCTGTGGTTAATGTCACTAACGCAGATACCTGCAGAGACAAGCAATGAATCATTATTGACAAATAGAAGTTTGCAAGTGTATGTAGTTGCAAGGACAACTACATCATAACTGGGTGATTTATTATAGGATATATTCCATTTTCAAAAATTATAAAATGGGAAAAACACTGCTTCTTGAACAAAGAAAATATGGTTCTAACATTAAAAATCATTTTTATGTAGTTCCATTTTATTTTCATATAGACTTTATAGTCATGGAGAATATTGACAGATAATAGTTGTAGAAATTACTCCATCAAAAAGTACTCTTTCATTTCTAACCAGGATACCTTATTTAAAAGTCCCCATTTTGCAAATAAAAGCTTTTTGGAGATTTTATTTCTTCTTAGTCAATCTTAATCTAAATTTATCACATTTCTGCCCCTTACAAAGTTAATCCAATACGTTGAAAAGAACAAATAGGAATCTTAGTGCATAACACAGGTGAGGAGGCCTCAGTGCCCTAGCCCTGCATCTCTGTCCTGAGAGTGACTGGGGCTGAGAGTAAAGAGAAGAGGGTCACTGCACTGGGAGATGACCCACCCTCCCCTGTCAGAGCACAAGCACTTGAGGAAGCTCTGGAACTATCCAGAAAACTTCCACTGTTCCTCCTTTCAGGAGAATCAGTCTTTGTAGCAAACCCTCAAAAGCTGTCTCATCACAGTTAGGTGAGCTGAGCCAGTTGAAAGTCTGATGTTATTGATAGTTTTTTAACCGTTTTTGCTCAACATGTGACTGTGAAGCCACCAGTTTCCATAGTTTTCACTGCTGTTTCTATGCTGACCCCTGGGTCCTGATCTAGGTATGCACCCCAACACCCAAATCAAGAGACTTACTCTTGTGAAAATTGTAACTAAGTAGGTACAGCTTATCACCATCCAGTACCCCGGTAGCTACCAGGTGCTGATTTTTAAAAAATATTTGTTTATTTGGCTGCACCAGGTCTGGTTGTGGCACGTGACCTCTCAGTTATGGCATGTGGGATCTAGTTTCCTGACCAGGGAGGGATTGAAGCCAGGACCCCTGCATTCAGAGTGTGATGTCTTAGCCCCTGGACCACCAGAGGAGTCCCACCAGCTGCTGAGTTTGTTCTAAGGCCCTGGGCCTCTGCTCAGTTCCAACCGTCTGTTTCATTCTACAGCCAACACATTGATTAGATCAAAGAAGGACCCATCTGACATCTGTGGGAAGGATTCGCTCTCCAGTCTGACATTAGAATCATGAGCTAGAGCCACACGAGAGTTCCAAAATAATTAAATAAAGTACATGAACTAAAAATACCATAAAAATAAAGTGAGAGTTCCCAAGTCTCAGTTTAGCATCTCTTAATTGGGCTTGCTCAAGGAAAACCTCAGTTCCCGAAGAAGGAACTATCAGGAGACATCTCTATCTGTGTTGATGTAATTGGGTCCAAATATTGGAAATTCCTGGGCTTCCTGGGTAGTTCAGCTGGTAAAGAATCCACCTGCAGTGCAGGAGACCCCAGTTTGATTCCTGGATCGGGAAGATGTCCTGGAGGAGGGATAGGCTACCCACTTCAGTATTTGGGGCTTCCCTGGTGGCTCAGATGGTAAAGAATCCGCCTGCAGTGCGGGAGACCTGGGTTCAATCACTGGGTTGGGAAGATCCCCTGGAGGAGGACATGGCAACCCACTCCAGTATTCTTGCCTGGAAAATCCCCATGGACAGAGGGGCCTGGAAGGCTACAGTCCATAGGATTGCAAAGAGTCGGACACGACTAAGCATAGCACGGCAACATTAGAAATCCCCACGTAGGAACACGGCCGACTGTGAGACTCTGGGCTGTCCCACAAATTCCTTGTAACCAACAGATGAGGAAATTGAGTGAAGCTGAGGGAGGTTGACTGGTCTAAGCTGATTTCTCAGAGCTGATGATTCTGGAGGAGATGGTTTCTTAAAGGACAATGGATTTCCAGATAGATACTAAGCAATCACTGATCACTGATCCATTCTGTTTCAAGCAGTAAGAATGAATTGAGGTAATAAATATGACTTCTAGATACGCAGATCCATATTAGCATCCATCATGGGAAGAGGGAGTGGTATCATTTATATTCCCCGCTGTCTCAGTGGTAAAGAATCTGCCTGCCAATGCAGGAGACAGGAGACAAGAGTTCGATCCCTGAGTCAGGAACATCCCCTGGAGAAGAGAATGGCAACCCACTTCAGTATTCCTGCCTGGGAAATCCCATGGACAGAGGAGCCTGGCAGGCTACAGTCCATGGGGTTGCAGAGTCTTAGTGACTAAACAAACAACATGATACTTTTTATCAGAATAAGAATCAGGGCCCTTAATACTGTCATCCCCAGTATTTTCCTTAATTTCTACACATATTCTCTCAATACATATTGCACTTATAAATACTGTGTATTTGGGGAAAAAAAAAAAAACATTGCTTTTTATGGTCTCATGATTGTCTTTAGAACCCCAAAGGAAAGGAGGAAAGGAAAGTTTGTCGCACAGTCGTGTCTAACTCTTTGCGATCCCATGGACTGTAGCCCACCACATCCTCTCTGTCCATGAAATTCTCCAGGCAAGAGTACTGGAGTGGGTTGCCATTCCCTTCTCCAGGGGATCTTCCCTACCCAGGGATCAAACCCGGCTCTCCTGCATTGCAGGCAGATTTCTTTACCAACTGAGTTACTAGGGAAGTCCCTTAGAACCCCAAAGGAGATAATTAAACAAAAGTGACCCCAAAATTTTAATGTAGCTCCCCAAAATGCCTAGCATACTACAAAGTTAGTACCTTACACTCTTAGCATAATCTACTTTAATACTTATTTTTAAAGTAGCAAAATAATGGCCTGCACTTCAAAGAATGCATGCATAAACATTGTGTATCACGTCTTTCATGTGCTTAAGCAACTCAGTGACAGTTTATCTTTTAAATCTTGTATATGTAAACAAGATACTTAAGTGTGTATTAAAATTCACTCTCTTTTTTTTCAGAGGTGATTATGTAAATGCTTTGGCTCATTATGAGAAAGGAATAACAGGTGATAATAAGGTAACCTTGAATAAAGATAAGATATGCATAGTTATCTTTGAGTTTGTTGTTAGTTTCCTGTAAGAAATAATCTTATTTGCATTGTATTTATTTAGTATGAAGCAGGTGAGCCTTTTTTTTTTCCATTTATTAACAACTTTGCAAAGACATAGTTAAATCATTTTAAAACACTTTGAACTCTTGAAAACTGACATTGACAATATTTTTATCTGTCTGAAAAAGCTTTGTTTTCCATTGGACCCTAAATATGAGCTTTTTATTGAGGTTGGGAGTAAAATTTGTATCCCTTTCCACGTACAGGCTAGCTATGATTTTCATAAGGCTTTTCGTTTCACTCTTAAAATGTTTCAATAACCGCTTTAAAAGTGAATTCCCAGTCCATAAAGGTTTTTCTGCTATTTTACTGCTCATGCTGTATCTTTTATGATTAACCTGGTAAGCATATACTTTACCCACTATTCCAGTCCATTCTCTTGTCCCAGACCATCCTAGAATTTAACTCAAGAAGCTAAATTTTGCGATAAAAATTTGAGCGACTTCCCTTTCACTTTTCACTTTCATGCATTGGAGAAGGAAATGGCAACCCACTCCAGTGTTCTTGCCTGGAGAATCCCAGGGACAGGGGAGCCTGGTGGGCTGCCGTCTGTGGGGTCGCACAGAGTCGGACATGACTGAGCGACTTCACTTTCACTTTTCACTTTCATGCACTGGAGAAGGAAATGGCAACCCACTCCAGTGTTCTTGCCTGGAGAATCCCAGGGACGGGGGAGCCTGGTGGGCTGCCGTCTTTGGGGTCGCACAGAGTCGGACACGACTGAAGCGACTTAGCAGCAGTAGCAGTAGCAGGTGATGTCAAGATTGAAAACCTTTTTATTTTCTGTTTTATATCTAGCCTTTTATTACAAAAGTGATAACAATGTCATTATAGTCAATTTGAAAAATCACCAAAGTCTGTTAACCTTACAAAGTGAGAGTTCAACGTTCTCTCCTCCAAGCACACTCCTTAATGATGACTACTGGTCATGATCTTGTATATTTCCATCCAGAATCTCTTCTAAGCATATAGATATGTACACAATAGGGGTTTTTACTAAAAATCATTCACTTCCATTCTCTCAGCAGAGATCAACTGAGAATCTGTTCTGTGAAAGAAAAACAGCATTTTGCCTTATGGTCTTTCCAAGTCAATACATATGAACATTTTAATTTTTTAAGAGCTTCTAAACTTTCATTGTTTGGATGTACCATGGTTTTTTCCATCCACTCCCTTGTTGAATTCAAATAACTATAATTATAGTTATTTGGGGGTTTGTTTCTATCAAATACACCATGGTGAATATTCTGCCTGGTGTTAATATATGTATCTTAGCTACTTAAGATAGTATATCTGCAGGCTGTATTCTCACAAGTGGGATTTCTACATCATAAAATGTGTGCTTTCAAATCTTTAAACTCCTAGATTGCTCTCCAAAAGAACTTATGGTAATTCATACAGCTGTGTATGAAAGTATTCATTTCCCCCATATTCTCTACACTACCAATCTCTACCAATTTGATCAGCATTAAAAAAAAAAGGGTATTTAATTTTATTTTCTGTGTGTTTGATTATTAGTGAAGCCAAGCGTGTTTTATTTATTTATTGGCCAATTGTATATTTTTAAAATTAATATGAATTGCCTAATTATATCCTTTGCTCGTTTATCTCAGAGTTTTGACAATTTCTTTGTTTGGCTGCATCTATTTTCGTTCATTCTTAACTGTGTTATTAAAATGCAGTCAGCACTAGCCACATGGGGCCATTTAAGTTATTTAAAATTAAATAAAATGTAAAACTCAGATCCTCTGTCACAAATAAGTAAAGGTTTTATGTTTCATCATGCCTAGTAGAGCAATCTTTAATTTGATAAATGTTTTTTCTCTTAATTTTATTCATAGCATAGCTATGTACCCAGTGTATTTCCTCCCACATAAAATTTTATACCAAGAAGACATACAAAGATATGCAAGGTATTATGACAAAGGTGCAGTAAAAATTTGGCCTTGAGCAGAAAAGATCTAGACTTCTAAAGAAAAGAATATGACTTTGTAACAGATGATTAAAAAAAAGATTCCATATTATTTCAGAATCTTGAGATTTGCCAGCAAAGACTATTGAAAGTAAACCATAACATTTAGACTCATTTTAGATTTAAATTGTTTGGCTGAAATACATCCTTTTTACAAGTGAACTTACTTAAAAGACAGAAAGAGACTCACAGAGAATGAACTTATGGTTGCCAGGGGAAAGACTGGGGGGACAGGATAGTTAGGGAGTCTGGGACAGACATGTATGCACTCCTGTACTTAAAATGGATAACCAGCAGGAATCTCCTGTGTAGCATGTGGAACTCTGCCCAGTGTTACGTGGCAGCCTGGATGGGAGGGGGATTTAGGGGAGAATGGATACACGTGTATGTGTGGCTGAGTCTCTTTGCTGTTCACCTGAAACTATCACAACATTGTTACTCGGCTATATCCCAATACAAAATAAAAAGCTTTTAAGAAATTAATAAAAATAAAATACATCATTTTAAGCTAGGGTGTGCTTTGTTAGTTATTTGCCTTCTAATTTCAGGAACACGATGAGGTGTGCCTGGCTGGCGTGGCCCAGATGTCCATAAGAATGGGAGACATCCGCCGCGGGGTTAACCAAGCCCTCAAGCACCCCAGCAGGGTCCTTAAAAGAGACTGCGGAGCCATCCTGGAGAATATGAAGGTAGAGTTTCCTGGGAATACATATTTATGAGGTCTCATACACAATAAAACTAGTATTTTGATAATCTCATACTATTTTAGCAATTTTCAGAAGCGGCTCAACTGTATGAGAAAGGTCTCTACTACGACAAAGCAGCATCTGTGTACATCCGCTGTAAGAACTGGTAAGAATCTGCTGCAGAGTGTGTTCTGAGCAGGCGTGGAAATGAACGTGAGTAGATGCCCTCCCCTCTGGTTCTCTTGCTCCTCCTCCCAGCTGTGCAGCTCTTGCCTCTGTCTGGGTCTTCCCTCCATCGCCTGTTTTTCTTTATAGATAGATTAGTTCATTTTAATAGTTCTGTATCCAAAGAACAGCACATTTTCTTGGTTTAATATGAGGAAATAACCTGATCAGATAAATTACTAGAATAAAAAAGCCCTATTATCCACAGAGTCAATGAACTGGCCTTCATTTTCCCACAGAGGGTGGGCTGGCTGGGTCGGGGGCCGGAGAAAAAGCAATTAAATCTTTTAACTGTAGGGGCCAAGATTTTTTTAAGATCATGATAACTGTTTCTTGAATCCTAAAAATTAACATCTGATTGTAGGAAGCTACTTTTGGAGCAAATGTAGCGCTGACATTATTCTCAACCTACGTTTCTAGGGCAAAAGTTGGTGAGCTTCTGCCTCATGTTTCTTCTCCAAAGATTCACTTGCAGTACGCCAAAGCTAAAGAAGCAGATGGAAGGTTTGTACAATGTCTCAAGTTTACACAAATCTAAAAGGATGTTTTATAAAGTAATTGTTGATATCTGCAACCTTTAAGAAAGGCAAAAACAGAAAACATCTATTAAGTTTTCCCCATACTTTATATAGTTCATCCAGTCAGTCCTTTATGTATTTATATGTGGACTCCTATCTCATTTTTATTTGAAGGTTAAATACTAGAAGTTGAAATTTTGATATAATTATGGCATGAAAATGAAATTAGGCAATAGTCATTTTATTAAGGAAGATAACTTACAGAGGCAAAGAAAAGTGAAGAAACGTGAATTTCATGGCTGCTCTGTTTAAGCTGAAAAACAGTATTACAGTATAACAATGGATTATTGGTACTTTAAATAGACAAAGATTTTCTGGAACTTAATATAAGAAACTCAAATCCACCGGGAGGAAATGGGCTAAGAAGGAGTGCCAGAGGAAGAAATACAGTTATGAAATTATATTTTATACAGATACGAAAAAGTTCCATCTCACTAATGGTAATTAAATTAAAGCAACAGCATATCATTTTAACTTATATTGGGAAAAGATTTATTTTAAACTAATAACCATATTGTCAGAAAGCACTTGTTATGCATGACTAATAGGACTGTAAATTTCTAAAGTCTTTAGAAGGTTATTTAGCAATATGTATTCAGAGATTTTTAAAGGTTACTTCCTTCTACTTTTAGAAAAGTAACCTTAAGAAAGAGATACACACTAAATGTCTTATTGAAATAGAAAGAGCTAGAGAGCTCATAGAGACTGAACAGAAGTCTTGAGCTCCATCTAGAGGTCAATACACAATGATTTTATAGATTACTGTTGTATCTGTAATTGTGAAAAATTCCTGATTTTCTGTTTGCTAAAATAAGCCTGTATTACTGTTATAATCTTTCCTCTTTACAGAAGATATTTTACTGTTACAGAACAGTAAAATATTAAAAATTGTATATATATGATTCAGATGAGAAAACAGTTCATTTTTGGTATTTTACTGTTAGTTTATCAAACCTCTAAAAACAGCATATTTTAATGAAATGGTTCATGGTATTCTTTCTGATAAAAAACAAAGATGTGCAAGAAAAGTGAGCAACCACCATCAATTAAAAAAAAAAACAATATCCTAAGCATTTATTGACATTTTTCTCCCAAATGTGACAAGGTTGAGAAAGTTTGTTTGAACTAAGTATCTCTTATAGATACAAAGAAGCTGTTGTGGCTTATGAGAACGCAAAACAGTGGAACAGTGTGATCCGCATCTACCTGGACCACCTCAACAATCCAGAAAAGGCTGTCAGCATCGTCAGAGAGACCCAGTCCCTGGAAGGCGCCAAGATGGTAGCCAGGTGATGCAATGCGTTATTTTTGGACTTCCAAAAACTAGCCTTTAAAGAGAGCCCCCACTTCCCCTTGTCAAAAAAATCATTTCAAATGGAATATTTATTCTTTCTTTTCAAAATTATCTCTTCTGAGTGTTTAAATTCAAAGGCTGTTTGTTATGGTCAACATACGCGAGTATGTTTACCAAATGTAAACATATGGTGTAGAACTAGTTTACCCAATACATTTTACTTTGGAATGGTTTCTCGGGCTTGAAAAAGATTTTATTTTGTGAATGACAGACTTCTCTTAAATGAGTCAAGCTAATTAAAGTACTCTTTGCTTTAGATTTTTTCTACAGCTCGGTGACTACGGGTCTGCCATCCAGTTTCTTGTTATATCCAAGTGCAATAATGAGGCTTTCACACTGGCTCAGCAACACAACAAAATGGAAATCTATGCAGACATTATTGGTAAATATCATTGTTTTCCCCAATTTCTCTTAAAGATTTTATCTGGTCTAATAATCAGACTGGCTACATCCACATGCACATGCACGCACACCATTTGTACACAGGCACACACACCATTCCATTTGTACACAGACACACATACAACCATATGTTACTTGTTAGGTTTCAAGATCCCTACTGTCACCTTCAAGGTGAGATGGACGTAAGACCACTTTGAAAAATTAAGGTGTTTCAGGTGACTTCCACGGAAGGCCAGATTTCCCAAATTCTCCTGCCAATCCACCAGTGGTAAAGGAAGGTTCCAAAATGAAAGTAATAGGAAAGGCAGAGTGACTTTTGAAAAAGTAATTGTGTTCATCAAATTTAAAAATTGAGTTGTAAATTAAGAATATAGGATGTGGTTTTTAAAGATTTTGAAAATCCGAAAGAAAATTTTATATTCTGAGAATACCAGCTTATAGGTTATCTTCCCCTGTTTGTAATTATTCTTAGAACTTACTGAAATAACTTTCAGATTTTTCACTTCATGGGCCATATATAACATTATTTGTGGTGTGATTTTTCTCTTTTTTTTTTTACTGTGGTAAAATATACGAAACATTAATTTACCATTTTAATAATTTTTAAGTGCACAATTTGGTTGCGTGAAGTACATTCACGTTGTTGTACAACCGTCACCACATCTGTCTCCAGAACTTTTTCACCATCCTAAACTCTACCCATTAAACAATGGCCCCCATTCCCCTCACCTCCCGGCCTGGTAACACTGTCCTACTCTCAGTCTCTATGAATTTGACTATTCATGGGACCTTATATAAGTGGAATTATAATATTTGTCCTTTTATGTTATTTCATGTTTTAAAATTCAGAAAATGACCATAAGAAATGATGGTGGGATTCATAAGAAAATTTTTTTTCAGTCTTTAAGGGAAATGATAGGTAAAAGCATCTTGTAATATCTTCAGAAGTCATTCAGATAATTGGAAATATAAAGAGTTAAAGAAAAAAAGAAAGTACAGATAAAAGTCACATTATGATTATTAATGTTTAACATGGCTGATGACATTTCTGTCCTAACATTACAAGTCATCATTGCACTAAAGCATTTAAGTTTTTCTAATTTCATAAGGATGTGGCTTATCCGATACACACACACAAATACACACTCTAATCCCCAAACATAACACACACTTTCCTTCATCTTTCTTTACTCTCTTCTTTTATAAACTCTAAATCTGGCTTGGTCTGGAGATAAGGGCTGTTCATACTCTGGTGCCCTATTGGGCCTCCAACTCCCGTGAGTAAATGTGAAATGAATGTAAACAATGAATTGGAACTCCAGCAGCTTTGGGGTCTTCTGTGCTTAATATGTTTAAGCCTCAAACTGAAAGAACAACAGTAAAAAAGGAAAAACAGTAATTATCTTTAATAGCATCTATTATCCACTTGAGTATCATCTTCCCTGTCTGACAAATACACACAGACTATTGTTTAAACCAGGCATTGGAGAAACTGAGAAAGGAGATGGATTGCATGTGCATTATGGTTAACTTGGCTCCCAACTGTTTTGAAACCCTAGGGAAATCCTGGATTGTTCCTGTTGTTTTAGGAAATGAGATTGAAACTTTTAAAGAAAGATAAAAGTCCCTAAGGGTAATGTCAAACCATAACCTAGCTTCTCACAAAACCTCCTAGCTTCCTCTCCTGATTGCTGTTTAGAGAGAAAAGAAGGTGGAACGGTTGATCTGTGAGGTTATTATGGTGAATGTGTTTTGTGATGAAAAAGACACTGATAATAATATTTGCTGTTAAGTGATTTTAATTGCCTCTTTTTAGATTACCTGTTTTTAGATCTTGTTTTTGAATTAGCAATAAGAAGTAAACAGCTTATGCTCAGATATTTTACTCAATGAATTTCTGATTTCGGTTGTAGGTTCTGAAGATACCACTAATGAGGACTATCAAAGCATAGCCTTGTATTTTGAAGGAGAAAAAAGACATTTTCAGGCTGGAAAATTCTTCTTGCTGTGTGGCCAGTATTCACGAGTGAGTATTTGCAAAGAAAACATACTTTGGACTCCACAGGAATGATTAGGGGAAATGTGTTAAAATATAGTATGCTCCTAGACACCCAGCTTTGAAATCTGAAAGTCAACCTTGACATCTTCCACTCTCTCCCACACCCAGTCACCTCTCTCACAGCTGCCTTCGTAACCTCTCTCACAGCTCTCTCTCTTTTTTGTTCTTACCACCGTCCACATAATCCAGACCCGGGTCACCTCACTTTAGATTGTTTCCTATTTTCCTTGTTTTTACCTTCTCTCTCTATAAATCTTTCTTCGTTTTGTTCCCCAAATGGTACTGACTTTGACTGCCAAAGAACCCCTAAGGCAGAGTTACGGTGTTTAAGCAGGGGACGTAAACAAGTGAAACTGTGTAGTAAGGCTTGCTTAGTGAGTGAAGGGCCGGGACTGCTGGATGGCACCTCGTATGAAGGAAATGGCTGCTACTCACCCTCAAAAATGTGTTGCCATTCAGCAGTTTGGGCCTACTAGTTTCAGATTATAGGATTTTTCATAAACATAAGTCTGGGTCAGTGTTAAAATATAGGCCCGGATATTTGTATAACATCTCTCTGACCAAAGAAACAAGTCTGTGTGTGAACATGGCCTTCAGGCCACCAATTTGCTGTTCTGGCCCTTTGGCTCTTGAGTCTAAATTCCTTCGCTGGATTTTCCACGATTGATCAACCAGCCTGAACCTCGCAGAGTGGCATCTAGCTTTTTCCAGTGAAGAGTCCTACTATCCCACTAGCCTTTCCCATCCTTGTTCTCCACTGGGCTCCTCTCTGCCCTCTTCCCCACCTACCACAGACCTTTTCATCTTCATGTCCTTTTCCTCTGTGATACCTTCAAGAACATCCTTTCTTCCTCACACCAGCCATAAAACCAACAGGCTATACTGTTCATTTGTCAATTTAGTACTGACTTGCACACACTGCTATATTTAAAAATTTTAAATAGATAACCAACAAGGACATACTGTGTATAAATAAATTGGAAAGAAAATATTGCCATTTGTCTCTGAAGCCTTTATAGCCATAAATGTCATCATAGTTGTGGTGGTATGGTGTTTAGGAATTAGACAACCGTGGTTTAAATAATTGCTTTTGGGGATTTCCCTGGTGATCCAGTGGTTAAGACTGCACCTTCCATTGCAGAGGGTGTGGGTTGGATCCCTGATCAGGAAGCTAAGATCCATGCCTTGTGGCCAAAAACCAAAACATGGGGGGGGTGAGGGGAAGAGGAACAGAAACAGTGTTGTAACAAATTCAGTGAAGACTTTAGAAGTGGTTCACATAAAAAAAAAAGAAAAAAACTTAAAAGAAAGATTGGCTCTTTGTATTATCATCACATCACATAGATCCCCCCAGTGAGACTGTACATGATACAAAAAGACAAGCTACAGAATCCCCTTAACTGGTATCTTCCTCAGCATCTAGCACAGCCTTATATTCAGAGCAGCAGATCGTCAGTAAATGATTTGTTGAATGAATCAATGAAAATAATTGCATCTTCCTATCTAAAGAGGGCACATTTTTCATTCTTATTTCATTCAAAATCAGAACTAGAGTCTTCAGACTGGATCCTTCTACTTTTTAAATAAACTACACTTAGCCTTTTAAGTATGTGTTATATGACCCAACATGGTGCAAGTTCCTGGTTGAGATGAAGATACTTTCACAAACTGCGATTACCATGTGTGTGTGAAAGCTTTGTGTCTCCTGTTGTGAAAGCAGTCTAAAATTTTTTAATTGTTATACAATTCTCCTTTCAGGCACTTAAACACTTCCTGAAATGTCCAAGCTCAGAAGATAATGCAGCAATAGAAATGGCCATTGAAACTGTAAGTAAACTCTGTAATGAAATTTTCAAGAATGCTAACTTTTTAAAAACTTTCTGAAGAAATTTTCAAACATTTACAAAAGTAGACCTAACAGTATAACAAATTCCCAGGTACCCATCATCTCATTTCAACAGCTAACACATGGCCCATCATATTTTATTCCTGCCCCCACCCTCTTTACCTGTATTATTTTAAAGCAAATCACAAATATCACAAAAATCACAAATACCATTTCATTTGTGAATACACAAATTATCTCTGAAAGATAAAAACATTTCGATTTTCTTTTAGATGTAATTTGCATCCAGTAAAATGCAAAAATCTTAAAATATACAATTCAGTTAGTTTTCTCAAATATGTACACCTGTGTAACCCCCACCTAGCTCAAGCTCCCCAGAAGGCCCGATTGTGCTGCCTCCCAATCAGTGATCCCCAACAAGAAAGAAAAGAAATGTTAGTCGATCAGTCGTGTCCGACTCTTTGCGACCCCATGGAGCCCACCAGGCTCCTCTGTCCATGGGATTCTCCAGGCAAGAACACTGGAGTGGGTTGCCATTCCCTTCTCCAAGGGATCTTCCAGACCCAGGGATCGAACCCGAGTCTCCCACATTGCAGGCAGATTCTTTACCATCTGAGCCACCAGGGACGTCCTTGCCTCCCAACAAAGGTTGCCGGGGTCCAGCCCCGGCTGATCCAGGGTATTCGAAGTGGGGACGGCGTCGGCGAGGATCAGGATACAATAGCTTCAATTAGATATTAATTAAAGATATAAAGAGTAATAGAATAAGGATAGCTCAGTAGGAAAATTCAGTGGAGAAAAGAGGCTGAGTCGCTTGGTTTACGCGGGAGACCAATAAAACTTCAAGACAAGAAGTTTGCACCACTTACGGAGGCCGCAGGCATCCTTCCGTTCTCCCAAAGGAGAGGAGACACTGAGGCCTCCCTGGTCGGATCTTAGAAGCCCAGGCATAATTAGTAAGCATGTCGGGTTCCGCGCTCCAGATGGAGACTCAGCCAGAGTGAGAGAGAGAGCGACATGGGGAGACCAGTATTTCGAGAAACTGATCCCAATTCTTTATTTTCCATGGTCTACTTTTATACACTGAGATGTTATGCAAAAGTCACGTGGGGTCAGCAGTCCTGACTTTTATCAAAGTCAGGTGCTTCATACAAATGTATACAGAGGTCTTAGGGGGTGTTACATCATCTTCTGGCCAGGGGACCTGCTGACAATTTATGACCCTCTTCTTGTGACAGCGGTCAGTCAACCAGGACACTTATTTTTCTAGGGGTGATTATTCTTAAAACAGACGCCACCCAAATAAAGTTACATTCCTATAGGGTGAGGGTGTAGTGGGTTTTAGTTAAGGAAAGAATTTACTTAGCCTAAGGTCTAATGTGATTTATATCAAAGGTTAATACTTATTTCTTCTATATATTCATTAATGTGTGTAAGGGCAGGGGATATGGAGACTTAGCAACAAGCATTGGCTCAACAAATGAAAAACCCTTCACCAATACAACTTCTAATCAGCCCATTATACTTATACTAACAGTTTTCTAACTTTTCTAAGGAACCTGTTTTTAGAAGGTTTAAAGCATCTCATGCCTCTCATGGTTGGGAGGCTGTGAGCAATCACATGTGGCCGGACAAGCCTGTCAGGCAGGCTAGAGAACCTTCAGAGGAGTTTGTAGGTTAAAACACTCTTGTCACGCCCAGGAGTTTTTATTAACTGGAGCTCTAGGTTACCTTCTCCGAAAGAGGTGGTGGGGGACAACCCCCCATAAAGTCAGAGGTGAAGGTGAGAGCACAAAGTAGTAAAGTAGGTAGGCTCTGGTTATGGGGGTAGATGCTCGAGGATTTCCAGGGGGACTCCTGAGGCTCAATCCCGCCTTTGCGTATGTCGAGCCTCTTTCCTCATGACCTTTGCCACGGGCAGAGTGCCTCACTCTGGCCCCCAACAAAGGGTAACCACAATTCAGACTTCCATTGTTATAGTTTTACATGTTTATGAATTTCATGTAAAAATCATACATACAATCTTTTTTTTTTGGCTGCTCTGTGTCTTCAGTACTGCATTGCCTTTTTGTTAGTTGTAATGAGTGGGAGCTGCTCAGAGTTGTGGTTTGTGGGCTTTTCATTGCAGTGGCTTCTTTTGTTACACAACACGGTCTCTAGGGCATGCAGGCTTCAGCCGTTGCGGCTCCTGGGCTCTAGAAGACCACAGGCTCAATAGTTGTGGTGCATGGGCTTAGTTGCTCCACTGCAGATGGGATCTTTCCAGACTGGAGATCAAACCCATGTTTCCTGCATTGGCAGGCAGATTCTTTACTACTGAGCCATCAGGGAAGCCCATATGTTTCCTTTCATATCCAGTTTCTTTTAGTCAATAGTAAGTCTACAAAGGCAGCTGTGTTATCACATGTGTCAATAGTTCATTCCTACTGGTTGCTGTGTAGTATTCCACCATGTGACTATCACAATTTCTCTACCCACTATTCTATTAATGGACATTTAGGTTGTCTCAGTTTGGGCATATTATGAATTAAGTTGCCATAATGCTGTTCATATCCTTGTGTGGACATAAGCACTCAGTTTTATTGGGTATGTATCCAGGAGTAGAATTATTAGCTTACAGAATACATATATATATATATATATCTTCAGCAATAGTTGTTCAGTCGCCCTGTTGTGGCTGACTCTTTGTGACCCCGTGAACTGCAGCATACGAGGCTTCCCTGTCCTTCAGTATCTCCTGGAGTTTGCTCAAACTTATGTCCATTGAGTCAGTGATGCCATCCAGCCATCTCATCCTCTGTCTCCCCCTTCTCCTGCCCTCAGTCTTTTCCAAAATCAGGGTCTTCTCCAGTAAGACAGCTCTTCACATCAGGTGGCCAGAGTGTTGGAGCTTCAGCATCAGTCCTTCCAATGAATACTCAAGGCTGATTTCCTTTAGGATGGACTGGTTGGATCTCCTTGCTATCCAAGGGACTTACAAGAGTCTTTTCTAACACCACAGTTCAAATTCTTTGGCACTCATCTTTCTTTATAGTCCCACTCTCACAGCTGTACGTGACTAATGGAAAAACCACAGCTTTGACTATACAGACCTTTGTTGCCAAAGTGACATCTCTGCTTTTTAATACACTGTCTAGGTTTGTCATAGCCTTTCTTCCAAGCAGCAAGTGTCTTTTAATTTCATGGCGGCAGTCAGCAATAGTAGGTACTGCCAAACACTTTTTTCACACTAGGTGTACCAGTTTCACTCTACCGACGATGTAAAAGAATGTAGTTGCGCCTCATCTTCACCAGCACTCATCTGTTTCATTGCTACTATGCTGACAGATATGTAGTGGTATCTCATTATGGTCTTAATTTCATTTTTCTAAAGAATAATCATATTGAGCATTTTTTTAAGTTTGTTGGCTATTTGAATGTCCTATCTTAAAAAGTTCTATTCAGATCTTTTTTTCTAATTTTTAATGGTATCATCTCTTTCTTATTGGTTTGTACAATTGTATTATATATTCTGGATATGACTCTTTTCATCAGATAGAAGCATTGTTGTAACATGTATTGATATATTATCCCTCTTAAGGGCAGAATAATGTCTCACTGAATGCTGTATACCTTGTCTTTATTCACCAGTGGTTACACGTTTGGGTTGCTTTCTCTTGGGGTCTATTACAAATGATGCTGCTGTGACCATTTGTGTACAAGGTTTTATGTGGACATGTGTTTTCATTTCTCTGGGGAATATACCTAATAGTAGAATTGCTAGGCCATACTTTAAGTCTACATTTAACATTTTGAGGAACTGCCAACTGTTTCCCAAAGCAGCTACACCATTTTACATCCCAGCAACAATGTATTAAGTTCCAGTTTCTCCAACAATAATTTCTTGATATTATCCAACATGTAGCTAGAGTTCACATTTCCCCAATGTTGCATGAGTGCCTTTCAGTTGGTTATTTCACATCATATCCAAACAGAGTCCTTGCCTTGCAGTCAGTTTACATGGGCCTTAAATCTCTTCTATCAAAAGATTGTTCTTCTCCCGTCTCCCTTTCTCCCTCCTTCTGGCTCCTTTTCTCTTTTCTTCCTCCTCTTCCTCCTTCCCCCTTCTTTCTTCTCACTTCTGCTTTTTTCCCCCTCTCCCCTCTCTCTTTACCCCCTTGTCACTTATTTGTTAAGAAAATGGGTTGTTTGTGCTGAGGAATTCCTGACATTTAGATTTAGCCGATTGTATCCTTGTGGTATAATTTGTTTCTCTACCTCCTGCACCTCCAACTAACTAGGTATTTAATCGAGGTATTTCATTAGATCAGATTTTTTTTTTGAAACACTACTTCATAGATGATGCCATGGACTTCTTTTTTAAAAAAATATATTTATTTATGTCTTTGGGCGCACCAGGTCTTCGTTGCAGCACACAGGGTCTTTTCCAGTTGTGGCACGCAAACTCTTTGTTGTGGCGTGTGGGATTTAGTTCCCTGACCAGGAATCCAGTCTGGGCCCCCTGCATTGAGAGCCTGGAGTTAAGACTCCAGGGAAGTCCCAATGCCATGTACTTGTTATATCATCACATTAGCAGGCCCAAGTCTTAGTTCAGGCTAGCGTAACAAAATACCACAGACCAAGTGGCTTAAACACAGACATTTATCTCTCTCCAGTCCTGGAGGCTGAGAAGCCTAAGATCAAGGGACCTGCTTATTTGATTCCTGCTGAGGGCTCTCTTCCTGGCTTGCAGACTCCAAAAAGAATCTTAGATATCCCTGGAGATGATCCAACCTAATCTCCATTTACTGACAAGGAAACCAAGGTCCCAGAAGATGATAAAACCAACCTAAAGACAGAGGAGTAGAGCTAAGACCAAAACCCAAGTGTTCTTCCCAACCAGACTGCCTGATCACAGTCCTAGGCCGGTGCTCTGTGCTATAGCCCAACTGGCCCCTTTCCCCTGAGTAGCTGAGGGCTCCCATCGCTTTGTTCCTGTGCTCTTGCTGTTACCCACACCTGGGACACCCTCCTCCCTGCAACCTTGCCTCCTACCCAACAGGCAGGACCCACTTCACATGCTACTTCCTGCAAAGGTTTTCCTGAACTGTCCTCTGGATGTAAATTAAGCCTCCTTAGAATCCCATGAATACTTTGAACCTCCCTTACTGCTACAGTTAACCCCCTTCAAATTAATAGTCCCTCTAAGCCAAAGGCCCATCTCTTTGTAGTGTTTAGCACATTGTGGACACTCAATTAATATTCACTGGAATGAACACATTGGCCCCAGTTCTGAAAGTACTGTATAGGTGATGTTAGTTTCCTTCCCATCCCTCTTCTCCTTTCTACCTTGAAAACCCTCCCCTGAAAAAAGAATCACCTTTACTCATGACATGCATTTGCTCACAACCTGTGTGTTTGTATCTGCTGATTCTCAACTAGAAGGCACAGCCCTTAATCCTTTGAGAACATCTTTAAAATGTTCATAGTTCACCCACCCATGCCCTCCACACCTCAGGGTTCTGAAATATCTTCTTGGTGTTTGTGTTGGTGGAGGGGGGCTGTAATGGACCCCACGTTAGGAGTCGGTACCAGCGTGAACCCACAATACAGATGGGGAGGATGGAACTGTACGGCATCCGTAGCTTTGTTGGGGGCCTGCTTCCCTCTTTGCAGTCAGGTTTTGCCTTCACCAATCATAGCCTTCCCTGAAGGGTCGCCACTGGTCTCTTTCTTGCTAAATACAGACGTCTCTTCTCAGCCTGCACCCTACTCCATGTTATGGTAGCATTTTATACTCTTATACCGTATCTTTCTTGAACTTTTTTACTCCCTTAGAACACTGCTTCGCTTGTTCTCCAGTTACCCCTCAGATGCACCTTCGCAGCCTTCTTCTCTGGCTCCACTGCCCTTCAGTGGGAGTATCCGCAGCACTCTGTCTCTATGCTTCTTTTAATTTTGATTCTGAGTGGCGACATCTCTTCTCTCCTGGCTCCCCTTTCCATTTATCCTAGTGTTTGGGATGAAATTCAAACTTAACTAGGCATCACATTTTTGTTGTTGTTTGCTCTCTCTGGCAACACTATCTGGCACTTGATTACTTGTATGTGAACATATTTAATCCTTACAACAATTCTGTGAGTAAGGTATTATATTTATCTCCTTTGAGGTCCTAAGAGTGACCTGCTCTGGATCTCACAGGTGACCTTTTGACCTCAGGCAGACTGACCGCAAAGCCTTTTGCCTTAACCATTTCTTCGTACAGGTTTATTCACCCAGAGCCATCCCCAAAAGCCTTAAAGTTGATGAGCTCTGCCTTTTCATCCTTCCTTACAGCCATGGGCAGAGCAGAGACAGCAGATTGGTCAAAGCTTAGCTTTCTTGCAGTGAGGACCACGGGCAGTGGAGTGTGTGGAAATTCGGTAGCCCTAGAGCCTATGCCCCCACCCTCCACCACAACAGGTTCACGAATGTTCGCGAAGACCCCTTCTGGCTCACAGTCTCCCTCTGCTGCACAGAGAGCTTCTGAACTTCTTACACTTTCCCTGAGTTGTGGTGAGCTAGGCCTTGTGTGGCTCTGTCCCTAATGAGTTTCCTTCCTTTTCCAGTCTCTTTTCTTACCACATCACTGCTGTGACAGGAGGGCAGGGCTCCTTCCTGCTCCTTGGTTGAGCTCCAGTTGGGCTCTTGGCTCACCTCTTTTTTTTTATAGACGCAGGACTCTTAAGCCTCCAGATCTTGTCAATAATTATTCCTACTAGGAGAAGGGGATGACAATAATTATTCCTAGGAGAAGGGGATGACAGAGGATGAGATGGCTGGATGGCGTCACTGACTCAATGGATGTGAGTCTGAGTGAACTCCGGGAGTTGGTGATGGACAAGGGAGGCCTGGCGTGCTGCGATTCATGGGGTCGCAAAGAGTCGGACACCACTGAGTGACTGAACTGAACTGAACTGCACTAAAACTAATATATTTCCATTCTCCAATTTGGTAAATAATTTTCCTGATCATCACTGCCCAACCTAGCAGTGATTTAACTCTGAGCTTTATGGAGCGGACTCTGAAATCTGGATCTCCAGGCCAGGTCCTCTCCAGAACTCCACCCCAACTTCCAGCTGCCCACCCACTTCTGGGATCCCTTGGCCTACTTTCATTTCTACTGTAGATTACCAGTAACCACATGTGAGCATGTGTCTTCAGGGAGCTGCTGGAGGTGAGCGTTTAGGGGTGCGTTGTTGTGAATGGCTCAGTTCCTGTGCTCAAGATGGCATCCTGCCCATGTCATAATCACTCATCGTAAGAAAGTGCTTATTGAAACATCCAAGGAGTACATTCTGTGTGTAAAAATAATACTACAGTATTTTGATACAGCAACTTAGAAAAGCTAGAGCTTCTAAGGATGGATTTTTATTCATGGAGACTTTACAAATGAATGACAGGCTTCCCAGGTGGTGCTAGTGGTAAAGAACCTGCCTGTTAATGTAGGTAGACATGAGAGACGTGGGTTCAATCTCTGGGTTGGGAAGATCCCTGGAAGAGGGCACGGCAACCCACTCCAGTATTCTTGCCTGGAGAATCCCTTGGACAGAGAAGCCTGGCAGGCTGCAGTCCGTGGGTCGCAAAGAATTGGACACGACTGAAGCGACTTAGCATACACCCACGAATGAATGAAGACAGAGACCCTGAGCTTACATCATGGTTCAGGCTCTTGACTTTAGGTGTTTTTACACACTTTTTAAATTCTGTCACCTCAGCAGAAGACTTTTTGTCCTTCCTCTCCATTCCCTTCCTAGGTTTAAGATGCTGAACTTACTGTTTCTTTCTTTTCCTAAACAGGTTGGTCAGGCCAAAGATGAACTGCTGACCAGTCAACTGATAGACCATCTTATGGGAGAGAGTGATGGCATGCCCAAGGTACCATTTTCTCCACTGGGATTAAGTATCTTAGTTGTGCTTTTACTTTTATCTGCCCTATTTTGGAGCCTGGCAGACTACAGCCATGGGGTCGTAAAAGAGTCAGACACAACTGAAGCTACTTAGCACACATGCATGCACTGTTTTTATCTATTATTGCTTTGGCATCATAGATGTACAGACTTCTCTCTCTGTGTGCAGCCTTAGATCATCTAGACAGATCCTGCATTTTAGATATTGTGTGCATTCACTCTTGGAAATTGGCATCACTTCCTGTGATTGCCACGCCCTTCTGGGTAACAATTCTCACCACCTGCCATTTTTCTCAAATGTGGTAGAGTTTTATTTATTCTTAGAACTTTGAAAAATGACTATTAAAAGCATGAGTTAGCACTAATCCTCCAAAATCAGTGTACTTTGTTCATATTTCAAAAATTATGGGAATTAATAAAAATCCTATTTACTATAAAAGTAACTCACCAAAACTAGATATCAGTAAGAACATGTTTTCAAAATAGATGACTTTCTCGGATTTTGTGCAGAAGTTGGTCTTCTCTCAGGCCTGATAAGGACAGACTCCTTCGAGAATGCCGCCCCAGAGCCTTTTTTTCCCCTTTTGCTTTGGTGTTTAAGGGAATCGGCCTGTTTGTGAGGAACTTGAGTACAGTTGACCCCTGAACAATGTGGGTATGGACTGCGTTTCCGCTTACATATAGATTATTTTCAGCAGTAAATACCATGGTGCTACATGACCCCAAGTCGGTTGAGTCCATGGACATGGAGGAACTGCAGGTACCGAAGGTGGACTATAAACTACACGATGATTTTCAGCTCTGCGGAGGTCAGCACCCCAACCCCATCATTGTTCAGGGGTCAGCTGTAACTGATTTGGATACAAGGTGCTGAAAGTCGTACCTGGAGAGGACTGGCCATCCTGATCCCCGAGTCCATTTCCTATGTTTTATAGATATAAAGACACTGAGACCCAGGGAGGCTCAGAGAACCTGCCAAAGGGTACAGGTTAAACTTGCCAAACCAGCTTACCTTATATCCACTTATTCTAATAATCAGCAAACCAATATCAAGTATGTGAAATTGTTTAGAGTTAAAATAGGAATGGAAAATGGGCTCAAAAAATTTTTATAGGTGTAAAAATTTTTGAAATTGGTACATTGTCTCAGCACACCTTTCCACTGAAGCACACGAGAGAGAACTCTGTGGACTAGGGTTTGGAGCCCAGACTCTGACGCTGGTTCAGATCCTGGCTTGGGAGAGGTACTTTGTTTCAGTACATAATCACACCTTCCTCCCAGGGAGGATATGAGGATTTAATAGAGTTGTTATTTCTCAAGTACTTAGAATACTGCCTGGCACATATTAAACTCTGAATAAATACTTAATAAATAATTATTTGTTGACTCTTTAAAAAAAAAAAAGGTTGTTTTTAAAAAATGGCCTCTTAACACAAGCTAAATTATTTTGGGGGTTTTTTTTTTGGCCACACTGTGCGGCATGCAGAATCTCAGTTCCCAACCAGGGATGGAACCCATGCCCCTGCACAGTGGAAGTATGCTGTCTTAACTACTGGACCGCCAGGAAAGGCCCTCTTTATTGGGTTTTTAAAAAACAATTTTAACACTCAGTTACTGGAAAGTGAAGGGCTTCCCTGGTAGCTCAGTCAGTAAAGAATCTGCCTGCAGAGCAGGAGACTCGAGTTCGATCCCTGGGTCAGGAAGATCCCCTGGAGAAGAGAATGACACCCCACTCCAGTATTCTTGCCTGGAAAATCCCATGGACAAAGGAGTCTGGTGGGCTGCAGTCCATGGGGTCGCAAAGAGTTGGGCCCAACTGAGTGACTGACACTTTTACTTAACTAGGAAGTAAATGTGATCCTAAATGAAAATGCAAAATTTTAGGCATCTTCGCACACAGCTAATGCGGATGTGATGTTTCTCTAATGGCTTGTATGTCAGGACGCCAAGTACCTGTTCCGCTTGTACATGGCCCTGACGCAGTACCGAGAAGCCGCCCGGACCGCCATCATCATCGCCAGGGAAGAGCAGTCTGCAGGTGGGTCCCCAGAAGCCATGGTTTACACCCCAAACAAGTAGTAGAAGCATGCTCCAGAAAACAGGGAACTAAATAAATCATTCTTTATTAATAACTTAATAAGACGATTTAACAAAATCCACCTGTTAAATGGAAAGTCCTCAGATTTCATCCTTTGCAGTAACGTCGTTTACCACCTCTTTTCAAGGAAACTATCGGAATGCACATGACGTTCTCTTCAGCATGTATGCAGAACTTAAATCTCAGAAGATCAAGATTCCCTCTGAGATGGCCACCAACCTCATGATTCTGCACAGTTACATACTAGTGAGGGTGAGGCCTTCGGGTGACGTGGGACATAAGCTGGGTACCCCTCCCCTGGGTTGGAGCCATCTCCCAGATCTATATTGTTAACTGAAGACACAAGAGACAGGATAATTATATAATATGCTGCCTTTTGTGTACAAAAAGGCAGAAAAAATATATATTCACCCCAAGTAAAATTAGAAATACATTTAAAAAAAATAGGAAAAATAGTTTCCTAAAGGGATCAAGGCAGAGGCGGAGTGTAGCACTAAACCCAGTCAAGGGAGAAGAGGGAGAACAGGCCCCTCCATATAGAATACCTTTTTATGTTGTCTTGCTTTTGAAGCAGACAAATGTGTTACTTTGTCAAAAAAAAAAAAAAAAATTTACTAAAAACATTTTTGTTTAACCAGTTTCCTAGTTTATTAATTGCAGGGTAATGAATTTTATACAGTTCCACTGTGCTTTAATACTATTTAGTTTTCATCTGAATATAAAATAATACTGAGAAAATTTAGAGAATATAGGAAAATATAATGAAAAATAATTTTCCCCCTTTAAATCCATCATCAGATATAAGTTGTTACCACTGTTGTACACTATATCCTCCATGCTTCTAAAATACATGTGTGCACCATTTTGGGGGCGCCTCCCAAGTGGCTCAGTGGTAAAGAATCCACCTGCCAATGTGGGAGACATGGTTTGATCCCTGGGTCAGGAACATACCCTGGAGAAGGAAGTGGCAACCCACTCCAGTATTCTTGCCTGGAAAATCCCATGGACAGAGGAGCCTGGCAGGCTACAGTCCATAGGGTTGCAAAAGAGTTGGACATAACAACTAAAGAGCAGCCATTTTTTTTATTAGGAATATATTTATGTCTAGTTGTCTATTTTTAATTAGTGATTTTTAGTAAAAACAGAATGTGCAAACCTGAAATACTTCTATGTAGTTTACATATATGTATGTATACATACATTTTATATGTACACATATCTTTGTAAAAATACAGGTAGACTCCAACGTACGTACTTGTCCAAATTTTGATTTATGTCAAAGTACGCCTTCCCATTTTAATGCTAAGTTGGTTTTCAGGCCAGTCCACAAGAGTGAATTCAGTTTGGAAGCTTCCTATGTTACAGCAGTCATGCTATGAATGACTTAGATGCTAATTATGACCTGTAACAGCACGGCCTACTAGAACTTCTGCAGTGATGGGTGTGTCCTATATCCATTAGCCTGGCCGTGGAGCATTTGAATGACACATAATGCAGCTGATAAACTAAATTTAAAATTTTTATAATCTTAATTTTTACTGTAGCTACATGCGACTAGTGGCTACCATTTTAGGTCCCATAGGTGTGCTGTGCTGTGCTGTGCTTCAGTCGTGTCCAACTCTTTGCAACCCCATGGACCATAGCCCGCCAGGCTCCTCTGTCCATGGAATTCTCCAGGCAGGAATACTGAGGTGGGTTGCCATTCTCTTCTCCAGGGGATTTTCCCAACCCAGGGATCGAACCCGTCCCCAGCATTACAGGTGGATTCTTTACCTAGTGTCTGAGCCACCAGGGAAACCCACAGGTCTACAGAACCTATTGTAAGGGAAATCGGAGAACTCCAGCTTGCAGCCACCAGAAGTGCATTTCCTCTTGAGCCACAGGAGGGCTCTTGTAGAGAAAGGAGTAGAAATGGGGAAGGAGGGCTTTCTCGGCTTAGACATGAGTGGCACTGCCAGTGTGCTGAGGCACAGAATCCAGCAAAATGGAGCCTTTGGGCATGGAGGGGAGGACAGAAACAAGTTGGTGGAATATGGGAACAAAAATTACAGGTTCCTATTAGAAGCCCTCCAGGACCAGGGCTTTCTCCTACGAAAAGCCACAGGGATGGCTCTTGAGTCTTCTTTTCCTCTGGCTCTAAGAGTGGGCCCATCACTTCCCCCAGACCAGACGTCCTCCCCCGCACCCCCCCCAACTGAAGAGCACCCATGTAACTTTTCCCCTCCACTCTACTCCTTTATCCCAGCACCAGATATATTCAAGATTTTTAACTGCGTCTGGCATTCAAAAGGGAAACTATTAGACCTTATCAAGTAAGAACTGATATAAAAGTGTCCCAGGCCTCTTTGACACAAAGGGCTGGAGAAAGCCATCCGTGTTTCAGGGGAAATGGGAGACTTGGCGTTAGCGGCTGCTTCCTCCCAGAGCTGGGACAGGAACTCCAGCTGAAGGACAGCCTGGGACCTCTGCACATGGATGGCTGAGCTGGCCCAGGGAGTCAGTGGAAGGCGACTTCAGGTTCAGTTAATATTTATTAATTACGTTGCAATGCTCAGTTAATTACACCATCGTCCATCTGCTCAGACCTGATGGATGTTACAGCTGGGAGTTACTCTACTCACCCTTCACGTTCTCACCATTAATAGCACCACTTCCGGCTCCCCGTCTGTCTGCTTCTCTCCATCCCCACTCCCCACCCTCTCAGGGCCGCCTCCTCTCACCTGGACAACAGCAGCAATATGGTGGTCTGGCCCTGCCAACTCCCCAGCCTCGTGTCATCCTAAGAGGACCACCTCCTTGCATCACACACCCCACTCAAGCTCACCCAAGCTCAGGCTCTCCAGCCATCGTTGCCCCTTTGCCTCTCACAAGTAGCGCCCTCTTCTCAGAACAGCCCATCCTCTTTCCTCCTGCCTCACTAACTCAGACTTCAGGGCTCACAGCAAGTTGGTAAAGTTGTTATTGTTACTCAAGCTCCCCAGTAAAGACCAGTAAAAGATGTTGAGTGATCTAGAGCAAAGTAAAAAGCAGAGTGTAGAGCAGGGTGAGGCTGGCAAGGCCGTGAGGCCGGGCAGCAGCTGCCAGAAGGAGAAATAAGGGAGAAACCTCAAGTGAGTGACAGAAAGGAAGACTGCCAGAATCTCGTGCCCACCCTGTTCAGGATCATAACTGAGTTGTTTATTTGGGAGAATAAAAGGTGAATTCATGTTTTTTTTTTTAATTGGAGTATACTGAATTAGTGTTAAAAGTCTCTAAGAGTCTAATGTGTCACTTATTTCAGATTCATGTGAAAAATGGAGATCATATGAAAGGGGCACGTATGCTTATCCGGGTGGCCAACAACATCAGCAAATTTCCATCACGTGAGTCCTGAGGGGAGCCAGTTGTCCCCATTTCTGCCTGAGTGTAGCATGGTTAAGATCTAGCCTCTCTAACTCTGCCAGCCTCTCTTCTCTACACGTAGCGGGTCATTTCATCCTCACAGCCACCCCATGAAGAGGTGTAACCGGCATTCCCAAGACCACACCCAGATTTGATAATTCACAAGGAGGACTCATATAACTCAACACAGAGTAGTGCTAAGGTTCAGATTTATTATGAGGAAAGGATACAAAGCAAAACCAGGAAAGGGAAAAGGGGAGGGGCAGGGCCTGGGGGTCAGGGGCCAGCACCCAAGCCCCCCGTGCTGTCACACTGGACACACTCAGCGCCTCCAGGCAGCACGTAACTGGAGTCTACCGGCGTGCGCGTGACTCAGTGCCCGGGCGGACCCTGGGGGGCTGGCCACATGGGTACCCCCTGATGAGCAGGTACCCAGTCTTGACTCCCACAAAGCAGATGCTCAGTATAAACCCCATTGTTTGTACAGAGGCCAGGCACAGGGAACCATTCATTCCCTGCTCTGGAAATGATGGGAACTCTCCAAAAATCCAAGTTCCCAGATCCCAGGTTCAAGCAGGTCTTTTTCAGGCCACCAGTCTCCAGTTTGCACATGTGTCCTATTTTCTCTGCTTTATAGATAAGCAAACTTGGGTTAGAGAAGTGAGGGGGCACTTGCCCACGATCATACAGTCAGCTAATAAGTCTTACTCTGTGTTCTCAACCGCTGTAGGTGCCTGCCTCTGAAAGCGGTCCCAATATTATAAGACATGTCGTCATAACATTTTTCAGTGATTAGATTTTGTCACATTCTATATGACAGAGTCAATTTTTTCTATAAAGCGTCAGATACCGAAGGCTCGGGGCTTTGTGGGCCAGTGTCTGCCGTTTTGGCGTGAACCATATGTAAATGAGCACAGCTGGGTTCCAACAGAACTTCATTCTTTTGGACACTAAAATCTGAACTTCCTATAACTTTCACATCACAGATTTTTATTCTTTTGATTTTTTTTCCAACCATTTAAAAATGTAAAAGCCCATGGACCATACAAAAACAGAGGGGCACATTTAGCTCACAGGTCACAATTCACCCCATTCTTTAAATGAGTTTATTTTTGTTACATGAAAAAGACTAAATAACTATATGTGGCTGGCAAAGGGTGTGCTAGACAGGCACTCTCCTGATGCTGGTGGGAACAAACATTCCAGAAAGCAGTTTGACAATTTGCACTGAGTGTGTGCACGTGTCTGTGTGTGTGTGTGTATTTTTTAAGTTATGCTCTTTGAGCCAATAATTCAACTTCTAGGTATCTGTCCTGAAGAAACAAGTGCACTCAGGTTAGTGCATAAAATTGTTAATCTCCCCACTCATTCATCAGCTGTCCGTCAAATGCAGAACTTTTATCTTCGAGGCAGGAAAGGAAACATGCCAAAGGTTACCTCAAGGGAGTGTGGGGCCCCGTGTTACTGGCAAAACACAGTATCACCAGGGGAAAGACACCCGATTGCACTGCTGTGCCCTTTCCTCCTCAAACGGTCCATCACAGGTTCTTTGCCAGAAAAGGCAGATTGAGAGAGAGGCGATCCTGGCATCATGCCAGCGCTCTTCCATTTGCTTTGCAGACATCGTACCCATCCTGACGTCCACTGTGATCGAGTGTCACAGGGCTGGCCTGAAGAACTCGGCCTTCAGTTTCGCAGCCATGCTGATGAGGCCTGAGTACCGCAACAAGATAGACGCCAAATACAAGAAGAAGATCGAGGCGATGGTCAGGTACGTGGGGACAACTGTTCCTACCGTCTAATCACAAGTATATTTTTCAGAACACAGCTACTAATGTGTGGACTGAGTAAGAACACAGATTGGGGAGAGCAATTAGGCTTGTACTCAGCCACCAGGAGCAGGAAACCCTTACTCAGACGACCTGAATAAGTCAGGATTTGTCTGACTCACACACAAGGTGTTATAGTCCCAGGCTGGTATCTCTGTGTCCTGCTTGTCACCGAGGACAAAAAAAGTTCCCGCCTCACAGCTGCACAGCTGTGGTTGTCTGACATCACGTACCCTGTTCCAGGCAGGAAGAAAGAAGTAGGGAAATCAAAAGACGCAAAGGTTTTTGCCTTGTTAGTTAGGAAGGACATGGCATTTACCTCTTACTGGCTAGTCCTCTGCTGCGTGGCTCCCTCTAGCTCTGAAGTATATTGCTGAGTGAAAACAAAGCTCTGCTGGCCAGGATGGCTGTTAGGTAGGCAGCAAACACTGTCGGCCATGGAAGGACCAAGAGTGAGTGCTTCTCAGTGTGAGCAACTTGGTGATGACACAGCCTATTGCCAGAAGAGTTCATTTCCAAACCCTCGAAAGGCACACAAGTCACAGCCCCGCTTCAGAAAGCAGTCCAGTGACCTGACTTTCTACAGGAAAACCCAGGGAAAGTAGCACTCATCTTTACAAAAGGCGAAGGTAGTAGCAATCATGTGGTAATTCTGTATTACCAGGTCTGCAGTGATGACATCTGGGGCGCCTGTGGGTCCCCTTTTGACCAGGGAACTCAGGTGTACCTGCCTGCTGACCCAGAACTCCCATGTCAGCCAAGGGCCATGGCTGCGCCAGTAACAGCAAAGGGAAACCAAGTAGTACTGACTGCCAGCTGGGCTCATGGCAGGGAACTCTCACCTGGATAGGGCTACATGGACTACTCCCGTTTTTTTTTTAAAGCCAATAAGCCTAAGTAGCTTCAGACCAAATCCTCATGACCGAGCATGCCTGCCAGCATGGGAAGTGAAGTGGGGAGAAAACGCTGGAGCACACTGACCCCCAGATTCGTGCCACACCAGCCTGGGTGCCAGCTTGGAGAGGCACTGGATCTCGCCCCACGCATGAGTGCTCTATAGCTGTGAGGTCTCCTGTGGTAGCCACTGGCACATACGGTTATTTACAGTGAAAAGTGAATAAAACTTAAAAGTTTCTCACACTACCCACATTCCAAGCGCTCAGAGCTCTGTGTGGCTCCTGGCTACCATATTGGTGAGCACGCAATTAGAACATTGCCGCCGGCACGGAAAGCTGTGTTGTGCAGCCCTGGACAGCCTTTACCACTTCAGTACACAAAGCGAAGTGGCGGGCTCACTGCTCCAGTGATCTGGGAGACAGGATACAGCCAGACCCAACCATGCTTTCTGCACATAATGTGCTGTGGCCTCTACCCATCCCCCCAGCAGAGGTGGCCCATGTAATGCTATGGTCTGAGCCATGCTCATTCCTCTTGCTCCTCCCTGGGCTGGAGCATGGGCCCAATAGTCTCTAGCTTGTATCTCTAGTCTCAGGACCTGATTATGAAGAAACAGGTGCATTTCATGTGATTCTTCCTCACAGGAGACCTGATACATCAGAGACAGAAGAGGCCACAACCCCATGTCCCTTCTGTGAATTTCTTCTCCCAGAGTGTGAACTCCTCTGTCCTGGGTGTAAAAATAACATCCCATATTGCATTGCAACAGTAAGTTTATCATTTCCCTTTCTTTGCATATATATAATCTATAGCTCGCTTGAAGACTTGATGTGTTAACACTTTCTCTGCTTCCGAAATAATCTTACCTCTCAAATTTCCTGCAACATTTAGCATATAATTGCATGATCAGTAAAGCTGAAAGTTGTATTCAAGGCATATAATAACCTAAGTAAGTATGAGGCCCTGCAGAGGAGAGCCCAGAGTTGGAGATCAGGTGGTCCTGGGCTTAGATCGTCTTTCTGCCACATACTGGCTGTATAACCTTGTGCGACTTGCTTTTTACCTCACTAGGTCCCTCCATCATAATCTCTTGTCTATTGAGATGAACTGCAGGTTGACCAGAGAATGAATATGAAGCCTTAATTCAATACCTGGCATGCTGTAGCACTTAAGTGGTGGTTTTTATTATAAACTTTAAGACCTATTATTCAGTTCAGTCACTCAGTCATGTCCGACTCTTTGCGACTGCATGAACCGCAGCACGCCAGGCCTCCCTGTCCATCACCAACTCCTGGAGTCCACCCAAACCCATGTCCACTGAGTTGGTGATGCCATCCAACCATCTCATCCTCTGTCGTCCCCTTCTCTTCCTGACCTCAATCTTTCCCAGCATCAGAGTCTTTTCCAATGAGTCAGCTCTTCGCATCAGATGGCCAAAGTATTGGAGTTTCAACTTCAAAATCAATTCTACCAATGAACACCCAGGACTGATCTCCTTTAGAATGGACTGGTTGGAGCTCCTTGCAGTCCAAGGGACTCTCAAGAGTCTTCTCCAACACCACAGTTCAAAAGCATCAATTCTTAAGTGCTCAGCTTTCTTCACAGTCCAACTCTCACATCCATACATGACCACTGGAAAAACCATAGCCTTGACTAGATGGACCTTTGCTGACAAAGTAATGTCTCTGCTTTTTAATATGCTGTCTAGGTTGGTCATAACTTTGCTTCCAAGGAGTAAGCGTCTTTTAATTTCATGGTTGCAGTCACCATCTGCAGTGATTTTGGAGCCCAGAAAAATAAAGTCAGCCACTGTTTCCACTGTTGTCCCCATCTATTTAAAACTAAGACCTATTATTAGAAAATATTAAAATGTTTGTTCATCATTAGACTAATATAAGCTTTATTTTAAAGGAAAATAAATTTAGGTAATGTCACAATACTGAAGATTATTCTTTTATACACAAATTTGATAAAATCTGGCTTTAGTCCTTTTGATGTCATCTCTTCTTAATCAATTACCCACCTATTATTATTATTATATCATGATTTAGAGGTTTGGCTTTTAACTGTAACCATGTATTGTAATTGAATAACGGGAAATTTGAATAAAGATGAGTTTTACTCTCCAATGTGCTGTTTCCAGGGTCGACATATGTTGAAGGATGACTGGGCGGTGTGTCCACATTGTGACTTCCCTGCTCTGTACTCAGAATTCAAGGTGTAAGTTGTATCATTTCACTTAGTCATACAGACTTATTATCAAAAAATAGACCTTTTATTCAGCCAGTTTCTACTGAGGTCTCTTTATTTGTTCATGTTCCTAAAAATCTCTAAAGACTCAAATTGTCTTCTTGGGAGAATCTTCTATGACTTTTGAGAACATTTTCCTTAAAGGGACTGCTGCCTAAGACTGAATGTTCCTAATTCTTAAGTTGCGTGATGAACGTGTAACTAAGACATAGAAAGGAACAGCTGTTTTTCATATCACAATAACCCAAAGGTAAAGGAATATTATTTAATCTACTCTTCCTTTCCCTCCCCAAACAGCATGTTAAGCACTGAAAGCACATGTCCTATGTGTTCAGAAAGATTAAACTTGGATCAACTGAAAAAAACCTCTGACTGCACCCAGTACCTGCGGACAGAAGTGGAGCAATGAGCGGCATGTGCAAGTAAGTACCAGGCCATCCACTCACCTTCTCAGGGCACAGGGTCCGCAGGGCAGACATGGCTTTACAGTGTGTTCTGCCATTGGTTCCTTTTGTGTGTCATGGAACCTGTCCGATTTGCACAACAAACTAAGACAGGTTGTACATTCTCCATGGTGACAAAAGTTATTTGACCGAATAGCGTCATGGATTCCAACCAGAGTGTATTTTATCAAGTCACATGGGTTTCTTTTTAACCAGTTCATTAAAACTATAGCTAGCTGTTAAAATGGAGGTTGTTTTAGTTCGTAACTCAGCAGAGTAATTGTAAAAATTTTTGTTTCCAGAGACCTGAAAAATTCCCATTAGTCTTTCCAAGTTTCATTTTTGTTGCATAGAGGCAGCACATAACCCTTCCCGTCTCCACTGGGAAGAACCTATTCATGTGGCCACACACACTGCAGGGGAGGCAGGGAAATGCAGTCTCTAGCTAGGAAGCCAAAAGCCCTACTCGTTTTTCACAAAGCCTGTTCTTGCATTCCTTTACTCCCTTGGTAAACTGCAGCTCCATCCAACCAGCTGATCAGGATGGAAACCATACCCCCAGTCACCCGGTCCATGGTCAGGTCCTTTCAGTCTGCCTCCAGTGTATCTGGCTCCCTTCCAGAGGTGGAGCTTTTGATTGCAAGTGAAAAGACAAAGAGGCCCCAGCCTCTTCCTCTACTTATTGCAGCCCCACTGGCCTTTCGCTGTCCTTGGACTCCAAACTGCTTTCTCTGCAGCACCTGCAGTCTCTCATATTCCCGCCAGCAGCATAAAGAGTTCTAGTTTCCCCTCATCCTCACCAACACTTGTTGTCTGCCTTCTTGATTACAGGCATCCTAGTAGGTGTGAGGTGGTATCTCACTGTGGTTTGATTTGCATTTCCCTAATGATAATAATGTTGAGCATCTTTTCATGAGCTTGTTGGCCACTTGTATATCTTCTTTAGAGAACTGTTCAAATCATTTGCCTATTTTTTAACTGGGTATTTCATCTTTTCATTGAGTTATAAGAATCCTTAATATATTTAGGTACAAGTCCTTTATCAGATACGTGATTTGCAGATACCTTCTAGATAGTATCCTTTACTGTACTCAAGTTTTTATTTTGATGAAGTTCAATTTATCTGTTTTTTTCTCCTTTGGTTGCTTGGTGTCATGTCTAGGAAGCCATTGCTTAATCCTGGACCACAAAGGTTTTACAGTTACACTTCCTTCTAAGAGTTTTACAGTTATTACTCTTACATTTATGTCTTCAATCTATTTTTGTGTATGATGTGAGGTAGGGACCCCAATTCCTCCTTCTGCACGTGGATGACCAGATGTCTCAGCACCATTTGTTGAAAAGGCTGTTCCTTTCCTATTATTACCAGATGATTGTCTTATTATGTAAGTTCTTTATTTGTATGTTCTAGATATGTCTTCATCAAATTTATTTTGCAGATATTTTCTCCCACTGTGGCTTCCCAATTCCTTTTCTTAATTTATGTATTATCTAAGAGTTGATTTACAATGTTGTATTAGTTTCAGGTGTACAGCAAAGTGAATCCGTTATACATTTATTTTAGTGGTCTTCTGATGAGCAGAAGATTTTGATTTTGATAAACTATATCTTAGCAATTTATCTTATTGTTATGACTTTCTATGTCTAAGAAAATATTTCCCTACTTGCAAGTCACGCGCATATTCACCTGTGTTAGGTCTGTGATCCATCCTGAAGTTATTTTTGTTTACAGTGTGAGGTAGGGATTGAGATTTCTTTCCGCCTCAAGTAGATATCTACTCTTCCAACAGCATTTGTTGAAAAGTCTTTCCTCATTGAACTGCCTGCATGCCCTTATTGAAAATCAGTTGGGTTTTCAGTGTGCATGTCCCCTATTTTTATACTATACTGTCTTGATTACTGTGACTTTATAATACATCTTAAAGCCAGGTATTGTGTATCCTACAACTTTGTCATCTTTTCCAAGATTGTTTTGACTACTCTTACTTTTCTTTCCATTTCTGTATAAAATTTTAGAATCAGCTTGTCAGATTCTGTTTTAAAAGCCTGCTCAAATTATGATTGGGGTCCATTTATTTTTCTGTTGCTACGTAACATATTATCACATATTTAGCATCTTAATATATATTTAATATCTCAACTTTTTGAGGTATAATTAATCATCTTGTATTAGTTTTAGGCATATAACATAATGATTTTATGTTTATATTATGAAATGATTACCACAGTAATTAACATCCATCACTACACACAGTTAACAGGTTTTTTTTGAGAACTTTTAGTATCTACTCTGTTAGCAACTTCCAGATATATAGTATTGTTAACTTATAATCACCATGCTGTACATTACATCCCTGGGGTTTATTTGTAACCGGAATTTTATACCTTTCAGCCATGTTCATTCTGCCTGCCCACCACCCTGGGCCTCTGGCAACCAACAATTTGTTCTGCATCTGTGAGTTCAGTGGGTTTTTTTTAACTACACATATAAGTGAGACGGGGATTGCCTGGTAGTTCAGACAGTAAAGAGTCTGCCTGCAATGCAGGAGACCCAGGTTCAATCCCTGAGTTGGGACGATCCCTGGAGAAAGAAATGGCACCCCACTCCAGTATTCTTGCCTGGAAAATCCCTTGGACAGAGGAGCCTGGTGGGCTGCAGTCCATGGGGTCCCAAAGAGTCACACACGACTGAGCAACTTCACTTTCACTTTTCATAAGTAGATAGTACAGTTACCTGTCTCTTATTTCATTTAGCATAATGCCCTTAAGGTCCATCCACGTTGTTGCAAATAGCAGTATTGCCTTCTTTTGTATATGTATATACACAAGATATACACCACATATATTTTGTTGAGGGCTTTTGCAACTATGTTCAGAGATACTGGCCTGTAATTTTCTTTTTTGTAGTTTCCTTGTCTGGTTTTGGTACCAAAGTAATGCTGGCCTCATAAAATGAGTTTGGAAAAGTTTGAGAAGGTAATTCTTTAGATGCTTGGTAGCATTCACCAGTGAAGCCATCTGGTCCTAGATTTTTTTTATTACTGATTCAATCTCCTTTACAGTAATTGGCCTTTTTTTTTTTTTTTTTCCTTTTAATTTCCTCACAATTCAGTCTTAACAAGGTTGTGTGTTTCTAGGAATTTATCCATTTCTTCTAAGTTGTGCATTTTGCTGGCCTTATAGTGTTTCATATAAGTCTCTTACAATCTTTTATATTCCCATGTTATTGAATATCATATCCCTTCCTTCATTTCTGAGTCCCCTTTCTTTCTTGGTGAGTCTAGCTAAAGGTTTATTATCTTCTGAGAAATAAAAAGCAGCTATTAGTTTCATTGAACTTTTCTACTGTCTTTTAGGTCTCCATTTATTTCTGCTCTTTGAAATTTCCTTCCACTAACTTTGGGCTTAGCTTGTTCATTTAGCTCCTTAAGTTAGGCTGATCTATTTATTTGAGATCATTCTTGTTTCTTAATGTAGGTATTTATTGTTATGAGTTTCTTTTCAGAAGTGTTTTTGTTGCATCCCGTAAGATTTGGTTTGCTGTACAGCTGTCCCTCAGTATTCGTGGGGGATTGGTTCTAGGACCCCTAGTGGATACCGACACCCATGGACGCTCAAGTCCCTTATTTACAGTGGTGTAGTATTTGCATATAACCTATGCACCTCTTCCCATGCACTTTAAATCACCTCTAGACTACTTATATAACTGAATGCAATGTAAATGCTATATAAAAAGCTGCCAGCATGTGGCAAATTCACATTTTGCCTTTTGGAACTTTTTGGTACTTCTGAATTTTTTTGATCCATGGTTGGTTGGATCTGTGAATACAGAACCTACAGATATGAAGGGCCAACGATATTGCCATTTTCAAGATTTTTTTTTCTTCTTGATTTCTTCTGTGACCTCAGTGGTTGCTGAGTAGTATGTTTTAATTTCTGCATATTTGTACATTTTCCAGTTTTCTTGAAATTGATTTCTAGTTTTGTATTTCTGTGGTCAGAAAAGATGTTTGATATGATTTCAGTCTTCTAAATTTATTAAGACTTGTTTTGTGGCCTGACATGTGATCTGTCCACTTATGCTTGTTTAGTCCATCTGGTCAAACACATCATTTAAGACCAATGTTTACTTACTGATTTTCTGTCAAAGGAAGATTTATTCACTGATGAAAGTGGGATAGTGAAGTCCCCTACCATTATGGTATTGCTCCTTCTCCCTTGAGATACGTTAATATTTGCTTTATATTTACAAATGTTATATCCTCTTGTGGACTGATCCCTTTATCAGTATATAATGGCCTTCTTTGTCCTTTATTACAGTCTTTGTTTTAAAGTCTATTGTGTTTAAGTATAGCTATTCCCGGTTTCTTCTGATTTCCCTATCTTTTTCCATTCCAGTCTGTGTGTCCTTAGAGTGGAGTCTAGTAGGCTGCCTACAGATGGATCTTGGTTTTAATCTATTCTCTTTTGATCAGAGAATTTATAGTTAAATAGTTACTGACAGATACGGACTTACTACCGCTTTGTTTTCTGGCTGTTATTCCTTTGTTCTTGCTCCTTTCTCTCCTTTTGTGATTTGACAGTTTTCTGTAGTTGTATGTCCAGATTCTTTTGTCTACTATAGGTTTTGCTTTGTGGATACCATGCTGCTGCTGCTAAGTCACTTCAGTCGTGTCCAACTCTGTGCGACCCCATAGACAGCAGCCCACCAGGTTCCCCCGTCCCTGGGATTCTCCAGACAAGAACACTGGAGTGGATACCATATGACTTACATAAAATGCAACAGTCTATTTGAAGCTGATAACAACTTAAGTTCAAATGCATTTTTACTCTCTTTGTCCACATTCTGACATCACAGTTTACATCTTTGTCTCTTGAGAGTCCCCTGGACTGCGAGGAGATCAGTCCTGGGTGTTCACTGGAAGGACTGATGTTGAAGCTGAAACTCCAATACTTTGGCCACCTGATGCCAAGAACTGACTCATTTGAAAAGACCCTGATGCTGGGAAAGATTGTTGTCCCCTTCTCCTCCTGCCCTCAGAGAATGAGATGGTTGGATGGCATCACCCACTCAATGGACATGGGTTTGAGTAAACTCCGGGAGTTGGTGATAGACAGGGAGACCTGGCATGCTGTGGTTCATAGGGTCGCAGAGTCGGACACAACCAAGCAACTGAACTGAACCTTATGTATCATTAACAAATTACTGTAGTTATAAAACCTTTGCATTATGAGAAGGATATCTATAGAATAGTTTATATACATAGCTTATTCACTTTATGGATATAATAAAACATTATTTTTACTCTTGTTTAACTTTCACACTAGTTATAAGTACCTTTCATTAGTCTGCATTTATATTTACTTTTACCATTGAGATTTACAATTTCATATATCTCCCTATTATTACGTAGTGCCCTTGCATTTCAGCTTAAAGAAGTCCCTTTAACATTTCTATAAGGCCAGTCTAGTGGTGATGAACCTCTTTAGCTTTTCCTTGTCTGGAAAATTCTTTCTCTCTCCTTTAGTTCTGAAGGATGGCTTTGCCAGATAAACTATTCTTGACGGGCAGTTTTATTCTTTCAGCACTTTACAGGCTACAAGAGAATGGCCTGATGTTGTCAAAGCTGCTCCTGAAAAATCTGCTGACGTTCTTATGGGGAGGAGGAGGTTCCCTTGGACATAACAAGCTATCTTTTGCTGCTTTTAAGATTCTTTCCTTGTCTTTAACTTCTGGCAGTTTAATTGTAATGTGTCTTGGCATGGGTCTCTTTGGGTTGAGTTGCTGAGCACTAACTTTGCATTTCCTCATTCTTCTCAGTAAGGTGGCTGTTGTCAACATGATCCTCACTTTATAACAGAGGTTCAACAACCTGCCCATACAATTTTATCAACTGAAAGGCCAAGACTGAAACTCAGTACTAATTACAGACTGAAAATTTCTCACCTACATGTAGTGATCCTGCTTCACATTCCAGAAACTGTGCAAAATATCATGCTTAGCTTTTTTTATTACTAAATGCCAGTTTATTATTTGAAACCTTTATAAAAGCATATGGGGTTTATTTTTTATTTTTTTTTGGTATACTTTTTAGGTATAATGATCCTGAGAAGACAACATTTTTCTACAAGAGGCTGTGTTTCTGCCCCTAGCAGTTTAAGGATGGTTCTTCCTGGATACAGAAAAAAATAAGGTCACATCTCCAGGTCACCACTTTCAACTTCTGTAGAGTGACAGTGATATATAACATGCTATTTTTTATACTTTGTATATTTCCTCTTCTGAGTCTTACATATTCAGTGCTCTGTACTGTTAATAGTAACCTATGACATAATTGTAAATATTCAGCTTTTTGATATCTTTTATATTTTGAAATATCCCCTTTAAAATAAAGTGATTAAATATTTGTAATGTTTTCCTGTATTTAAAGACAGAAAAAGAAATAAAGTAGCTTTGAAACACTGAAGTTTAGACAGCACAGGTGTTAAAAAGTTTAAAGTGAGAGGCTTACACAAATCAAGTCCTAGAATAAAAATATCAAAAATCAGTAAAATCAATATTTGAAAGAATGAGTGAAACTATAAGCTTATGTTTCCTGAGTCATTATACTATGTAGTACAGAATTCCTGTCAAAAGTTAAATCATTTGACATCCGCTAGAGATGTACATTATTCAGTATCTTCCCCAAGGTGGCCCTGAGGGTTCCTTCCCCAGAGTATAGTACCCCGCATACTATACAGGTGAGTATATACTTCCTTGCCATCCAAAACCAGAGTACCAAAGTCTGAGCAGAGACAAGGTCATGCAGCCTAACTCTGAATGTATCAGATGATACAATTTTACAGGGTAGCCACCAGCATCCTGAGCATTACAGAGGTACCTACGAGCCTAGGGTAGAAACCAAAGTGCCAATGACGTTTTACAGCACCAGGTATCCATATGAATACCTCCAGCTTTATAATCTCTTTTTTTCCTCCCAAAGGCTGGCTAGAGGCCTTGGCCTTACTTTCTAAGTGATACAAGTCATTATCATTAAACCTACCCATAAGGGGCTTAGACATTCACTAGTGAACATAACTGTACCAAAACTTATTTAGGAAGATACTCTTCCCAATACATACACCAGTATACTCCTTGTTAATAACTTCAAGAGGCCCGATAATGTTGCTGCAAATAAAAGACTGCCAAAACTTAAAAGATGAAGGATAAAGTAGTAGTAGTAATAAACTAGTAGTTTCTTACAGACTACCAAATAGCCAAGATTCAATGGATCTCAAAAAAAGAAAGTATGCTGCAAGGATGATGTGTGGCCTCCAGTGGCTCCAATAAGGATTTGCTGGTTGCTCCAAATCATACTGAACAAGTCAAGGACACAACCCGCTGACCTGGGCGCAAGGAGATTACAATTACAGTCTTTCTCCCGGGGAGCACAGAGCAAGTTAACAGACACAACTTGCACATCCAAAAGTGACAGAAGAATATGCAGAAGAAATGTGTGCTCACCCACTGGTGAGGTGAGGCAGTCATCAATCAAGGAAATCTTCACTGAAGCAGAAGTTTCAAGCAGGGCTTTAACAAAAAGAGGGACATGGCTCAGTAGGCAAAGGCTTAAGGAAACAGTTTATTCCCATAATGAACTTAATCTATATGGAAGACGTTTTTCACACTGGTAAATACATTTTAAATGTCTCAAGACTTAATCTTGTTATAGAGGTGAGAGAGACAATCAGTTCCCTAAAGGCTGGAACAGATTCCAGATTTTACATTCCTTTTAACACATACCTCACAGAAGTAGCACGTACCTCTGAGCATTTATTGACAAGATTAAATAATCGCTAGACACCCAAACTCAAGGCTGGTTCCACAGCCTCAAGGCTCCTCAACAAGCGCAGCTGCAGATACAATGGAAAGTCCCAGCAGGGCTGTGAGCCTGTGAGGATGGAACCGGCTCTCCCAAGGACAAAGTCAGCAAAAGCCTGTGTGCGTTTTGTCCCAAACCAGAGGAAGGTAAGAGTCTGAGCCAGCCTAGGCCTTTCTGGTTTGAACCTGATGAGCTGAAACTCTGGAAGGTTAGGAATGTCTGACATTCCTTTTGCAGCCACAATACTGTCTAATAATAACAAAGAGGCCTCTCCATGAAATTCTGTTCACAGCAGAGGTGTGTGTGGTTGACTTTCACAGGGGAACGATGTTTGGAATTAGAGTTTGACTCTTCAGCTGCAAAAGTTACATGTTTTACACAAGAGGTTAGTAGGAATATAGTTAGCTTTTGTATCCAATCATCTGCAAATTAGTAAGGAAAAATATACCAACATAATATTTTACTGTACAAGATAACAATCTTAAGAATCTGTACATGTAGCCTGTGACACATTTTTATTCCTAGTTTATATTTGGCAAGATATTTGACAATGTACAAAGAAAACCCAGTTCTAGGTGGTGATTATTTTGTATTATGATTTATTTACAAAAGTTCACCACATTATAGTAACTATGCTTTTTAAAAAGTCAGGATTGGTCCCATAATGGCCATTAGGATAAACTCGTAAGCCTACAAAAGCCGCCTTACTACCTCTGTTCCCAGACATATCGCTGTTCACTAAAAATCTGACTCCAAAGCCCACATGCAGTTTCTAATTCTGATTATACAGTCATCTTGAAGTACAATCTGTTAGACTGACAGGGACAGTGGAGGACCTACGCAGTCCTAATAACCTCTATAAGAGGTGTACATCAGCCTACTGGTTACGTCCTTCTAGCTGTACCACCGTTTATCTGCAATGAGACCATGAGGCTGTCCCATTACACTAGAACATGGTTCCTCTGGGAAAACAAGGTATTCTCTAAGACCAGCTGAGACTGGTCAGCAGGGTAAGCAAAAAGTAGCTGTCAACAGTGAAAGAGTTTCATTTCTTTGAACTTTTTCCTTTTCCTTTTCTGGACTCCTTATCTTTTTCTGATTTTGAAGGCTTTGAAGATTTTGTCTTTTTCTGTTGGGAGGGAAAGATGCACAAAATAGTTAGCATTTGTGTTTATGGGTTAGTTCATCTCTACAATAAATCAAATCTTTATCTGCAACTTAATAAAGAAGCAAGGCTGCAAACGCCTGTATCCTGAACTGCAGCTACCCTTGATGTGCTTACTAACAGCGACTGGCTAGGTGTGTGGCCTTTAAACTACTGAAAAGCTATTTAGCCTCTAGAACCAGACTATGTTCCCCAATATGCAGTTTCTTAGACTTCAGGTATAGATATACTTAGGAAAGACAAAACAAGCAAGAGATCATTTACACACGCAGTAATGGTTTCATGAAGAATTGTCTTTTCTTTCAGTTTCAGATTAGAGATCCAAACACACAGTTTGAGCAGGGGAAGGAGTGGTGTGTCTAGACAAGACTAGTGAGAGCCACACTGGAGAGGCCACTACCCCACCCCTACACATACAAAACAGAATCGAGGGGCACAAATGATAAACGCACCCACACCAAGGACAGAAGAAGATACAAACTAGATTTCCTTTGCCTTGGCCCATGGTAAACAGTGAACCGACACCATAAATGATTTTAATCTTTCCTAGAAAAAGATGAGGATGTTTTGCTCTGAGAAGTTTCTATAGGCAGTTCAATAGCCATAGCAAAAAAAACAACAGAAGGGAGGAATAGTTTCATTAAAAATGCTTTTCTTAATTATGCTGTGAAAATGTGTCTGTGTGTAAAGCACACACCAAGAGCGGGGAAAAAAAAACCAAAACAGTCCTTTCTCCAACAGAGAATAAGACCATCAATATGATGGCCTAGTTTCTTGCTATCAGGCTCCTACACCCTTATAAGAAGCTGTTTATAAAAACGAAATCTATACTTTCTTTACCCTTGGAACTGTGATGAACAAAAAAACTTTTTCTCAGCTTCCTCTGCTACTTGCTAAACAGGCTCTGAATAATTCAAAAGGCAAGTTACATACAAGGTAAGCTATTTTGAGGGAGTATCATGGCTTCTCCTATTGGTATATTAAAATAGTACCTTGATCATAGCATCAGTTTCCAAAGTGTCCTGGTCTTTCTCATCAGACTGAGAGTCATCTTCATTTAACTCTTCATTGTATTCAGAATCCAGAGATGGGCCTGTGCTATGTCTGTGTGTCTTTACGGCCTGGAGTGAATATGGAGTAAGGTGGACTTCTTTATTGTAAGCTCTTGTGAAGGCTGCTTTCACCTACACAAAAGGAATAGAGTTTTTAAAACTTCAAGTGTCAAACAACCCCTTTAAACTTTGTAGGCCTAGAGGCTTTGAGAGACCCTAGGAACCCCTTGAAATTGTTTGTAAAATATGCATGCAAGTACATGCAAGTCTATCTCTATGCATTTTTCTATGGAGAAGTTCCTGTTTTTCATGACATTCTTAATAGAGCCCATGACAAAAAGGAAGAATGCAACATTGTAAACCAGGGACTTCCCTGGTGGTCCAGTGACTAAGACTCTGAACTCCCAGTGCACGGGGCCCAGAGTCAACCCCTGGTCAGGGAACCAGATCCCACATGCCACAATGAAGACTTGGCACAGCCAAATAAATAAATGTATTTTTTTTAAAACTGTAAATCAACTATCTTCAACAAATTTTTTTTTTTTTTAATAAGAATCAGTATTTGGGAACATTAGGCAGATTTCTAATAATCATTTTAAGTCATCATTTTTTTCTATTCAGTGCTCTCTGCAGTTCTACAAAGTGACAAAGTTGATCAGTAAACCAACAAATCAAAAAAGATTTACAATGAAGTACAAGACTAAAGGTGGCCTCTAATTACCACAGAATATATAAATTACATTTCCCACAAAAACAGGTTATTTCAAAATACTACGTAACTTGAAAAGCCTTAATTTCAAGCTTCTAAACCTAACTGCTGAATTAGTGCAAAAATTCTAACAATGGATAAATTCTCTTGTGAGAATTTACCTATAGTCATTCCCATAGTCAAGTCAAAGTTCTAGAGAAGGCAAGTCACAGAGAATATAACTTCCAGAACAGCACCAAATAAAAAGGCACCGGGTGAAGTCTTAGATGTCACAAATTCATGTCACTTTAGTTTTTTCATGCTCATTATAAGAAGTCTGTGTGTCTGTTACTCCCCCAGGCTCATCTGCCCATCCTTATAAAGGATACATTTATTAATATATTTGCTCCTCAGATTTCACATCGTGCTTTCCCATTTAGCATAAAGCAAAGATAAAACTATAAATTACAAAGTCAAATCCCAAAGTCTACTCTTAATATTGTACTCAAATAGTATCTTTGGAAAGTGCAGACCATAAGCAAAAAGCATTTAAGAAAAAAAATAAATAAACTTTTGAAAGCATCTAAAACATTTCTGAAATACTCCAGTATATGGTAATTATAAAGTGTTGGAAAACCAGTGGAGTACATAGTTTACCTTGGGATCCAGTTTAGAGAACGGACTAGGTCTGCCTCCCCAGCTGCTAATTTCCATAATACTCTCGAAGTCATCTTTCATCAAATAATATGCATCCATAAGAGCAACAACATCCTGTACTCCTTCTATCCCTTGTGAGGCCAAGGGCTGTACAAGTGCATCTCTTATATGTGACAGATAATCCATGTTTACTGTTCTTTTGCTGGAGTAAGTTCTTAAAACAAAAGAGATACAAATGTCGTCACTGGCAAACTACCACCAGCTCACAGTTTGCTAGAATTTAATCCACTTTTAGTAAAGCTCAAAGGAATGCTTACTAATTAATAGCTGGAGTAGGGAAAGCTTAGCACTTACACCACTAGGCTGATGGATACACATTAGTGTATCTACACAAATACAGTGGAAGCATCAGAGAGGGACACCTGGGCAAACTGATGCTTCATCTTTAAAAAGCAATGGGCAGAGAATAGGAAAAGAGCTGAGATGCAGGCCTTCAGCTTTATTAATGAGAAGAGCTGGGGAAAGAGCCCTTTCCCGCTTCTGGAGGCCACCTACGTCTCTTGGGTCACAGTCCCTTCTTCCATTTTCAAGTCAGCAGAGGAAGAGCAGCATCTTCAGATCTCTGCCTAACTGCTGCCTTCCCCCACCACTTTTTTTTTTTTGGTAAAAACACTTAACAATTACATTGGGCCTATCCTGATAATCCAGGGTAACTACCATCTCAAGATGAGAATAAATTCGTGTTAAGACATTAAGTTTTGGTAATTTGTTACAGCAGCAATAGAAAACTAATACAGGGTAGCAAAAAAAAACCCCTATACCACAGGCTATGAAGAGGGAAAAGAGTAGGAAGCAGGATTCTATAGGAACAAAAGAAAGGCGTGTCTTGGTTCAGTTTTAAATAAAAGTTAACAGTAGACTAATATTCTCTTCAGGGACCAGAAAGGAAAATGCAATTATTCAAGTAGTTCTTCGTGGTTAAAAATGAATCCCTAAAGTTCCGTCTAGTCAAGGCTGTGGTTTATCCAGTGGTCATATATGGATGTGAGAGTTGGACTGTGAAGAAAGCTGAGCTTTGAAGAATTGATGCTTTTGAACTGTGGTGTTGGAGAAGACTCTTGAGAGCCCCTTGGACTGCAAGGAGATCCAACCAGTCCATTCTAAAGGAGATCAGTCCTGGGCATTCTTTGGAAGGAATGATGCTAAAGCTGAAACTCCATGCGAAGAGCTGACTCATTGGAAAAGACTCTGATGCTGGGAGGGATTGGGGGCAGGAGGAGAAGGGGACGACAGAGGATGAGATGGCTGGAAGGCATCACTGACTCGATGGACATGAGTTTGGGTGAACTCCAGAAGATGGTGATGGACAGGGAGGCCTGGCGTGCTGCAATTCATGGGGTCGCAAAGAGTCAGACACGACTGAACTGAACCTAACTGAAAGTTCACCTAATATTTGTGTGCACATACATTTTCTAAGTTTCTAAACTGTAACAGAATTTTACCAAATAACAAGAATTTTTGAACTTCTTAAACTCCTCTAAGGAGACTGGTTTTCAATTCTCTGAGTATCTACATTCTGTGATATGCTAAACTGTATCCCCTACCCCAAATGACCAGGTCAGTTTACTATTAGCATAGGAAGCAAAAAGTAGTTCATCTATTTAAATAGTTCTCTTTCTCCTATTAAGTATTTTGGAGACCAAGACATTATGTATGCCTCCTAGTAATAGACATACTCACAATAACAACAAATAATAGCACTATCTCAGATTTATATAGTTTTAAAACTTAACATTATGGCACATCTACCATCTGGCTTTATTTTCCAAAGTATCCTTTTAAGTAATAAAGCACGTGTTACACTAATTATAGATAATAAAACTCAGGGCCATGAACTTATCCATGATCATTTATCTAATTAGTAATAAAATCAAAACTAAAACACAAATCTTTGTGACTCATGGTGTCATTATTAGAGAAAGGCTAAATATACTACCCTGATTTTAAAATGTCGAGCATGGAGTAATACTGCTTACCTGAGACTCATATGCAAAGCCAGGTCCTGAACGGTACGATCGTGTTTGCCCATAGATGAGTACTTCCCCAACCAACTCGGGAAGGTAGGAAACTGGGTCATGTACCCCCTCATTAACTCTCCAGGAAGAACACTGGCATAAATGGCCTAAAAAAAAAATGAATTGCAGTCCACAAGTTAAATCCAGTACTAAGCTGCTTCTTTAGCAGCTGCTGGCTTCTAAGCAGTCTCTGGAAAGTGAGGCAACACTGTCCCCTGTGCCCTTTCCCTCTGTCTCTGATTTGCTGATATGGGAAGCTTCAACTTGAGGGAACAACTGATTGCTATAAATGTCTTGGACCAAAACATGTTATGGCCCTCAGAGGTCATCTCACCGACCTAGCTTCCTCAGCCAGCTGGTCTCAACACACACACCAGCTACTTCAGGTCAATGTCACGGAAAAGATTTTAAGAGGGATATGACTGTCTTAAAAAAAATATATTGATAGACCCAGGTCAATCAAAGCATGGAAAATCTAATAATTAGAGAAATAAGTAAACTGGGACTTGAGGAAAGTTCTTTTTTTTAAATAGGCATCCTTGGTTATCTTTTATAGCCACAGTTTCTAACTTTTTTAAGGCTGGAATTATACATAAATTTTCTACCCTGCTTTAACAATTTTCTGTCATTAGTATTCTTTATATTAGATCATCTTTACAATTTTAAAGGCTGCATAAACATACCATCTAGAGGATTTACCATAATTAATCAGACTCCTATTGCTGACCATAGAGATTTTCTCCCATTTCTTGCTATCAGAATTAATGTTTTAGGGAGTATTTTTGCACATTAAATTCTTGCTGTGTTTAGCATTATTTCTTTAGGATAAATCCTCACAGGTATAATTATTAGGTACAGAGAAAAATGAACACTTCTAAAACAAAATAAAAAGATATCTTTAAAAGAAGAGTAGACCTTCCAGAAGTCCCTTGCTTGTTACTCAGGTCAATTATTAAATATACAAAACTCAAGAGCAAATAACAGTCTTAACAACGAAAGTTTGCAGAATTCTGTTTGAGTAAAAGATATCAACCTACATAAAGTAATCAATATAAAACTGCCTCTGTAGCAAGGAAATTAAAGAAAATCAGAATTCACGTATCAGAAAAGTGGCTACAGACCTGCCCCTGCAGCATTTCTTCAAGAATAAGCTACTTAGTAACAATATGGGAAAGCCAAGAATGACAAAAAAGAAAAGGATTCTTAAGATAAAAGAAAGCAAATGAAACTAGATTCATATCTTAGTTAGGACCAAAATCTAACTTTCCTATTCCATATGTCCATTTATAAAAAAACATTGAAAAGTAAGGCTAGATTAAGAAACAGAATAGTGACCACAGGATACTTTATAAAAGACTATTTTTGCCATTAAAAGTTTGAATGTTTATCTAGTATTCAAATAATTACAAGAGCTAAAAGCTGTTTTTGTTCTAACTAAAGCCGAGTCTGCACTTTAAGGGGAGCCCTGTGCTTACCTGTGTGGGCAGAAGACTCCAGCTTTGCTTATTCCGGATTTGACGGTCCACTAGGTCACCATCACATATGCTGTCTGCTGCTCTGCTTAAAAGCATCAAGTGCTTTTTCATGTCACCCCTGCAGGAATACACCAGTCTGGGTTACACCACTGTCCACACTCCACACCCTCCCTCCCAGGGCACCTGGCCTTCGTGGGGCTGCGAGGGTGCCGATCCTAACTCCTCGCTACCTCTGAACACTCACCCTGCAGCCACGGGCTTCACATGTATGTAATTCTCCTGGACAAAGAGGGGTGCTATTGAATAATCATGGAAGAAGAGATCTGATTTGTCCATAAGTGACATATGAGCAGTCTCCTCTCCAGTTACAAACACTTTCCGGGCAACATCAAATGGGCCCTGAAAGAGAGAGGGACATAGCTAGTAGAACAGCCAACATCCAAAACACTGACGACACCAAGCGCAGGCTAAGATGTGGGGCAACAGAGACTCCATTTCACTGCTGGCAGGAATGCAAGACGTTATAGGCACTTTGGAAGGCAGACCTTACAAAACTCTTTATCATCCCATCCAGCACGTGTGCTCCTTGATATTTACCTAAATGAACTGAAAACACAAAATAACCTGCACATGAATGCTTATAGCAGTTTTATTCAAAACTGCCAAAACCTGGAGGTAATCAAGACATTCTTCAACAGGTGAATGAATGGATAAACTATGGTATACCCAAACACTATACTGCCATTCAGCACTAAAGAAAAAAGAGTTATAAAGCCATGAGAGGATATGGAGAAGCCTTAAATGGATACTACTAAGTGAAAGGAGCCAATCTGAAAAGGTGACATGCTATATGGTTCCAATCGTATAACATTCCGAAAAACCTGAAACTATAGAAACGGTAAAAAGACTAGTGGTTGCCAGGGGTTGGGAGAAGTGAGGGACAAAGAGGCAAAACAAAGAGGATTTTTAGGGCAGTCAAAGTATTCTGTGCAATACTACAATGGTGGATACAAGCCATTGCTGCTAAGTCGCTTCAGTGATGTCTGACTCTGTGTGACCCCATAGATGGCAGCCCACCAGGCTCCCCCATCCCTGGGATTCTCCAGGCAAGAACACTGGAGTGGGTTGCCATTTCCTTCTCCAATGCATGAAAGTGAAAAGTCAAAGTGAAGTCACTCAGTCATGTCCAACTCTTAGGGACCCCATGGACTGCAGCCTACCAGGCTCTTCCATCCATGGGATTTTCCAGGCAAGAGTACTGGAGTGGGGTGCCATTGCCTTCTTCGGGATACAAGCCATTACACATTGTCAAATTTCACAGAACATATAAAACCAAGAGCAAACCCTAATGTTAAACTATGGACTTCGGGTGACAATGATATGTCAGTGTAGGTTCATCAGTTATAACAAATGTAACACTCCTGTAGGGGATATTGATGGTAGGGGACATTACACAAGTCTGGGGACAGGACATACCTAGGAAATCTCAATTTATGTAGACCTCTAGTCTCAGAGAGGTCAACTATAAACCATTTGAAACAAGATTAATTCTGAAGTTTCAAAACCATTCAAAACCTGAAACCCATACACAAGGGACTCTGGAAAAGCTATTAGCAGCTATTAGATCAGATCAGATAAGATCAGTCGCTCAGTTGTGTCCGACTCTTTGCGACCCCATGAATTGCAGCACGCCAGGCCTCGTTGTCCATCACCAACTCCCGGAGTTCACTCAGACTCACGTCCATCGAGTCAATGATGCCATCCAGCCATCTCATCCTCTGTCGTCCCCTTCTCCTCTTGCCCCCAATCCCTCCCAGAATCAGAGTCTTTTCCAATGAGTCAACTCTTCGCATGAGGTGGCCAAAGTACTGGAGTTTCAGCTTTAGTATCATTCCTTTCAAAGAAATCCCAGGGCTGATCTCCTGCAGAATGGACTGGTTGGCTCTCCTTGCAGTCCAAGGGACTCTCAAGAGTCTTCTCCAACACCACAGTTCAAAAGCATCAATTCTTCGGTGCTCAGCCTTCTTCAAAGTCCAACTCTCACATCCATACATGACCACAGGAAAAACCATGGCCTTGACTAGATCAACCTTTGTTGGCAAAGTAATGTCTCTGCTTTTGAATATGCTATCTAGGTTGGTCATAACTTTCCTTCCAAGGAGTAAGCGTCTTTTAATTTCATGGCTGCAGGCACCAACTGCAGTGATTTTGGAGCCCAGAAAAATCAAGTCTGACACTGTTTCCACTGTTTCCCCATCTATTTCCCATGAAGTGGTGGAACCGGATGCCATGATCTTCATTTTCTGAATGTTGAGCTTTAAGCCAACTTTTTCACTCTCCACTTTCACTTTCATCAAGAGGCTTTTGAGTTCCTCTTCACTTTCTGCCATAAGGGTGGTGTCATCTGCATATCTGAGGTTATTGATATTTCTCCCAGCAATCTTGATTCCAGCTTGTGTTTCTTCCAGTCCAGCGTTTCTCATGATGTACTCTGCATATAAGTTAAATAAACAGGGTGACAATACACAGCCTTGACGGACTCCTTTTCCTATTTGGAACCAGTCTGTTGTTCCATGTCCAGTTCGAACTGTTGCTTCCTGACCTGCATACTTCCTGACCTGCAAATTTCTCAAGAGGCAGATCAGGTGGTCTGGTACTCCCATCTCTTGAAGAATTTTCCACAGTTTATTGTGATCCACACAGTCAAAGGCTTTGGCATAGTCAATAAAGCAGAAATAGATGTTTTTCTGGAACTCTCTTGCTTTTTCTATGATCCAGCGGATGCTGGCAATTTGATCTCTGGTTCCTCTGCCTTTTCTAAAACCAGCTTGAACATCTGGAAGTTCACGGTTCACATATTGCTGAAGACTGGCTTGGAGAATTTTGAGCATTACTTTACTAGCGTGTGAGATGAGTGCAATTGTGCGGTAGTTTGAGCATTCTTTGGCATTGCCTTTCTTTGGGATTGGAATGAAAACTGACCTTTTCCAGTCCTGTGGCCACTGCTGAGTTTTCCAGATTTGCTGGCATATTGAGTGCAGCACTTTCACAGCATCATCTTTCAGGATTTGGAATAGCTCAACTGGAATTCCATCACCTCCACTAGCTTTGTTCATGGTGATGCTTTCTAAGGCCCACTTGACTTCACATTCCAGGATGTCTGGCTCTAGGTCAGTGATCACACCATCGTGATTATCTGGGTCGTGAAGATCTTTTTTGTACAGTTCTTCTGTGTATTCTTGCCGTCTCTTCTTAATATCTTCTGCTTCTGTTAGGTCCATACCATTTCTGTCCTTTGTCGAGCTCATCTTTGCATGAAATGTTCCTTTGGTATCTCTGACTTTCTTGAAGAGATCCCTAGTCTTTCCCATTCTGTTGTTTTCCTCTATTTCTTTGCATTGATCGCTGAAGAAGGCTTTCTTATCTCTTCTTGCTATTCTTTGGAACTCTGCATTCAGATGTTTATATCTTTCCTTTTCTCCTTTGCTTTTCGCTTCTCTTCTTTTCACAGCTATTTGTAAGGCCTCCCCAGACAGCCATTTTGCTTTTTTGCATTTCTTTTCCATGGGGATGGTCTTGATCCCTGTCTCCTGTACAATGTCACGAACCTCATTCCATAGTTCATCAGGCACTCTATCTATCAGATCTAGGCCCTTAAATCTAGTTCTCACTTCCACTGTATAATCATAAGGAATTTGATTTAGGTCATACCTGAATGGTCTAGTGGTTTTCCCTACTTTCTTCAATTTCAGTCTGAATTTGGCAATAAGGAGTTCATGGTCTAAGCCACAGTCAGCTCCTGGTCTTGTTTTTGCTGACTGTATAGAGCTTCTCCATCTTTGGCTGCAAAGAATATAATCAATCTGATTTCAGTGTTGACCATCTGGTGATGTCCATGTATAGAGTCTTCTCTTGTGTTGTTGGAAGAGGGTGTTTGTTATGACCAGTGCATTTTCTTGGCAAAACTCTATTAGTCTTTGCCCTGCTTCATTCCGTACTCCAAGGCCAAATTTGCCTGTTACTCCAGGTGTTTCCTGACTTCCTACTTTTGCATTCCAGTCCCCCATAATGAAAAGAACATCTTTTTTGGGTGTTAGTTCTAAAAGGTCTTGTAGGTCTTCATAGAACCGTTCAACTTCAGCTTCTTCAGCGTTACTGGTTGGGGCATAGACTTGGATTACTGTGATACTGAATGGTTTGCCTTGGAAACAAACAGAGATCATTCTGTCGTTTTTGAGATTGCATCCAAGTACTGCATTTTGGACTCTTTTGTTGACCATGATGGCCACTCCATTTCTTCTGAGGGATTCCTTCCCGCAGTAGTAGATATAATGGTCATCTGAGTTAAATTCACCCATTCCAGTCCATTTCAGTTCTATATCTATTTACTATAAACATCCATACGTTGTGTAGATGTCTCTATGAACTGTAATAACTATTTCCATTAGATTAATACTGATAGGAGAAGAAATGCTTTGGCTAAGAAAGTAGGAAATGAAAATTCATTTTACCAGTTTGATGTCCTTTTTGGCTCTATGAGAATCAGCCTTGGCCTGGTCATAGGTTAGTGCCTTATTCCGTGCACACCACATATTCAGATTGTGTAAAACCTAAAAGAATCACAAGCAAGACACTATCAAGATAAGAAAACACTGCCACTCCCTGTCCCCAAAACACTAAAGGCATCAGTTGAAAAGAATTGTCAACTGCTATATAACATATATTTAATTTACCTGTCTGATATCTTGATTAGCTCCCAAAATTATTTCATTCATAGCTGGAGGGGGGATCTTTAGACCCTCTTTAAATGCAATAGACATCATAGCACCCTGAAATTGACAAAGGAGAATGAAACTTCAATGATTTTTTTTAATTCACATAATCAGATATTTTAAAATATTTATCAGGTACTTTAAAAACTGACCCAAAAATATACATGACAGTGTGATGGAGAAAAAAATCCAATTATCATACCTTAATCTGTTCAACCCGAGGTCTTTGAAAACGAAGATCAAAACAATAATGAACCAAAGAGCGAATCTTGGGATGATTTCTATCATTGCACATACAAATAATGGGAATTTTTGTATGTTTTATCAGGCCAATTAATTCCTGAAAAGCAAATTTGCAAAATAAATATAATTTGTTAAAAAAAAGATCACAAAATATATGTATTTTAGGTTTTAAAACCTCCTCAGCAACATGCCTTAACTGCCGTAATTATAATTAGCTCTTCAAATTCTTTTTAAAACCTAAAAATTAACAGCACCACTACAGAAATACAGTCCTTTCATTACCTGAATTCCTCCCCTGTCCTCATTGCCAGCCATGCCATCTACTTCATCCATGATGAGAGCATGCCTCGTGCCTACTGAATGGACTGTTCCACCTGACCCATGGTGAGAAGCAATGGGATGGGACAAAAAAAATTGTTGTTCAAACACTGCTGCTTAAAAAAAAAATACTATATACACATATATATAAATAACATAGGTACATGATACAAAATTCAAAAGGCACAAGAGTAAGCAGTGAAACTCTCTCCCACCTCTGTCCGCTAGGGTATGCAGTTTCTCTCTCTAGAGGCAATGATGTAAACTCACTCAGGGACGTACCCCTTAAGAGATATCCTACATGTTAAAAACGTGTACATAAAAATATACACCTTCAGGACTTCCCTGATGGTCCAGTGGTTAAGACTCAGCACTTCCACTGCAGAAGGCATGGGTCTGATCCCTGGTCAGGGAACTATAATCTCACATGTCACATGGCATGGCCAAAAAAATAAAATGGAATTTCTATTTTTAAAATACACACACACACACCCCTTGGTATTCTGTTCCTTATCTGTAGATACAGAACACCTCATTTTTTAAATGCTATAATATTCCATTTTACACATATATCAAAAATCAATCACTTTTCATTGATATAATATGAAGATCCTTCAATCTTTTGCTATTATGAATTATATGAAATGAAGATCCCTACATGTATGTGTCATTTTGCATATATACAAGTATAACAGTTGCTAAATTCCAGGAATCAGAATTTCTGGGTTAAGGGTATATATAATTTATTAAATAACTTCAAGTAATGCTGTTAGATTGCTCTCCAGAGTTGTACCAATTTACATTCCCAATAATCATGCATATGTGTGACATTTCCTGAGCAAATTCTTTTTAACAATCATCTCTACCATTCATTCAGTGACCATGCAAAATACCATAGATTCTAAATATGCAGTATGGTCTGTAATTTGAGTATCCTATTTTCCCCATAAACTCTGGCCACACCAGACCACTAGCTACAACCTGAAGCAGTGGCACTTTTATACTGTGTCTCATCTCCTCTACTGCCTTTGCCTGAAATAATCTCTTCCACCCGCAAACTATTCTCCTTCTCATTCTTCAAGGCCCTTTGAACAAACGTCACCCTTTCATGGTAGCTTTCCCCAGTGTCCCAGATAGAACCATTCCTTTACCTACAGGCCTCTATTTCCTCACTCATCATACTTCATTAGTTGTTATTAACTTTCTTCACAGGATTCACTCTTGAATTCAACCTCTAAAATCTGCGTAATTATGTCCATGTATATATTTTTATCACAGTCTTAGAAACCACTAAGACCTAAAAAAAAAAAAGTTAACTAGTGCCTATCAGGGTTATGTCATTCTCTCAATAACCCCAGGATTTAATAGGGTGCTTGGCACATAGTAATGTTCAATCATAGTAATGTTACTGAACGTTGAAACGAACCCATTTTTCTTACATAACTTCCCCCCAACCCCTCTGCCAAAAAAAAAAAGAAACCCACATACTTGAATAAAAGCCTTTGATGCTGGTATTATTCAGTGACTCAGCAACAATCTCCTTCAAACTGTTCTTACTCCGAGTGTCACTTGCATTCAGTTCCACATAGCTATATCCCAATTCCTAATCCAAACGTTGGAAAACATTACTATCACAATGCAAATTATTAGCTCTCCGCACAGAAACAAAGCAATTAAGAAAGAGGCTAGAAAAGTCACATAAGAAACCATGCTGCTAAGTCACTTCAGTCATGTCCAACTCTGTGCGACCCCATAGACGGCAGCCCACCAGGCTCCCCCATCCCTGGGATTCTCCAGGCAAGAACACTGGAGTGGGTTGCCATTTCCTTCTCCAATGCATGAAAGTGAAAAGTGAAAGTGAAGTCACTCAGTTGTGTCCAACTCTTAGCGACCCCATGGACTGCAGCCTACCAGGCCCCTCCATCTATGGGATTTTCCAGGCAAGAGTACTGGAGTGGGGTGCCATTAATACAGTGGACACTAATAGATAATGAGATTAACTATAATATGAATCACAATAAGAGATTTTTTAATATCATATACATATATAACACAACACATAAATACACACACAAATGTGGTCTTAAAACCTCAACTGCTACATAGAACTAATCTGGAAGAGCATATCTGAACAAGCAATTTTACTAGTTCGCTTCTTAAAGTTCACTTCGTAAAGTCCCCAAAAGAATTAAATATAACTACCCCAAAATTTCAATACCAGATATAGAATTAAGATATCAAAAAGTACATTAAGATAACAAAAAGTAATCATTGACTCTTCAAGATAAACTATAAATTGTTCTGTGTCAAATTATCCCAATATATAATCTCCCTCTCAAACTGAAAAATCAACTAACTTGGGCTTATTTCCCAAAAGGGATCATTATGTTAAGGCATTATGCAAAACCATTAATTCCACAAAAAAGTAATGCTAATAATAAAGGGGAAAAAAGGCGTCATTTTCACAATTGTAAAGACTAGGGAAAACATTTTTTGTTTTTGTTTTTAAATGTTAAATAATAGAGTAGAAAATATATAGTTATTATAAGAGCTAAAAATTTATGGTCTGGTCTATAATAAAAAATACTAAACAAAAACATCAACCTATGGGACAAAGGGTTGGGAAATCCAGTAATAAATTTAAAGTAAGTGTAAAATCTCTCATTTAATTTTTCTGATACTACTTCATGTATTGTTTCACACCATTCTGATACATCTGGACTCCCCTGGTGACTCAGCGGTAAAGAATCTGCCTGCAACGCAGGAGCCATAGGAGACTTGGGTTCAACCCCTGGGTCAGGAAGATCTCCTGGAGAAGGAAATGGCAGCCCACTCCGGTACTCTTGCCTGGAGAATCCCATGGACAGAGGAGCCTGGCGGGCTACAGTCCATGGGGTCACAAGGAGTCGGACATGACTGAAGTGGCTGAGCACGCATTCTGATACATGAGTCCTGGTTTGCTCCAGTGCCTCATGCTCTCACTGTCCAGAGATGTGGCAAATGTAGAGACAACAAGAGCAAAGGCAGGACCCGCAGTGTGAGAGCCAGATGCCGGGGTCACACTGTGCCACCACCCTCCTCTACAAATCTGTTTCATTTGTCACATGACGACGGCAAGAGTACATATATTCGGTACACAGAATTTTTCCTACAGGGGCATATAAGATATCTGTAACAGTCTGTAAGACATATTATCTGTAAGATTATGCACCCAAGGGCTTATATGCACACGGCCTGGCACACAAGTAAATATCACCTATTATTATAATTACCAATATTTTTAAAAGGGGGAAAAATGACAAATAGGCTCAGAACCAAAGCAAACTGCAGAGGTTGGATTTTAGAAAAGTAATGACAGAATACGCACCTGACAAACCAGAGAAGCTGTGGTTGTTTTGCCAACACCAGGAGGACCTGAGAGCAGCGCCGCTTTAAAACTGGAGCCATCATCTTTGCCAGCAAATTTCCCAAACTTTGCTGCTAGGGAAAAAGAAATTCCAGAATGTTAACCTCTACGACCTAACAGAAATGCAGGAATGACAGGAATAACTGTGCATTAAATTAGCATCAAGAGCAGTCCTCCAGTTTCACTGAAAATCTGCAATTTTTTTTTTTTTTTGCAAAGTTCAAGCAATAGTTTCCTGAGCATTTAGTGAAATTCTACTCCCTACCTCATCTTCACTCAAATAAAAAAACTTCAAAACAATAATTTTATGAGCCTCCTTTCCTACAAAAACATAGGTCATTGAGCAGACTCCCTGGGTTTTGGGAGAACTGCAGGTGACTTAACCCTGTCTGTTTCCTCCTTTGTAAAATGAGGGAAACAACAGTGATGTGCCTGGAGGGGAAGCTGTGAGGATGGACAAGCTGAGCACAGAGCCTGGCATGTCTTAATAAATATTAACAAGAATGGCCACAAAAAGAATGAATTGAAGACGTTGCATCCGCAACTATCCTGCCCAGCTCAACTCCTCCCCTTATCATGGGGGCCTGGAACATAATAGGTGCTCAACACGTGCACAAGGGCTGAGAGAGAGAGAGATGGTTAAGCCTACCTCAGGCATGGGGAAAGGGACTACAGCTCGCCTGAAGCCTTAAAACCTCTTCTTTAGGCACATAAAGCACTTACACCACATTTTATTTGGTTTTGAAAGAGAAAAAGGGTCAGTTTAACCCTGTATCATCAAAATTATATTATTTAAATATTATAAATAAAATAAAGTGGCTCTGTTGACCAATGTCTAGTGACGACCTCGCTGCAAATAACCCAGCCATCACTCTGGAAATTCACTACGATGCTCACTAAATTTCTCCTTTTTATTTCTCACACAGTATCCCCCAGGGTTGTGGCTGGAATTCAAGACTTTACTAGCATTTGTGACTGGAAACTTCAGTTCCAATAATAAATATATATGACCGTTCATTTTCCATGCCTAGCAAAAGCAAACACGCTGCTGGGGTTCTCAGGCTGCCTCCTCTGCAGCATGCCTCAGCTTTTTACGTGTACCTTTCCCCCCCGAGTCTCTCTGGCCCTCTCGGGGGTCTTGCTCTCACATGTCGCGGACCTTGAGACATGTCCCACCTGACACTCCCCTCCCTTCACCAAGCTAACTCCTTTGAGTTTCCAAGTCTTAGCTTAGCTATCCCTTCCTCTAGGGACGGGAATCCCTGTCCACACTCTTCCAACTCCTGAGTGCCCTACACTTAACCCTCTAACTGTACTTAGCACAGTACATTTTAAATGCTGGTTTATCTACGTCTCCCTCACTGACTGGAAGATTCTTAAAGGGGACTGTGCTTTGTTCACAACAGCACTTTTGGGGTCTAGTATGACACCGAGGCTCAGAGCAAGCTCTTAATAAATGCTTGCTGAGAATCAATAACCAACTATTACACTTCCTAACATATGTGTTCCTGAGCAATGACATGGTGACAGACACACACAAGAATGAATGAAGCTGTAAAATCACCGTGTTTCTTATCTTCGGATGGACTCTTGTGCCAGTTTTGGAGCCAGCGCAGGAGTTTGTTGGCACAGCTCTGGTCACCTTGCTGTCCAATTATGGTCTTGAGCGAGGTTGGCTTATACTTATCCACCCAGAGCAAACTTTCCACTTTGCTTTCTCTGCTGTCATCAGCCAAATTCCTAGCCCGGCTGTCACCATTTGTCTCCTCAGCCGCCTGCTCCTTGAAGTCCAGGCCTCTCTGAGACACACTTGCTTCCTTTTTTAGTGACTTTATAGAGCTTTCCCTTTTGGGAGTCAGTTTGCACTTTTTAGATTCTGATTCCTTCTTAGTTGGACTACTTTTTCTTTTTCCTTGATCTTTTTTTTGGGGTGTTCTTTCCAATTTGGATTTTTCTTTCTTCATCTTAAAAATTGGAGGAAAAAAGAAACCTGATGAGATATACAGAATTTCTATCCTGCTAAATGTACTCTAGAGGACAAACTGAGGTCCCCAGGTGAGCTACTCAACCTGGGTCTGTCTTCTCACAATGGACTCTGCTATTTGTGGAAATCTCCATGTTCCAAACTTTAAAAAAAAAAAAATGAACAACACACCAAAAGCATCCACATGCAATTTTAAAAATGAGAGTTAAAAAAAATGAAAATAGCTTTTTGAAAGCAATTAAGTATTATAAAATTAGTTTAAAAAAAGGATTAAGAATTTTTGCTTTGTGACTCGTTGATATTTTATTCCTCCACAAAAACATTTACATAAATGTTCATAGCAGCATTATTACATTTTATATATACAAATATTATAGCCACACCACTCTTGGCCATCAGAGGATGAACAAATAAAACATGGTATATCCACACAATGAAATACTAATCACCAACAAAAAGGAGAGGAGCACCAATCATGCTTCAATACTTTGAAAACAAGGTGCTAGGTGAAAAAAGGTAAGACGGCCACATGTTACGTGTTTCGCTTTATACAAAATGTTCAGAATAGAGCAGCGGTTGCCAAGGGGTGGGTATGATCAGTTTCTGTGGGGGGACAACTGTTCTGGAATAGACAGTGGTGACAGCGGCCCAGTCCTGTGAATAAACTAAACCACGGACGTACATTTTACAGCAGGTGAGTTTTATGATCTATGAAAACTAAAATTAGTGGGAAATCTGACCAAAAGCAAGGTATTAGCACTGTATTAAAGTATCTCCCCAAGACATTTATCAATACAAAAGGAAAAACTGTCACTTCACTAGTGAAAAAACCAGGCAGAAATCATATGAACTAAGTAACAAAGGCTAACACCACCAATAATAAGACATATCAACATCATGCACAGCTGATGTGATGCCCTGAAGGGGACACAGTATCACTTATGTGGTCGTCTTGCCCAAAATGTATAACCTCAACCTCACCATGAGAAAAGATCAACAGCCCAAATTGAGAGACAGTCTACAAAAGAAATGACTAGCACTCATCAAATCAAGGTCATAAAAAGACAGAGGAAAGACTTGCAGAACTCTCACAGATTGGAGGAGACTAAGAAGACACAACTCAACGCAGTGTGAGATCCTAAGGACGACGGGGCTAAATGTGAAGTTAACACGTTTAGCATCAATGTTAATCTCCTGGTTTTGAGAACTGCACTATGTTATGTAAGTTGTGAACATTAGGGGACATGGATGATGGGACAATCCAAATCATTCCCCAAGACTTTTCTAACTGGAATAAATTGGAAGACCACCTCACCACTTGGGTGACAGAGCTGGGGACATCAAACTTGGACTGCTGGCAGCCCTGTGTCCCACACATGGACATGTATATAGTGGAAATGAATGCAGCTAACACTAGGAGAAGTAGAGAGACAGAAACCGAAAGAGTACTGAAAGCACTGCAGTCTGTAGACCCAGCAGTCCCCACATCAGATTTCTCAGAGTTTACTTATGTGAGTCAAAATGGTTCCCTTTTTTGCTAAAGGTAACATGGGCTTGGTTTCTATCACAACTGAAAAAGTCCCAATATAGTTCTAAAAGCAAATGATTTTATCATGCTGATATGTATGATATAACCTTCAAAGAATTCTTAATCAAGAAGCTCTGCACAGTTTTACTGTAAGAATAAGGAAAATATGGACAGTTTAATCAGTAATTAATAGATATGGGTAGTACAATGTATGGTCCCCTCTTCCTCCTCATACTCCCTTGAGAAAGTTAAAGAAATACATCAATGACAACAGCCGACAGCTGAGTCCACCTACTCAAAAGGAAATAAGGGAAGTTCATTTGCAGCAGGAGGAAAAGTTAATTTTTTAGCCCACAGGCCTGTATTCACCCAAGAAATGTCTCTATGAAACAGGGAAGGTCTATACACCAACATAAATAAGTCAAGTTCACTTTATACAAACCTCAGCTTCAGCGGCTATTTCATACTTGGACTTCTTGCCTGGCATAGTTCGAATCAGATTCAACAGGCCATCTTCATCAATAATATTTGTTCCCAAGGCTGCTGCCTATTAATTTAAAATGCAAATCATTGAAACTGTTACTTTCTATAAAAAAGAAATATGATTCTCAGGCTTGTCAGAAGGTGAAAAACCACATTTGTAAACTAGGTAACACTGGAAAATTTTTTAAAACAGTATGCATGAAAAAGCATCGCTAAAAAGAAAATAACAGAACCTCCTCTAAGAATGGTGGGTTGGCACCCGGGGTATCACACTGCCCCTTTTGTGGACTGCTTTCCCTTTCTCTCTACCCTAAGAAGGTCAAAGCCTCTAAGGCCTAAGTCCAGCTCTTCACACCCTCTGCCAGGCTCGACTGGCTAGCAGACCTCCTCCACTGTCTCCCCTGCTAACAGAACTGCAGTGTGTTTATCTCCAAGGGATGACTTATGACTGGTCTAAGAATCAGAAGAATCTTCATCCTCCCCAAACTCTATCACTCTGAATGGCCACAGGACAGCTCTGGCCAATGAGACTTAAGTGGAATTCTATAAGAGGTATTTCCGGGAAAACTCTTATGGTCAGTTACACCTAGTGTAACATCTTGCCACTGCCCCCTACTTCCTGCCTTGAATGTGAACTTGAGAGCAGCAGACAGCTTGCCACACAAGGCAACATGCATGGAGACAGAAGTGAAGGACAGAGCTAAGTCCAGCTACATCTCTGAGGGGCTGAACCATCCCCAGCAACTGCCCACCTCTGGAATCCTCATAAGGTAAGGAAATAAGCAGCTATTTGTCAAAACCACAGTTAGTCAGGTATTCTACTATTTGGAACTAAGTATAAAAGAGAGTTTCCACTTAAAAAACTCAAGATGGAGTCCACAGCAGCATATATAGGAATACTTAGGACTAGAAGAAGAGGAAAACTGCTTTTGCTTCTAGAGGAAAACTGCATTTGCTTCTATCTTCAAAAAAAATATTCTGGCTAGAATACTACACTAAGAAAGCCAAGTAAATAGGAACTGTGCCTTCAGCTGGAAAACCAAAATCCCGGGTCAAAGACAAACAACACTTCTGTGGAGAAGAAATAACGTAGAGAAGAAATGACTTTTCCATTTTTTCTCCTCATTTCCCTCTGTGTACAGGACATTACTACGTATGGTCACATCATGAGCCTGCCAAGGCAAGCAGGCTATTTCACTGTGCTGAGAACACAGCACTACCCACCTTGTCACTCTTGGATTGGCCACTATCACGACCCATGACCAGGTAGTTTGTTTTCTTGCTGACATTTCCTGTCACTTTTCCCCCGTAACGCTCAATTAGAGACTTGGCCTCATCTCGTTCAATGGACTCCAGCACTCCTGTGATTACAAACGTAAGGCCTTCCAAGCAATTTTCAGCTCCCTAAAAACCAAAATGTTCAAGCAGAGAGGAAATTACATGGTAGCTTTCCAAAGAAATATTTGGCATCAAAACTGCAGGAAGTTGATTTTTCTCATTTGACATCATAAATAATCTCAGCATGAAAAAATCTGCAGGAAATTTACAGTCAATACACAGAAACTGAAATTAAATCCTGAGAAATTCTTATGTAGGTTAACATTTAACAAGCTTATAAAACCAGCAACAAAAAAATGTATGTTCAGTATGGTTAGGAAACCTTATTAAAATTATCCATTCATACTATCCTCACTGTTTAAAAAATATTTAAACTACTAGTTAACTTGTATAACTTTAAGTAAGCAACCAGATGTAATGCACCTACAGAATATCTTGCTTCTGCTAAAAAAAGTTTCAATTCTGAAAAAAATACACAGGTTTGAGCTCTTACCCTATCATACCATCTCTTGATTGAAAAGTTAATCTGATAAGACAAAAGACACTCGGCAAAAGAAGGCTAGATGGAAAGACATTCAATCTTAATTGGAACTGTGCACAGGTATAGATTTTTTTTTACTTTCACAATGGTTCAATATGGTATAACCCCAAGCAAAAGGAAAAATATATGTCATTCCAAGTTACTTATTACTTTTGAAAAGAGGATTGAGATCAACATAGACTTAAAACATGCTTGCAAAGAAGCAGCTAAGCAAAATTCAAAGACTGCCCCAATACAAGCTCAATCCTTCACCATCCAGGTGAAGAACTGTTGCTGGGAGCGTAGGGGGAGTGTAGTAAGTCTGTTTGGAGAGAAAAGGTTTGACTAACAACATCTCAAGGTCCCTATGACTCTAGGATTGAAACGACCTTGTGGATCTCCCTACCACGCTCTTTCATTCTCGAACTCTCATTGCAGGACCAGCAAACCACCCAATATTCTCAACCTCTTCTCCAATATTCCATCCATGACCTTGCTTTCACTGAAACCTGGCCACCCCCTAAGAACACCACTTTGGCTCAAGTCCTCTCAAGCAGAAGCTTTTTTATCTTTCATACAGGAGGCAAGCCTGGTATCTTCCTCCAGCCTCCTACACAGCCCACTAGCCCCTTCTGGCTCATCCTCTGCCCCTCTTTATTATGGGAACTACACCTCCATCTGTGTTCTGAATCCCCTGCCCTTCTACATTCTCAGAAACCTCATAGTACCTTTGATTATCCTTCTCTTTCTGGGATATCTTCAATCTCTCCCTTTCTGATAGATCAATTCCATCATCAAAAAAAACATGCTTTAAGCATCTGACTCAGTGGTAAAGAACCTGCCTGCCAATTACAGAGATGACAGTTCAATCCCTGGTCTGGGTAGATCCCCTGGAGTAGGGAACAGCAACTGGCTCCAGTGTTCCTGCCTGGGCAATCCCATGGACAGAGGAGCCTGGTAGGCTACAGCCCACGGGGTGGCAAAAGAATCAGATGTGACTGAGCAACTGAATAGCAACAAACCTTAAAGACGCTCACATTTTCCCCCTAAAGCCACCTCCCATTATAGCTAGAAGTCCTCTCTCTCCTCTCCCCTTCACAACCAACATCATCTACTTATGCTGCCTCCATTTCATCTCCTCCCACTCACTCTTCAACCCACTTCCACCAGGTTCTGCCTCCATCATTCTATCAAAACTTTTGCTAGGATCACTAAGGATCATTCACATTACTGAACGCAGTGGACAATTTTCAGTCTCCTCAATGTTTTTTTAAAACTCTCTCCTCCCTTTGCTACTGTGATACCACCTTTACCAGGTTTCTCTCCTCTATCTGGGGCTGCTGCTCCTCCGTCTGTTTCTGGGTTTCACCCTCCTCCACTTCATGAGGAAGCTAGGTCCAAGGTCTCTTCTCATTCTGTCCTTGTTTGCCAGGTGACATCAAGTTCTTCAAACATTTTCTACACGCCAATAATGCCCAATCTTTTGCATCCCATCGTGACTTCTGTTCTGAGCTCCAGTCCTCCTGTCCACTGAATATTTCCACCTGGCTACCTTGCATACATCTAAAGCACAGCATGGTCACAATGAACTCATTATCATCTCCCCAAATCTGCTCTGCCTCCAGCGGTATCAGCATCCACCCACAGATGCTCACGCCAGTAACGAGGAAATCACCCCATGCTCATTCTTTCTCGGTTCCCACTCCCAATTACCACCACGTCCTATAGATTTTCCTTTTTCATTGAAGCTACTTCACTTCTCAGCCTGGTCACTGCTACTACTCTAGACAAGTCTCTATCATTTCTCACCATCTCTCCTAATTGATCTGCCTGCATTTATTCCCCCCTGCCTCCACTGCACTCTATATTTAGCAGCCAAGAGTGCTCAGCCTGAAATGCAAATCTGGTCATACTGTTCCCCCACCCACAACTCCACTTAAGGACCAGATTCCCTAAAAGAATCTCTGCTTTTTCCCTTATGGCACATATCACAATTATAATAATTATGTACCATGAAGGCAAAAAGCATTAGTCTTGTGACTGCCGTATCCTACATCCTAATTTGTAAAGATGGTGATTAATGTTTTCCTGTTCTTTTTTATTTATTTACTTTCGGCTGTGCTGGGTCTGCTGCTGTGTGGGCTTTTTCTTGTGGTGAGCGGGGGCTACTTTCTACTTGCAGTGTGAGGGCTTCTCACTGCAGTGACTTCTGTTGCAGAGTACTGGCTCTAGGGCACGTGGGCTTTAGCAGCTACAGCACATGGGCTCAGCAGTTGCGGTTTCAGGCTCTAGAGCACAGGCTCAGCAGCTGCAGCACACGGGCTTAGCTATTCCACGGCACGTGGGATCTTCCTGGACCAGGGGTCGAACCCATGTCTTGCTGCATTGGCAGGCAGATTCTTTACCACTGAGCCACCAGGGAAGCCCTGCTCATTTTTAATTATTAATTCTCTGCTACTGTAGACATAGTGAATACATACATGGACCCATAGACCAGAGGCCTTGAAACACCCTCTCAGTGTTCTTACCTTTGGTATTTCTTTGGAGCCCAGAGCTTTGGGACCTTCTCGATTTAAGTAGCTTCGGTAAGCTTGATAATTAGTGCGTCTCTTTTCAGCCTCATCAGGACTTACAGACTTTGGGGAGACGGAAAGAAAAATGAGTAAAGTCATGCAAAATTCTTACAAAATTAAAAATACATATCAAAAAATAAATAAAAATACCTATCAATAAACAAACAGTAAGTCACTTCGGTGCTTGATCCTGATACTAACATTTTCAACCACATAGGTACGTCCCGATCTACACACGCCAGGCTTACAAACAGCCCTGTCATAAGCCCTTCTTAAACCCTTCAACTCTCTCTAAAGGCACAAACCTCAGGGTAGACTGAGCATACAAGCCAAGCTGCTAGCCCCAAGCCACAAAACAAAAAGATGTATTTTATTTCAAAAATTCACATGAATTTTAAATTCTATTCCATAGTATATCATGTGTATTTCAGTGGAAAAATTAATTTTTTCCCAAGTAAACGATCACAGAAGAAAATATACTATTTTTAGACAATGGCTCTGAATACCCTTAATATAACTTATCCCCTGTACTCCTGGGGAAATAGGCACTACAGTCTGAGAATTAATGGCTTTATATAAACACCTGGCTCAAATGAGAAGCGAGCTATACTCCAAAAAGCAGACACATTCTGTATGCCACCACTCTCCCTTCTGGGTCTAATCTCTCCTATTCTGCTTCTCTCAAGGGATCTGACCATGGGTATCTCTCAGAAAATACTGGGGAAATCTTTTAAACTGTAATCCCTGGATGCACTCCAAGTTTTTGACCCAGAGATAGGAGGTATAACCAGCATGTGTACATTTGGGGGAAGAACATCTTAGATAATTAAGAACTACTACAAGAATGATCTCTGTCATTTTTTCCACTTCCTAATTTTACATTATTTTTAACTTGTAAGCCACCTCAAAGTCCTCTGAGAATAGACAAAATACCACTTTTATACAAACAAATGATTTAATCAACAAAAGAAAATAAGTTGCTTTGGTTTTGAGTTAATTGTGCCATAGGCTATAGGCTAATCCTAGACTCTAATCCTACTTTTTATCAGTGGTTCTCAAATGGTGGTATGCAACCATATCATCTCAGAAGCTTGTTGAAATACACCTGCCCAGACCACGTGCCCGAGGAAATCATATTTTTAACTAGTGTCACAGGAAAGTACAATGCATGCCAAAATGGGAAAATCATTTATAACAATAATTCTGTGAAAAAATAACTGAATTATAAACAAATTATAAAAGAAATCTAAAGCACATTCATTTGTGAAGTCAAAATTATTTGACTGAGATAGACTGAATTTATAAAACAGACTTTCATGTTCCCAAAACTACTTAAGTTCTCTGAGTCATTTCTATTTCAACTTTGAAAAATAAGGTGAATAGCAACAGTATCATTTTTAAATTATTCTGCTTTAATAAAAATAGACAAGCGTCTATAAACTGAACATGTTTAGTGTGTCTGAAAAAAATATTCATTCTCCAGCTAAGTACTTTGCGAAGAAAAATCTGAGACCAAAAAGTTAATTGTCCCCTTAAGCACATTTATTAGCACTGACCAAAAACAAAAGCATCTAGAAATCATTCAGCATTTCAGTTTTTCACTAAAAAATAATGGTAATGAGCACTTAAAATAGATAATATTCTGCTTTTAACTGCAAGTGCCAGAGAGGCTTGAAGGAACAGTGGCTTCTCTTATGATCCTAATAAGGTGGTTTCAAACTGGAGACTCTAAGAAACAATTCTCAAATACATATGAAAACAAAAAAACTTCTAAAAGTCATTCTGAAAAATAAATAAATAAATATATAAATAAAAGTCATTCTGCATTCCTTCACTGTTTATCCCTCTGAAAATGATTTGCTCCTGTTAAACAGGAGCAAAAAGGCATACATTCAGGACAATTCCAAATAAGTTATTTTAATAATAATAATAGCCAAAATTTATATAGCATGTATTATGTACCAGGCACTGTTCCAAGCAGTTATACACATTATCTCATTGCATACTATTATTATCCCAATTTTACAAATGAAGAAACCAAAGCAGAGAGAGGGGAAGTAACCAGACCGAGGTCACATATCTGCCCAGTGGCAGGACTATGATCCAAAACTGGCTCCAGAGTCCATGTTCAGAGCCACAATATTACATTACTTTTTACTGGCCTTAGAGGACCTGAGTTCAAAATGACTCTGCCATGTACTCACCAGATGATCTTGGGAAAGCTACTTAAGCCCTTTCAGCCTGTTTTATCATCTTCAAAAGTTGAATAATAAAAGTAAATATCTCTTGTGTGAAGATTACATGACATATCACCTGTATGAGCACAGTATCTGATACACATTAACCCTCAATACATACGGGCTTATTTAGCTATATTATTAATAATAACCTATATTCTGCAGCAGCATCTTTAAATAAGAGAGTATCTTTAAGATACTATAATGCCTTATAAAGTTAGAGACAAAACTTTAAAACAAACCAGACCAACACACAACCCCCTCAATGATACCCTTTTCGAAAATGTCTACCTCTTTTTTAGCTGGAGAACTTTTGATTTTCTTAGGAGTTCTTGTCTCTTTTAACTCAATAACATTTTCTTTTCTTTTTGAGGCCATAAACTCTGTTTCTTTATTAGAACTCTCTTCTTTTTTTTTCAAAAGTGCCAGCTTAGAACTGGCTTTTGGAGAAGTTTCTCCTGTTTTATGAGCTGATGACCTGGAACGTTGCTGGGATTGTCTTGAACCTTCACACTTAGTTTGCTTCTTAGGGCTGAAGTTCTTTCTTTCATCTGAAAATTGTTCTGTTTTTATGAGGAAGAAAGAAAGGATTATAAATGTTGTTTTTGCAAAATGATACCCAATATCAAGACTATTTTTTCATTTTTCAACTAAGAATAATCTTAGTAGGACATATTGTTATATGGTGACTTCATAACATTCACATTAAAATTTTAGTTTTAAGTTTATACAAAACTTTTTTAATTAAATATTTGTATATTACTTCTTTGTGTAACCAGTTCAAAATAAGAGATCTGCCTTTTTAACTATAAATTATTCATTAATTGAAATGAAATGGTAAACTACATCTGAGAACATGGACTTTATTCCACAGATAAACTTCAATGATCCGAAATTCACAGAGAAAAGTTACTAATTAGAATATCCTGTCACATAAAAATTCTGCTTGTAATAAAGTCTGAAAGAATCCTGGTATTTCAAGACTAAAATTATATGAACAGATACATTAATACTTATAAGATTAAGCCCATCTATTAGCATCTAACCACTAGCACATGCTTAGATACCTGGACAACTGAAAAAAAACTAAAACCTACAGACAACTAGCAGAAGAGCTTCAGATGACCTGGACGATGATGATTCAACTACATAAGCTTGAAACATCTAGTCTTTTGTCTTCATGTACTGAAGTCCACACACTTGCACTACACTTGGAAATTAACATGAACCCAAACAACAATTACAGAGCAGACAGGCATTCTGTACCAGCTAACAACCACACAGTTTGCCAAGCATCTAAGTAGAACATGCTCCAGTACTATGAAATAATGTCAACCTAAGAATACCAGGCAATTATTATACAGAGTGAAGGAAGTCAGAAAGAGAAAGACAAATACTGTATATTAACTGTATACAATCTAGAAGATGGTACCAATGATCCTATATACAAGGCAGCAAAGGAAACACAGATGTAAAGAAGAGACTTTTGGACTCAGTGGGAGAAGACAAGGGTGGGATGATTTGAGAGAATAGCATTGAAACATACATTACCGTATGTAAAACAAATAACCAGTGCAAGTTTGATATATGAAGCAGAGCACCCAAACCCATCACCATGTGACAGGCACCTGTCACACAGGTGCTCTGTGACAACCTAGAGGGATGGGGTGGAGAGGGAGGTGGGGGGGGCGGCTCAGGATGGAGGAGACACATGTATACCTATGGCTGATTTATACTGATGTGTAGCAAAACCATCACAATATTGTAAAGTAATTATCCTCCAATTAAAATAAGTTAATTAAAAAAAAAAAAATACCAGGCAATTATTGGACAAATGTTTAAACAAAAGGTTACATGAAGTTTCTTCTATAAAGATAAATGTTCCGGCTTACTTTGTTCTGCTAGTTTTACCTTTATGAGGGTATTTAGGTTTCTCTGCTTTACATAAATTGACTTGTACAGATGAAAATGTCTCTCTTTCTTCTGCATCCTTTTCAGCCTAAGAAAATGTAAAAAAGTGTCAAATGCGACAACAGGAAAACTTTTACCACAAAGTATGTTGTTAAAATCAACCAAAGATTAAGGGTCATCTTCCAAAGTAGCAAAACAATGCAATAAATTTTAATTCATTCTTACACAAAATTTCTGGGGCAGATGAAACATGTTTAATTACTTTCAATTTTACAGATGAGGAAACAGATGAAAGAGTATAAAAACAGACCTAAAAAAAACTATCCCAGTTGTTCCCCACTTGTGACGCTGAAAATGAAAGCCTTGTTTCTGCTGCTTTCATCTCAATTCTCAAACTGTTAGCACATCATGCAGTTAAAAATTAAAATCTAACCCAAAAGACTAACAACAATCTAAAGCTCAAAAGAAAAACAGAGTACTTTCTCAAAAAAGAAAAAAATGTCCATTCTCTCCACTGCTCTTCAAAACTCCATTTTGCAGAAAGGTCACAATTGGGGTGTATAATGCAGTATTTTCAATTTGAATGTCTTTAGATGAAATAATAAGGCTTTTCTAATGACAAAGTCTCCACCATTCCCTACATTGCCTTACATCTGCCTGCTGTAAAATCTCTTAAAACGGTCCGATTGATACTGACAATATTAACAGAGTGTGATTCACAGAAATAAGGCTAATTTTTTGGAGATCAAGTGCTTAAAGAAAAAAATCTTGATGCTTTCAGAGATTCCCCAAAATACTCACTATTTGAGACTGTCCTAATACAGATCTTAAAGTTAGCTAGCTACAAACAACAAATTATGCTTTTAAAAAGACAGTAATTAAAAAAAAAAAAAAAAAAGACAGTAATTAATATTATAGTTATTAAACTTTAGATTCCATTGAAATGTTTATTTATCAGTGTTATTCTCTGAAGAAGTACATAAGAACCTCTTTGGAACAGAAAGCCAAAGTTACAATTTGTTTTTTTGTGAAGAAGGGTTCTGATTAGCTTTGGTCCTATCGATCTTCCTTTAGGAAGAATAAGTTTCTCAATGAGCTTCCCCAAAACATTTTCATTAACTGAAATAATTTTAAGCATCTCTCTAGAAGACAACAAAGGTTCGTCTAATCAAGGCTATGGTTTTTCCTGTGGTCATGTATGGATGTGAGAGTTGGACTGTGAAGAAGGCTGGGCACCGAAGAATTGATGCTTTGGAACTGTGGTGTTGGAGAAGACTCTTGAGAGTCCCTTGGACTGCAAGGAGATCCAACCAGTCCATTCTGAAGGAGATCAGCCCTGGGATTTCTTTGGAAGGAATGATGCTAAAGCTGAAACTCCAGTACTTTGGCCACCTCATGCGAAGAGTTGACTCACTGGAAAAGACTCTGATGCTGGGAGGGATTGGGGGCAAGAGGAGAAGGGGACGACAGAGGATGAGATGGCTGGATGGCATCACTGACTTGATGGACGTGAGTCTGAGTGAACTCCGGGAGTTGGTGATGGACAGGGAGGCCTGGTGTGCTGCGATTCATGGGGTCTCAAAGAGTAGGACAGGACTGAACGACTGATCTAATCTGATCTGACAGAAGAGTTATTCATGGTTATATCTCCAAAGCCTAAGATACAAAGGTCTGAAAGGAAACACTGATCTGTATTGTATATTCAGAATGCAAAGAGCCGGTAAAACACTACCTTTTTGGTCTTGGGTTCTTCATCCAACATGGCTAACGTTCTGGCAAACTCTTCATCTTCATGCAGTTGTCTCTCCAGCTGTAAAAAGTGTCAACACAGTGAGTTGCTTTTTTTTCTTTTTATAAATAAAAAGCTTTAAAATGTTCAGTTCGTGATACTTAAAAGAAACTGGAAAAAGATTTTCTAGAAAGTAACTATGACATTTTTTCACTTAGAAGTTAAGTATCACAGGTTTGCTTTGCTAAGCCAAATTTGATTGCAGAACATTTATTGTTAATTTTGCAGGCAAGATAGATGGATCTGAGCATAAAGATCCAAGTCTTTAGCTTTTTCTTAATGGTCCCAATGCAATACTTACAGATCTCTCATTTCTATGTATTCTAAACTCTAAGAAGGGCTCAGAAAAGAATCATTATCCTAACACAAAAAGCAATAGCCTGGGTGGGGACACAAAAAACTAAATAAATCAAGAAAATTATATAGTTCCTTTGCACATGACAGTAAGATACATACAATGCAACTATCACTAATATCATCAAACTTCTATTTTCAATTACTAACTCAAATGTATCTGTTCTTTTTTTTTAACTGAAGTATAGCAGACTTAACAATTTTATACTAGTTTAAGGTATACAACACAGTAGTAATTTCTCTGTTTTAACTTCTGAAAATTTAAGTCATTATACCAGTTTTCCTAACATGCTAATATAACACACAGACATTCTAGTTACCATGCTGTTATTTCCAAATATTACTATTTTTACTTTCAATTAAATGGAACTCTTCTAGAAGAGAATGTGTGGAAACAGATTATATTTGTCATTATAAATTTATGCTCCTTGATAAAATGGCCTAATACAATACCTTATTCAAACAAAGGAAAGGACCTCAAAAACAATCCAAAAGAAAAGATTTGCAAACTGGTATAAGCCTGGTAAGAACTCAGTAACCAAGTCTCCTCTTGTTTATAAAATGAATTAACTCAAGTTACACAGAACTATAAGCAAGCCAGACAGGCGCACATCAGTATGCTCTCTGTTGCCTAGCATTTCTTTACCATAACTGAACTACACATCTAATTTCTAAAACAAACAAACAAACTTCATCATATAAAGTTCCTCTAAACTCTAAACTTCTAGTGGTCCTGCAAGGATTTCTGGTTGAAATTTACATCATTTTTCTAAAATTTCACACTATGTAGTAGTATACTTCTAATAAACAGGATTCTAATTGTTTCAGAAGAAATGTAAATACTTCCATTAGAAATTCATTATTGGTAATTATGGTATTATGTGATCAAAAGTCTTATATTTTAATATAATGTTTATCATAGCAGATAGTGTTTAACATACTGACTTGCAAGTTAGATTCTGGGCACACATTCACTAAATGAATAAACAAAAAGGTGAAAGTGAAGGGGAGGGGAGGAAAACAGAAGCTCTTAGAGGGATAATTAAGAAGGACAGCATCAGTCAGTTATTAACACCCTGAAAGTCCTTCATAGACTAATAAATTACCCAAACAAGATTCTGAAAGAATGTGACAGAAATGGGAAAATAGAGGATTGTGATACAAAGCGCCACACCTGGTTTGGAAAGGATAGGGTAAGCCTTCAGTATCTGGGACAGATAAGAAGTCAGGTCCCTAAAACTCACTCCACAGTTTTACCTAGGCCATGTGTGCTAGCCTGAGTCACATGGATACCTGTATGTAGTTTATAAAATTCAGTATAGACAGTAAGATGGAAAAAGATTTTGAAAACACAAACTATAAACTGCCAAATCAATAAAACGTGAACAGCAACATACACTGCAGAAGACTGGGATACTGTTCTCTCACAACTGCTGTCAAGAGCCTCTTCCTTGCCAAGCACTAAAACGGGCGCTGATGTACAATAGCTGTGACATAAACACCCCGGCACAGAGCTTAAAGTCGACAGACAGGAAGACATTTAGATGTTAACAGTAGGTACAGGGGGTTCAGTAAAGTACACAGAAGGGATGTCTTACATAGTTTAGGGAATATGAGAGCACGACATTTAAGCTAATAAATAGGAAGGGGGTTCAAACAACAGGCACCAAGGTCTGGAGCCTCTGACAGAGATGAACACTTGTCCTTAAAATAACCTTCTTCACTTGGCTCCCATAAAATACCAAGCTTTCCTGATTGCTCCACTTCCCTAGCCACTTTGGTAAATCTCCTCTGCTTGATCCTCCTCCTCTTCCTGACCTCTCATTGTTAACAGTGGCCCAGAGCTCAATTCTGACACTTCTTTCCTGTTTACATTCTCTCCATGATCTCATCTAGTTACACTGGTTTTAATACCATTCAAATGCTGCTGATCCCAAATAAGTATCTTCAGCTTAGACCTCTCCCCTGAGCTCCAGATTCCTCTACCAACTACCCACTCTGCATCTCCATTTGGAAGCCTATCAGGCATTTCTGAGCAAAACAGATTTCTTGACTTCCCTGTATCAATGTTCCAGTCTTTATAAATGATAACACCATTCACCTAGTTGCCCAAGCCAAAAAAAACATGGAGTTATCTTTGAATCTTCTCTTTCCCTCATACCTTACATTCAATCTATCAGCAACAACTTGAAGGTTATATCTTCAAAAAGCACATACAGATTGTGACCACTTCTCACCACCTCTTCCATTACCACCACCCTGGTACAAGCCAACTTTGTCTCTTGCCCCCCACTCACTCTAACAGTCTCCAAACTGATCTGATTTTGCCCCACCATGGTTTATTACCTTCATAGCAGCCCAAATAATTTTCTTTTAAGATCCATCAAGTCATGTCATTTCTCTATTCAGTACTCCAATGGCTTCTCATCTCACAGAGACTAAAATCCAGACTCCTTTCCATCCCAAGTCCTTCTGGTAGGTACCAAAGACCAGTCATGACTTAACAAGATTTGCTGCTATTTCTTTCAAAGTCATCAAGCTCAAACATTTCTACCTCAGGAGGCTTGCACCTGCTTTTCTCTGTTTAGAGGAACTCTTCCTCCAAGTGGAGGGAAGCTTACCACTTAAATTTATGCCCCAATGTCACTCCCTCAGAGGGGTTTCCCAACCTCTTATTTAAATAACCCCATTGAAAGTGAAAGTGAAGTCGCTCAGTCATGTCCGACTCTTTGTGACCCCATGGACTGTAGCCTACCAGGCTCCTCTGTCCATGGGATTCTCCAGGCAAGAGTACTGGAGTGGGTTGGGTTGCCGTTTCCTTCTCCAGGAGATCTTCCCAACCCAGGGATCGAACCCAGGTCTCCCACATCACAGGCAGACGCTTTACCATCTGAGCCACCAGGGACTGATTGCCACCAAAAGCAGCTATCCCTTTACTTGTCCTCATAGCATTTATAATGACATTATTTTTTTTTAACTGCAGTAGCCTTAACAACTAGAAGTGTGCCACAGTAAGTGCTCAGTGAACACTTATTAAATGAAGGGAACAGGTTTACCACAAACAGTACTCTGAATGAAGGTAGATTTAGGGAATCACTAACACATGCATACTACTTAAGGCCACAGAAGTAGATGAGACTGTCCATAGTGAAAAGAGATATGACCAAGTTAAATTATTTTAATTATACTAAAGGAAGCTTCCATTCAAAGAAATCTAATAATAAATCTTTAAACAATTATCCTCTGCTCTCATCATTTATCTTTTATATAAACTTAGGTTTTCATATAGTTTTAGATCTTAACTTATTTTACACATAACTCTTAGAATGAGGCTCAATTCAAAATAAGACTACTCTAATTGTCTCCTGAGTAGACTAAATAGTAAGTGACAACTCCAATGATTACGACTATCTAATGAAAATGCCAATACCTCTGCATCTTCATCAAGCTGTAATTGCTTGGCGATGGCTTCATCATTTAATCTGGAATCATCTGCATTTTGTGAAGGCTATATTTCAAAGAAAATCAAGCAAGAATAGCATAAACCTTAAGTTCAAAATAAGGTGCTTTTTTTTAAACATAGATGAATAAATATTGGGTTGGCCAACAAGTTCGTTTGGGTTTTCTGTAAAACCATATGGAAAAACCTGAATGAACTTTTTGGCTAACCCAATACATCAATGAGAGATAAATATAGTCTCAACGCAGCATCAGCCAAAAAATTATGTTCACATCTACTCCATGATCACATTCAATTTCCTAATGAGCAAATATCCTACAGACAGATGATTCTCACATATTCTATTGAAATATCCAAAAGAAATATCCCCAAAATACTATCTAATGTCTTGACTTCAGAAATAGCCCAACACTGGCAAACCAATAGTGAGAGAAATTACACTGTCTTATGGAGGCACTAGTGAAATCAACACACACACACCACGTGCCAGGTTCCCACGCAGGGAACTACTTTATTTATCTGTATTTCTGTTTCCTAAGTGTCCAAAAAAAAATAAATCCAACCATCAGCCTGAAAGGTCAAATGTACAGAATGGGTGGGCTCTATTCTAAGTTACATATTCATGACCTCACTTGGGAACAATTATGTTGTCCAGTTTTGTCTAGCTGAGGTTAACGGTAAAATTAGTTTACATTCTGAGTATTTAAACACTAAGAATTACAGTTTATTCTCATGATTTAAATGATCTTTTCCCACTTTCAAATATTAGAAGCTTCAATGTGTGATATGCCAATTTCTTCATTCTCCAAAACAGCATCCACACCTTTTACCCATAGGAAAATTATTTTCATCAATAAAATGTTGATCTATTTATAAAATTCACATTTCACCTCTTATTAACAACAGTGAACGGGGACAAATCCTGAACATTCTTGCCAGCGTGGAGAACACTCACCTCTTTTCTTCTGCTTGCCACCATCTTCTTATCTGATCTTTGGATGCTTCCAGTTCCAAAATAATCAAGCACTGATGTGGGGGTAAGTTTTATTGGTGACAAAGGCTTATTCTTGGTCTTAGTGTTTTCCTCATTCTTTTTCATGTTTGATGCTCCAAGATAACTATTTGTAGATCCTCCATTTTCTTTTAATTTAGAGGCTGTCTTCTTACACACAAAGTCATCGTCTTCATCTTAAACGAAACATAACCAAATGTGGTTTGATAAAACATCAATTCTAACTACAAAAACAACCATTTCCACCAACTTTCTAAAAAATATATACATGCTATGGGATGCTAATGACTTTTTTTCTTGCTATCTCCTAAATTCAACAGTTACCCTCACATTTACCAGTGCTAGGTCTGTAATACACCATATCCCCCACTGACTACCCAGAGTACATAAACATGTATATTTATTCACGTAGTCAACAAATATTTACTGAGTGTCCATTATGTGCAAGGCACTGAGGATACAGGAGTGAATAAGACAGACAAAATTCCATGCAATTATCCTTCTGTTAAAATTAAATAAAATTTTTTAAAAAGACAAAATTCCTGCCCCTATAAAGCTTGGCACCTAGAAGAGGAAATAGATACAAACATATGCCGTCAAGTTATAAGTGCTATGAAGAAAAGTAAAACAGAATGAAAGATTGACAGTGGATGAAGGGTTCTCTTTTAGATAGGGTAGTAGAAACAATCCAATTTCACTACTGACCATCTGGTGATGTCCATGTGTAAAGTCGTCTCTCATGTTGTTGGAAGAGGGTATTTGCTATGAACAGTGCGTTCTCTTGGCAAAATTCTGCTAACCTTTGCCCTGCTTCATTCTGCACTCCAAGGCCAAACTTGACTGTTACCCAGGTAACTCTTAGACTTCTACTTTTGCATTCCAATCCCTTATGATGAAAAGGACAACTTTTTTGGGTGTTAGTTCTAGAAGGTGTTGTCGGTCTTTACAGAACCGTTCGACTTTAATTTCTTCAGCATCAGTGGCTGGGACATACACTTGGATTATTGTGATGCTGAATGGTTTGACTTGGAACTGAGATCATTCTCTTTTGAGACTGCACCCAAGTACAGCATTTTGGACACCTCTGATGACTTGAGGACTACTCCATTTCTTCTGAGGGATTCTTGCCCACAGTAGTAGATATAATGGTCATCTGAATTAAATTTGCCCATTCCTATCCATTTTTAGTTCACTGATTCCTAAAATGTCAATGTTCACACTTGCCATCTCCTGCTTGACCACATCCAATTTACTTTGATTCATGGACCTAACATTCCAGGTTCCTGTGCAATATGGAGAATTTTCAGCAGGGCTGTGAGTAATCCAAGTTAAGTCATGTCCTTTGGATTACACAATATCAAGGGATAAAAGTGAATGCAGGGAGCCCATTTAGGAAGCTGTTCTGCACAGTTAGAGAGGAAATCTGAAGCCTTGGATTAGGGTGGTAGCTGCAGAGGTGGGAAGAGGCAGAGTACAGCTACATTTTGAAGGTGGAATATCTAGCAATATCTAACCACTGAAGACTTTAAACACTTTGCTGTGCTACATTTTATGTTTCTAAAATGTTTTCATCGAACATCTGGCTTTAAAAGTCTTTATAAGCATGCATGACAATACATAACTAGAGACCCCAAAAAATGCACCTCAAAAGGAACTCAGTAAACTCTTTTTGTTTGGTTCAGTGATTCACAAGATAAAAGGCTTTTCACTTTGGCCTAATTAAAAAAAAAGAAATCCAATGAAAAGAAAAATCTAAAAGGCAGTTGCCAGGTCACTCTGGAGGAGCGAGTGTTCACTCTGTAAGTTTGTTATTCAAGGCCACCTACGAATGAGCCTTGCTTCCTCTCTAGTACTCATTCAACCACTAGTATTTGCTAAGGGTGTTATATGGCAGGAACTATGCTATTCCTAGGTGCTGCCATCTCAAACATAAAAAGTGCCTAAGATATATAAAAATCAAAAAGGATTTAGTCTTATTCTCTATTTATATTAAAATGAAACTATAAACAATGCATAAATAACTCTTAAAGGTTTCTGAGTACTAAACATAAAAAGTAATCCACTATATAAAGCAAAAATATAACAGACATCTCAGAGAATGCCCATTCAGCTCGCCACAAGTCCATGTTCCCTTAAGGACTTACACCCCACTTGACATCCCAATGGCCTCCTATAACCACAGATATATTTATTAGATGGCTCCATATTCCATAGGGCTTCCCAGGTGGCGCTAGTGGTAAAGAACCTGCCAATGCAGGAGAATACCAGACTCGGGTTCAATCCCTGGGTCGGGAAGATCCCCTGGAGGAAGGCATGGCAACCCACTCCAGTATTCTTGCCTGGAGAATCCCATGGACAGAGGAGCCTAGTGGGCTACAATCCATAGGGTCACAAAGAGTCAGACACAACTAAAGCAGCTTAGTACTCATGCACATATTCTGTGCCATCACAAACTGGACAAGGAATGGGCACTTGAACAAGGTGGGTCCAATCTTACCCTTAATCGTTTTGCTGAACTCACATGTTTAAACTAAGGTGCTAAAGGTTTATTCTTACATTCAATGAGACTCAACAATGACCTAATAAATTCCATTTTGCTCACAACAAGCTAGGTTTTCTTCTTAACCTGCAACCAAAGATTTTAATTAAAACATACTCATTTTACTTAGCTTCAACTATAGCCAATCTACCTTCAAGATTAAATTAAAAATTCGCTCAATCCTTCTAAGCACAATGCAAAGTTCGATACACTTGCCGAATTTCAGTTTAACCATGTGTTGACAAGAGTCAACAGACTAAATTCAGTCTCTCATATATCTGTTCTCCCTACATGACAATCAGTCCTTCACTTTCCCTGCCATCTTATTCAGATGGTTCTGCAAAGTCTAGGTGACATTATCCCCATTCCACGTAGGTACAACGGCCACGCAGATCACCCACAGCAGTCCTAGTAACCACAGAGAATATAATCTGAAACTTCTCTCCTTCTAAGATAACAACAAAATGAACTGTTATAGCAACCCAAACAATTTTTTTAATAATTTCTTGTTTGTCGATTTTAAATCCCTACACTCAGTTAAGGTGCAGCACAGGCAAACCATCGGTGTTCAGCAACTACTCTCCCTTAGCAGCCAAAACAAATTGCACAAAATGCCTCTAAAAGAAGATTCAAAACAAAATCACTGATATCTAGCTTTAATAAAAATAAGAAAACAACAAACCTGGAAGCTCCTAGGTGTGGACATCCAATACATCTCCTTAGGCCATAAGTGCAAAATTAAGAGCATAGCTAGTATATATAAGACTTCCAATCATATCTGAGAGCTTATTAAATTTTACAATTTTTACTTGGTTTAAGTTCAACAACTGTACTTTTGGGCAGGAAGGACTCCTTTAATGGAGAAAAATAAATTAAATTGTATTTACGAAATGACAGTCCTCTACTAGTTTTTCCCTCACTTTAAAAATGTCAAAGGCAGTAACATTTAATTTCCACTACATCCACCCATGTATACAAGCAGTATGACAGAAAATCTTGGAACTGAATGGATCAGGTTATGCACTATGTTTTTCTGTTATAGTTCTTCCCCCTTCACTCAAGAACTTCATTTGTATAGCAAATATTATAACTGTCCTTAAGGAATTAATTCAGACGAGATCAACCACTGCTACCCCAGAAAAGGAAACAACGGTATTAGCGATATTTGCAATCCCTAGCTTAACCCTTTCTCTAGCAATCTCATAAATATTCACAGGTAACAGACTAGTATGAAATTTAGTGAGATCCAGAATTTCTAAGACTATCAGATTAAAAAGATTGTTGGCAAGGGTATAGGGAAATGGGACCTTCATATATGCAAAAGGATCTTCTGGTATTTAAAAATAGTAAACTTTAAAAAACCTTTATGGGGGCAAACCTGCAATATATATCAAAATCTCAACTATGCATACCCATTAGTCGGACCCAGCAATTCCACCTCTAACTAATTAGTCTAAAAACAAAACAGACTTCCCTGGGGATCCAGTGGTTTAGATGCCACGCTTTCACTGCAGGGGCCGTGGGTTCACTTCCGGTTAGGCAACTAAGATCCCACATGCTGCAGCCAAAAAACAAACAAACAAACAAAAAACATACAAAGATGTATGTACAAAAATGCTTGTCATGGCATTTGTCCATTCAAAAGTATAAAGAACAGACTGCAAGAGGGTAAGAAAAGATGAAAAAAAAATTAAAGGACTGGAACTTCCCTGGTCCAGTGGTTAAGAATCCACCTGCCAGTGCAAGGGAGATGGGTTTGATCACTGGCCGGGGAAGATTCCCCATGCTGAAGAGCAGCTAAGTCTCTGTGCTACAGCTTCTGAGCCCACGCTCTAGAGCCCATGCTCTGCCACAAGAGAAGCCACCACCACAAGCGGCCCACGCATCGCAACTAGAGAGGAGCCCATGCTCACCGCAACCAGAGGAAGCTTGTGCAGCAACAAAGACCCAGGGCAGCCGAAAATAATAGCTAAATATAAGATGAATACAGTTGAGGCAAAAAAGACAGCCTCAGCTATGAAGTGGCACCAAAGACAGAGGTAAGTGAACACTGTTCATAAAGTGGGAAAACAAATTACCAGAATATCTACTATTATGTTCAATCCTGTAATGGATTCTATGCTCCGACAGAAAGTTACAATGCATATACATATTTACTGACATCAAGATATGCTTATGTTTAAGTGATAAAAGATATACAACAAGACGTTTAGTGATATACCTAAATCTACTCATTTATGCTTTTAAATTCATGTTCAAAGATCTGAAAAGAATAAAATGTGAGCAACTTTTATCTCTAGATTGGGGATTATGGGTGGTTTTAATTTCTTTCATCGTATGTTTTTCATCTTTATATTATATTTGTCTTTCTTTTTAACCTACATCTAATATTTACAACAAATCGACTATCTCCTAGAAACTCTGTCCCTTTGGCTTTCTGAGACAGAAAGGTTTGGCTTTAGCTTCTCTCCCCATTTTTCTTTGCTACTTCTTTCATTACTTATTAACATCTCTGCTTATTTTGTCACTAGCTTCAGGGACTACATGGTATCTATCTAATATATGATATAATAAAAATTTATAATAGCTATCATTATTGGGCATTCAACTTCATGCCAGGTACTCTACCACATTCTTTAGAATCCACTACCTTTAGTCAACTAGTTTTCTTAGTCAATAGATGGACTCCACATGTATTGAATGTGTTTTCCACATTCCTGGCAAACACAGAATTGGCTTAAACACTTTCAAAATAGAGCAGTGAAACCCAACACAGCCTCCTCTCTCTTTAGTGAATAGCACTTACTGTACTCCTTAGGAGAGCTCTTCCTTATATTAAGCCAAAATATTTCCCTGTGAATTCTACCTATTTTCCTTTTCTCACATTCAGCATTTGAAGACTGCTCTCATTCTCCTCTTTAGCTCCTCTTCCCTACAAATGGTAAAACAGTTTCAAACGACTCACCATTTGAGTTACTGGGAAGATTAGATTTTTAAAAATCAAACTGCCCAGTATAGCAACTCATCATGCTATAATAAACATTCAATAAATAATAAAGCAGTATTCTCTGATAAAAACAATACTGAATAAGAAATCCAGAAAACTAAAATTCTAACCTGACTTCAACTTATTTTATTTAATTATCTGAGACTCACTATCCTCCTACATAAAATGTTGGACCAGACAAACTCTTCAGATTTTCCGTCTATAATTCTGAGAATCTGTGAATGGTCACATAGATTTTGTAGCTTCCGTACTCAGTACTGGTGAGAATGTGATAAGTATGTACTAATATAAACACTAACTATGAAAGTGTAAACTAGCACAACTTTTCTAGAAAGCAATTTGGCAAAGAAGTTCATAACATTTAGCATAGTAATTCTTAGAGTGAATCAGAGGTGCTGACAAATATTTATATACAAATATATTCATCACACTATTGAGAACATAAAAATGTAAGCAACAAAAGTATTTAAAACTGGAAGGGTTATATAAATTGTGATCTAATCATATAATGAAAGTGAAAGTGTTAGCTGCACAGCTGTGTCTGAATCTCTGCGACCCCATGGACTGTAGCTTGCCTGCCAGGCTCCTCTGTCCATGGAATTCTCCAGGTAAAAATGCCATTCCCTTCTCCAGGGGATCTTCCCGACCCAGGGATCAAAAACTCAGGTCTCCCGCATTGCAGGCAAATTTTTTTTTACCATCTGATCCACAAGGGAAGCCCAATCATATAATAGGTTCATGGAAAACCAAAAATGTATCACTTTGTTCTTTTAAGTTAGCCTTAAACATCATTCCTAAAATAGTTTCTTTTCATAGCCTTCTCTACTAGAGATCTCTTTACAATGGTGGAGGGTAATACAGTCCCTCTCTGAAATTTTGGCTTAGAATACATGGATTTAAAACTAAAAATTTAAAACTAAAAATATCTTCAAGCTATAGATTCCAAAAATATATTATACCTAAACACAAACATAATTTTATAAACATTTTCATAAATACTAAGTAAAATGTAATTCTCAAGAAAAAAAAAAAGAAACATTCTGCATGAAATATCAAGTATGTTTTCACTGTACTAAGAAGAAATTGTATCCAAATTCCTTTTTCTCTACTAACCACACCAAAAATGGTTCTTCAGGCGCCTGGAAAGCAGGAGCAATTCTAGTGAAATACAGTTATGCAAGAAGAAAAAAAAATTAATGTTTAATTTAATACTTATTTAGTGCCTTGTGATTTGTGCACTTCTCCAGAGTCTTTAGAGTTGTGTGGGGAAAACTAACACCCAAACGCAAATTCACGACCCTGTGTTTCTTAGGGTTTCATCAAGGTAACACTGAAAAAGTCACAGGCGTATCTGAGAGCATGCTGTCACCTTGCCTTGGTGACACCAGAAAACCTGAACAAAGCAGCAGTGCTGCTCTATCTTAGGACTTCTGAACTAGCCAGCTTAAAATCCCTTTGAGCTCACATGCTCAGTCTTGTCCAACTGTTTGCGACCCCAGGGACTGTAGACCACCAGGCTCCTCTGCCCATGGGATTTTCCAGGCAAGAATACTGAAGTGGAGTGCCATTTCCTATTCCAGGGGATCTTCCTGATCCAGGGATTGAACTTGCACCTCTTCTGTCTCCTGTATTGGCAGGTGGATTCTTTACCACTAATGCCACCTGGAGAGACCCCTAAAACTCTTTTGGCCCTGCTGCTGCTAAGTTGCATCAGTCGTGTCCGACTCTGTGTGACCCCATAGACGGCAGCCCACCAGGCTCCCCTGTCCCTGGGATTCTCCAGGCAAGAACACTGGAGTGGGTTGCCATTTCCTTCTCCAATGCATGAAAGTGAAAAGTGAAAGGGAAGACACTCAGTCGTGTCCGACTCTTAGTGACCCCATGGGCTGCAGCCTACCAGGCTCCTCTGTCCATGGGATTTTCCAGGCAAGAGTACTGGAGTGGGTTGCCGTTTCCTTCTCCAATGCATGCATGCATGCTAAGTCACTTCAGTCGTGTCCAACTCTGTGCGACCCCATGGACAGCGGCCTACCAGGCTCCTCCTATATATTTCAAAACCTGTACCAAAATATTATGAAGTTCTAGAAGGCAAAAAAGGCCGGGGATCAGAACAATGCAACTAGCTGCTTGACAAAGACCATCATTTAACAGGTGTTGTTATGACCAACCTCACGTAAAATAAGTATATTACAATTCTACACAGTGTATAGGGATGAAACATGCCAAATAAAGTTATGGTTGTTTTCCTTTTTTAACATTTATTCTTGTTTTCTAATGAACCTAAATTTGTTCTGCCTTGTCAGAAGCCAAAGGCAAAATTGTGTTCTTTTCCTCCCAGAAACTTATAATAAAGTAGTGATAAATAAATCTAAGTCAAATTTCTATGACCTACTTGAAAATTTGGCAATTGAACACTCAGAATCTCCCCCCAGGATATTTGACTCCTTTTAAAAACACCATTTATTTTTATTTATATACAACATAACCTCAAAGATGGTAACAGTCACCACGTAAACTAGCATTATCCAACACACAGCAGAGAAACTGCCTAGAAAAGAAGATTGCTTTGCCACTCTGAGTTAGATACATTCATTTATTTAAAAGGGTAACAAATGAAAGAACAAAAAAATAATGTGCAGCTCTCTAAAAAAATCTAATTCTGACGTTCCTACTGCTCAGAGTTTGGGATTCTGATTTTTTTCCTTCAGTGTGAAACACACAGAAACCAAATTAATGGAGACCATGCTAGAGAATCTGGTTACAGAGATTTAAAATACTTTATTTTGCAACAAGTCAAAAGCTAAAAAGGGAATCTGAGTCTTTAGAGCTTTTCTCTACTAAGTTCTTTTTTAATACCTCCATGAGTCAAAAATCCCAACTGTAACTTTGGTTATAGACAAAGAGAAAGATTCACGCATATTTCAAATCTTCAATAAATATCTGTCAATTAAGTGGACAGAAGATAAATTACACATACCACCTCTGCAAAACTTATGGAGCGTGAGAATCAGATACTCTGTGGTGAATCAGATAGCTCTCAGTATAATGAAATAAAACTAAGACTGACCATCTTTAATCAAAAAATTAAAGATATCATGATTCTTTACTAATAAATCCTCTTACAATCAAATGGAGTCAGTTATATCTTAAGAATAAAAATATTTAATAATCCATGAGGTATACAGTGAGGTAGGTAAGCAATGATATTTGTCACTAAGAGATAAAAGCACTGACTTGTGCTGTGATGTTACCTACCACAGAGTCCCCACCACAGCAGGAATAACAGTCCATGGAAAGTCACGACTGGTTTCAATTACTGAGAAAGCACAATACAGGAGAAGAAAGTGGAATACTTTACTACTTACTGGCCTCCTTCCTCCATCTCCACTGCATCTCTCAGGAAAAGAAAAAGGAAGTTTGGAGTTAGGGGAGGGAAGGCTTGGACAACTGGCCACAGGTACATTTTCCAGAGCTTCTAAGGCATGAAACCAGTTATAGAAGGAAACCTGACTGACCAGAAGCGTTTAGGGAGTGGTTCAACAACGCAATTCCCCACTTCCATTCACATTCCAAGTCCCTGCATGTGAGAGAACGAACGACTATGGTTTCGGTGTAACAACTAAGCATAAATCACCGTATATTGTTTTATTAGTACTTGCTGACATTTTCATAACATAATCCTACTTAGCATTTTGGAATACAATCCTGTGTCTCTCCTAGTTTCACAAGTGCCTGACAACAAAATACATGTCATGATAACAACCAACAAGTCTGCTCACTTTCAGAGCTGCTTCAGACAAATGATCATTCCAGATACTCTAGTGCTTCACTATCAGTATGTCCTTTTAAATTCTCCCTCTCCATATGCCACTAAAGTTTTTCAGGTCAAATATTGAAAGAGGAATAAAGGGCAAAGTAGGCAAAAAATATTTCAAGAAAGCATCTATACAATATTGTAAAGTAATTAGCCTCCAATTAAAATAAATAAACTTATATTTTTAAAAAAGCATCGAGCTCTTATAATGATGCTTTAGTCAAAATAAATCTGTGAATAAAAATTGCTAAAGGGTATCAGTGACCTGTGAATCATGACATAAAATGGAAGAAGTCTCTAAAGATTAAAGAGTATAAGTAGAGTCCTAATTTCAAAACGAAAAAGGCAAATCCCTAACTACAATAGAACCAAAAAGGTTTGGTGACAATTCTATGCATCAATATCAAGAATAGTTCAAAAAAAGAGTATTTACAGATGGCCAACAGGCACCTGCAGGCTTTCCTGGTGGCTCAGTGGTAAAGAATCCACGTGTGAATGCAGGAGATGCAGGTTCAACTCCTGAATTGGGAAGATCCCTTGGAGAAGCAAACGGCAGCCGACTCTAGTATTCTTGCCTGGGAAATCCCATGGACAGAGGAGCCTGGCAGGCAATATAGTCCACAGGGTCACAAAAGAGCTGGACACAACTTGGCAACTAAAACAACAGGCACATGAAAAGATGCTCAACACTGCAAATTATTACAAAAATGCAAATCAAAACCACAATGAGATACCACCTCACACAAGTCAGAATGGCCATCATTAAAAAGTCTACGAATAACAAATACTGGAGAGGGGGTGGAGAAAAGGGGACGCTTGTACACTGTGGTAGGAATGTGAGCTGGTGCAGCCAATATGGAAAACAGTATTGAGGTTACTCAAAAAAGTAAAAAGCCAGAACTACCACATGACCCAGCAATCTCACTCCTGGGCATATATCCAGACAAAATTATAATTCAAAAAGATACATTCACACCCTCATCCCCACCCAATGCTCTAAGCAGCACTATGCACAATAGCCAAGACATGGAAACGACCTAAACGCCCACTGACAGATGAATGGATAAAGGAGATGTGGTACATATATACAATGGAATACTACTCAGCCATGAAAAAGAATAAAATAATGCCATCTGCAGCCATATGGTCGCAACTACAGATTATCATACTAAGTGAAGTCAGAAAGAAAAAGACAGATACTGTATGATACAACCTACATGTGGAATCTAAAATATGACACAAATGAACTTATCTACAGAACAGAAACAGACTTACAGAGAATAAACTTGTGGTTGCCAAAGGGGACAGAGGTGGAGAAGGGCTTCAGTGGGAGTTTGGGGTTAGCAGACGCAAACTATGACATATAGAATGGATAAGCAACAAGGACCTACTGTATAGCACAGGGAACTATAATCAACATACTGTGATGGAAAAAAATATGAAAAAGAATGTGCATATATGTATAACTGAATTACTTTGCTGTACAGCAGAAACTAACACAACACTGCAGATCAACCATACTTCAATTAAAAAACTAAAACAAAAAAAAGTATTTAATAGAAGCAGAGGACTCACTGACACTACACTGGCCTAAGCCATCATTTATTCCTTGAGTTATAGGACTTGTAGATGATAAGAATAGTAGAAACAGGGATGTCTGGATTTCAACAAAGAATCTACCAAAACTGTCTTCTGATAGGCCATGGCAGGGTTTTTAACCTCTGCATTATTGACATTTTGCATTGTAGGATGTTTAATAATGTCTCTGGCCTCTACCAACTGGATGCTACAGGATCCACCAGTTGTGATAACCAAAAATAGCACTCGAGATATGCCAAAGTTCCCCTGGGAGGCAAAATCACCCTTGATTAAGAAGTACTGATTTATGGCAAAATGGAGAAATACAAGATAAGTAACAGTGGTTTCTGAAATTCATAAGTAATTGAACAGCTATTCAAAAGAAATTGAAAAGCTGTATCCAGGGTGCTGATAATGGATCATGTCCATTTTGAAAAAGGTTTCTTTGTGTGTGTGCACACGTGCACTCAGTCACTCAGTAATGTCCAACTCTTTTTGGCCCATGGACTACAGCCCGCCAGGCTCCTCTACCCATGGAATTCTCCAGGTAAGATTACTACAGAGGGTTGCCATTTCCTACTCCAGGGGATCTTCTTGAGCCAGGGATTGAACCTGTATCTCCTGTATCTCCTGCATTTTACTATGATCCAGAAAATGTACATAGATAGGTTCATCAAATTGGAAGATATGAAATCAGATGATATGAAAAAAAAAAAAAAGTGGATGGGGACCTCCAAAGAACTACAGAATTCATCCACAGTGAAGGTTTGTGTAATGGTTTGAAAGTTGATTCTTTCAAAAGTAAGTTTTCCTAAGGTAAATCAGCCCTGAATATAAGGTAGTTTTAAAGATCAATGAGACAGATAAAAAATACAAGCCATATAATAATGTTATTCTGTTCATGAAGTCTGTAAAACACTGCTTTGAAAAAAATTTACAATACCATATGAGACAAAACATATGTTAACATTATTATGGTTGAGCTCCCCCTGCCTTTCACTGTGGACACAGGGGTTTCAAGTAGAGTAAGAGATTCCTACACAGATGACACTATAATTAAGAAAATACAAGGTGTAACATAATACTAGGTAGTAACAATCTAGTTTAAGTAAATCTATGAAAGTTTACAAATTGAATCTCTCTCCCAGGAAATGCTTCCTGAACCTCCAAAATAAAAGCAATTTCTCTCATGCCCAAATATCTTTGGAAGATATTTCTATCACTGTTAATTGTTTCCTTATATTACAATTTTTAGTACTTAAAAGAGATAATCTGATAGTTTATAAGCCCTTGAAAATAGGACAGAACTTTATTCTCTTATCTGTTTTATAGATTGTCCAGTACACGGCTGGGCATATATGGTGAACCATCACATTTGTTAAATAAATAAATTAGTGAGAATTTAACATTTTTAAAATATTTATTTGGCTGCACCAGGTCTTAGGATATATGGGCTCTTTAGGTGCAGCATGTGGGATCCAGTTCACAGATGAGGAATCAAACCCCGGCCCCCGCATTTTGAGTGCGGAGTCTTAGCCACTGGACCACCAGAGAAGTCCAAAGAATTTACTATTATTCAATAAAAGTATTCAAAGTTAAAATTTTAGAAATAGATGACAGAATCAGAATACAAAAGCCTGGAATCAAGATAAAAATGTCAAGAGCTTCAGAAAGAAATTTAATGAGAATCAATGTAAAGTTCCTTTTCTGGACCTGAGAATCAAAGAGTAGAAGCCCCATTCTATTCTTCATAATATAGGTGGATGAACTACATTCTTAAAAATGAATACCACTGAATCTCAAGAAATACTATTTTTTTTTTTAATTTTATTTATTTGGCTGCACTAGGTCTGAGCATGTGGATCTAGTTCCAGACCAGGGATCGAACTCAGGCCTCCTGCATTAGGAGCAGAGTTTTAGCCCCTGGACCACCAAGGAAGCCCTACTACTCTCTTTAAAGTGATCATATTCTTCATTGTGAACTGCCCACTTATTGATAGTTAGATATGTTCTCTTACAATGAAACATAAACAAGGATATTCATATAATAATCCAATATCCAAAATAAGAGTATGAGAAAAACTAAATGCATACCATTAAATTAAATGCAGAAGTTTAAAAGAATGAGATACGGATCTTTCTGTATTGAAAGAAAGAGAGGCTGGGGCAGGTGGGGATGGAAGGAGGAGAGAAAAGGCGATAAGAAAGGAGGAAAAGAGGGAGACATTAAGTTATGAAAAACCAAGCTACAGAAATGTTACAAGATGCTGCTCTCAAATACATACATGTGTGTATATATGTACATATATATATATATATATATATATATTTTTTTTTTTTTTTTTTTTTTTAATCTGTCCCCTGGTGCTCAGATAGTAAAGAGTTTGCCTGCAATGCAGGAGACCTGAGTTTAATCCCTGGGTGGGAAAGATCCCCTCAATAAGGAAATGGCAACCCACTCCCGTATTCTTGCCTGGAAAATCCCACAAACAGAAGAACATGGGGGGCTATAGTCCATAGGGTCACAAAGAGTCAGACATGACTGAGCGACTTCACTTTCTTTCATTTTATATAGCTATGTAAGGCAAAAGGGATGGAAGAAGGAATTGAATATTTTTTATTTGAATTAATTCTTTTTCAGTGAGAATGTGTTACTTAGATAATTTTATATAATATTAATGTAAATACTCATCCTCCAAAACCTAAACTTAGTTTCTTTTATAGTCTTAGTGCACAAATCGATATTAGTTTTTGAACAAGTATAATGAAAGAAATATAATTCTTAAGTTTCCCCTCACTTCAAAGAAATTCTGTCTCAGTCATGCTGGGTTTCCCTGACAAGTCTAAGAGAAGGTCTCTATCCTATATAAAATCCATTTCCATTTATCCAGTACACAAAGCTATAGGTCATTAAAAATTAACACATACATCTCCAGTAATATTTTCTACTGCTATTTTCCCAAGTCACGGATACTGCCTGGTAAACCTAGAGAACACCACATTCCCAATTTTTTCCCACTTAATGTTCCCCAAATAATTATAACTGTAAGAGCACTCTGCCTCTGGAATTATGTGCTCACTAAAAATTACCAGTCATAAAAACCCACAGAATGGGAGAAAATATTTGCAAACAAAGAAACCAACAAAGGATTAAATCTCCAAAATACACAAACAGTTCATGCAGCTCAATATAAAAAAAAACCCCAAACCCAATCAAAAAATGGGCAGATCTAAATAGACATTTTTCCAAAAAAGACATACAAATGGCTAAAAATTATATGAAAATATGTTCAACATCACTAATTATTAGAGAAATATGAATCAAACCTACAATATAGCAAGATATCACCTCACACAGGTCAGAATGACCATTAACAGAAAGTCTACAAATAATAAATGCTGGAGAGAGGGTAGAGAAAAGGGACGTCTTCTACACTATTGCTAGGAATGTAAACTGATACAAAAAAACTAAGTATAGAACTACTATATGATTCAGCAATCCCACTCCTGGGCGTATACCCAGAGAAAATCTTAATTCCAAAAGGGACATGCACCCCAATATTCATTGTAGTACTATTTACAAAAGCCGAGACATGGAAGCAACCTAAACGTCCACCAACAGAGGAGGAGATAAAGAATGTGTGGTGCATATACACAATGGAATATTACTCGGTCGTGAAAAAGAATGAAATAATGCCACTTGCAGCAACACGGGTAGACCTAGAAACTGTCATACTGAACGAAGTGTGTCAGACGGAGAAAAACAAATATCATGATATTGCATATATGTGAAACCTAAAAAAAAAAAAAAGAAATGAACTTATTTACAAAACAGAAAGAGTCACAGATAGAGAAAACAAACTTATGGTTACTAGAGGAGGAAGGGGGGATAAATTGGAAGACTGGCATTGACATACACATACTACTATATATAAAATAGATAACAAATAAGGACCTATAGTATAGCACAGGAACTCTACTCAATACTCTGTAATAACCTATATGGGAGAAGAATCTAGAAAAGAGTAGATATATGCATAACTGATTCACTCTGCAGTACACCTATAACTAATACAACATTGCAAATCAACTATACTTCAATAAAAAAATTTACTTTTTTAAATTACCAGTCATAAATAATTCTCAAGACATGGAAAACCCTCACTATTTTCAAGCAAACACCCACAGCTCCTGATGAAACTGCATAGTAAAAGGTCACCTTTTGCCAAACAAAACTCAAGGTCTCTCACTTCATTAAACAGCTAAAAGTAAATATATTTACCCAGTACTTTGGATTTTTACCAACCTTCAAAAACATCCCACTACAGTCAACAGTTGCTATGAAGATATGTATAATAATATAAAGAATTTTTTCCCTTTCCTATAATCTGGGAAACTAATGTAGTTAAAGTACTTTAAAAATCAGTAAGTATTAGAAGATAAGTTTAGTCAAACAAAGTGATGATGAAAAGTATGTCATGGAGCTAAATGGTAAGCCTGAAGAACTGTATAATAATATAGCCTAAAGACTCATATGATAGTACAAAGAAAAGCACCTGAAGTAGGTTAAGTAGGTTATTTTCTAAAGTAATGTTATTTCCTAAATATATTTCTCATTGTTTATAAAGCACTATGCAACAGAAATAAAATGTGATCCACATTTTAAAAAGTAGAAAGAATAAATAAAAAGTAGAAACAAACAGATGAAACTAACTTTAACAATATATTTCATCTATCCGAAAATATTCAGATGATTTCAACATGTAACTGATGCTAAAAAATTATTAATAAGATAATTTATCTTTTTTAAAGTCTTTGAAATCTACACTTCACACATACCACCTTTTCCATTTAGGCTAATCACATTTCAAGTGCTCCACAGACACACGTAGTAGTTCCTATATTGGTCAGAGAGCATCTATAACGTAAGTGGGTCAAATACAATTTCTAAATTTCTGAAGCACAGTTATATAATCAAAAGAAGCCCTAAATAGCTAAGCAAAAGCAAATGTCTTTAGCATAATCTTTAAAGGCAGATGTAGGTAAACAATCAAGTCAAAACATTTCATATGTACCAGACCCTACTTTAAGTGCTTGTCCAGCATTATCTCATCTGCTCAAGCACAAAAGCCTCTGATGCTGGCACTAGTAATACCCTCATTTTAGAAACAAGGAAAATAGGACATAGGGAAGGTTTAACCCAGGCAGTAGGAGGTTTAACTCAAGAGCTCATGCTCTTAATCACTATACATGCTATACTGTAAGAAAAAAAAAAAAGCTGATTTATAAAAGATAAAATATGGAATAGTAAAGCAAAATCATTTCTTTAGGAATAGGTTATTAAAACTGAATCATATAATTCTTCTCCACAAGAAGCTCCAAACTCCAAAAAAAATAAAATAAAAAAACAATTTTAGGTTAGAATTTTTATTTGTAAACTATTATTACCACACATTTTATTTAAATTTATGATGTTTATATTTATAATATTAATATTTATTCATAATCATCATTGAAAAATTATAGATTTAGCTTTAAAAATGAATAAAAAGATTATTTTGTGGTCAAGAAATTTCAAGTTTATTTCAAGCTGTACTTTTATGTTTTACAAACTCATTTTATTTCTGATCTCATTACTCTAATTTTATTGCGGACTTCTTTTAACAGTCTCATTCTCTTTTATGAAGGGAAGGAAAAGGGCTTATCTTTCTCCTATTCACCTATCATTTGAAGGTATAAAAAAGTATGAGAAGATAAAACAGGCAAAAAAAAAGTTAGCTTCTTTCCTATATCTTAATTCTAAGAAAAACCAGAAAATAGCATCATATTAGATGGATACATTGTACCCCAAGATTCTTTGATAAAACCAGGAGAAAACATTCACTTTCACACGCACGTACCCTTGGCAGAATGACCTAAATACTGTCTAATGGTCATAAAATTTTCAGATAAGATGTCAGCTATCTCCTCAGAAAATAACATTCAAAAATACTTGCTCTGAAATAAACAGTCCCATGTTAAAGAAAATCGGTGACCAGAGTTTAAATTGTCTGACCTTTCTGTGTACCTAAAAATCACAAGACAAGGATAGCCTTGATCCCTCGCTGAAGGCCATTGCTGTCTGCCCACTAACTTTGACGTTTTCAGGGTGTCACTGGGAAAGCCTGATCACACCACCTTCAGTTACATAATAAACCTATCACCTTACCAGTTTTACCATCCCTCCCACATATTTAAAACTTGACAAAGGTGGCCAGATGTTAAGAGGGGGCCCTTTAATGGAAGACTGCATTTGCACACCGTGCCTGAGCACATATTTAGCAACAAAACACGTTCAAAAGTCAACCTGCCACAAGCCATAATGAAGAAACATCTCAGCTTACAAAAAATGTTATAGAAAATATGCTCATGCCACTTAGATTTTCCCTTTGGTATTTGAACAACTTTATCAAATATGCAAATGTTTCAGAGAGCCTGCAAAGCTCATCTGTGGGCTTCCTTTGTTTTTATGTTTCCCTTTTGACAGCTGGCTATTTATGTTTCAGGCACTGGGTCTGGCCCTTTCATGTGCATCACCCTGTTAAGTCGTCCCAATCGTCCTATTCAATTAGAGTTTTTGCTTTACAGAAAAGGAGGCAGAGTCACTGACCTTTAGCCCTTTAGAGTTAGACAGGAACCAAGGATGTATCCCCCAAGCAGGGCTTCTTTCAGCTTCCTTCTATAACACAGGGACTGTGTTATCCTGTTTCATTCCCTACTTACTGACCAATTTATCTACCATGGGTACCTTCATGCTCTCAAGTACCAGCTCAAACATGTAATAAATAATAAAATTCCAGTAACACTAAAACATGAAAGGTGAATTGGAGGGTATGTGAATTCTATCTCAATAAAGCTGATGCTAGAAAATAAAAAAAAAAATTAAACATAAGCAGGATAATAACATCAACTTTCCAATTATCCTAGTAGTAAATCATAGACAGCATGGCTGAACCACAGGCAACCCAAAAACCTAATCTATAACTCATCTCTCAAATGTTTATAGATCAGTCCCTTACTATTGGTACCTTTTTAAAATACTTATTACTTCACTCATAGATTACCGTTACGAGTCTCAGCCTCCTCAATTATTATTTTTCCATTTTCCCTGCTACATTAAACTAAATTCTTCCACCTAGTTTTCAAGGTCTTCCCTAAATTGGCCTCATATACCACTCATTATTTCTCATCATGTGGGCAAGCAATCTCTTTGGGGTCCTACGAACATATCAAGCCTTGTGCTGGATGCTCTGTCTTAAATAATCCCATCCTATTAACCAGAAGGGCTTCCCTGGTGGCTCAGTGGTAAAGAATCTGCCTGCCAATGCAGGAGACATGGGTTTGACCCCTGGGTCAGGAAGATTCCTCTGGAGAAAAGAAAGGCAATCCACTCCAGTATTCTTACCTGGGAAATCCCATGGACAGAGGAGCATGACAGGCTACAGTCCATTGGGTAGCAAAAGTCAGACACAACTGAGAGATTAAACAACAACCAGACATATTCTTTCCCTCCATCACCTGCTCATCCTTCAAGGATTAGACCAAATCTTACCCTCTCCATTAAGCTCTCTCACTAACTAATGCATACTGCAGCCTCAGGCAATTCCTACAGTAGTTAGCAGTCTTTAGTTCTACCTTTATATCCCCAGCTCCTAGTAAACAGGATGGAAAAGATAATCAATAAAAGCCTGCTGAATATAAGTTGCAACATGCTGTCCCGAAATAATTATGTGGTTTTTACCCTATCTCTTCAAACCAGGTGTATTCACTTCACTGGCAACACAAGTAGCTGAGTGCTAAAAATAATGCTGCCAGAGGTTCTCCTCAAGATGAACAAACCAATGAGGTATATCAGATGCTCTCATGGCCCCCAAACATTTTTATTAGGAACTGATTCAACAGGCTCTGTGAATTTGAAGACAGTCTCCTCTAGGAGTTAACAATGCTCAGATCAAAATGACTTTATAACAATCCATCCTAAGTTTTTTTCCCCTAAGATGACAATGTAATTCAGGGCCTCTCACTATAAAAGAATACTGCAATTATTTATATACTATGACAATTATTCATACTACGACATCTTAAGATTAGTGTACATTTATAAATGTCTTGTTTTTGGACCACTCAAAAAAGATCAAATAAATATAAACACAAAAACAAGCATATTTTTAAAGCCACTATTAAATCTTTAGGGTCACCAGAGAATATAAGGAATTCAAGTCACAAGATTATAGATTAGAAGGCACAAATTTGCATAGTCATTATATTCTTAAGATTGTTACGACTTAAAAAGGTAAAAAAAAAACACCAAAGTTTTTAAACAATCCAATAATACTTTAATATATGATTCAAGACATTGTATCAACATGTATGGTTTGATATGGAGCACTTTAAAAAAAATTCCAAGAAACAACTACCCTGTTATTGGCCCTGAACTCACAGGAAATGCCAAAGATAATTACAGCTTTCCTCTGCTAAGTACAATTCTACACAGAGAACAAGGCAACTGAAGTTCGGTTCAAAGTGAAGGAGATACATTTAGATACCAAGAGAAGCTCAAGAACACAATACACCTTGCACTTGTCTCTAAAACAAACATATTTAGTTCCCTTACCTGTTTCTGAAATGTACGTAACAGGATCCTGCTGTTGGATTTTAGCAAGTTTAGAAGACAGTGGCAATTTTTCTGGTCGCTTTTTGGCATTTTTTACCTGTACTGTTTCCTCTGATTCTGAATCTGAATACAAGAGGAAAATAAAAACTCTGAAAAGAAATAGTATTAATATAGTGTGCTTTTATTTTTAAGTTTTTTATTGGAATATATCATTGCTTTATAACCTTGTGTTAGTTTCTGCTAAGACAAGTGAATCAGCCATATTCATACATCCTCTTGGACCTCCCTCCTACCCTACCCCCATATAGTTTGCTTTTAAAGTGGGGTTTTTATTTTATTTTATTTCCCATGAAACACAGCCTGTGGGATCTTAGCTCAACCAGGGATCGAACCTGAGCCCACAGCAGTGAAAGCACCAAGTCCTAACCACTAGACTACCAGGGGATTCAAGTGATTATTATTAATCAATTCCTTGAGATTCTTTTCCAAACAAATCTCTTTTTTAAATTCTGATAGATTATCACTACCCAGTGGTTAAGCCTTTCTATTGCTGTGGTAACAAATCAACACAAACTTACTCGCTTAAAACAACACAAATGTATTATTCCCAGTTCTGGAGGTCAGAAACCCAACTTGGGTCTCTGAATTAAAATCAAGCATCAGGACTGCTGTGATCCCTTCTGGATACTATACGGAAGAATCCATTTCCTTGTCTTTTCCAGTTTCTAGTGACTGCAAGCATGCCTCAGCTCATAGCCCCCTCCCTTCCTCCATCTTCAAAGACCGTGACATTAGGCCGAGTCCTTCTCAAACTGCCATCTCTCCAGTTTTCTGACCTCCTTCCACAGTCAATTTCTAAACCTCTTCTGCCTTGCTCTTCTTTGTGACTACACTGGGCCCATCCAGATAATCTCCCTACATTAAGGTCAACTGATTATCAACCTTAATGTCACCTATAATTTTAATATCACCTCTTTTGCCATACAACTGAACATATTCACAGGTTCTAGTAACTAGGGTGTGGGCATTTTTAGGGGCCATTATTCTGTCTGCTGCTGCTGCTAAATCACTTCAGTCGTGTCCGACTCTGTGCGACCCCATAGACGGCAGCCCACCAGGCTCCCCCGTCCCTGGGATTCTCCAGGCAAGAACACTGGAGTGGGTTGCCATTTCCTTCTCCAATACATCAAAGTGAAAAGTGAAAGTGAAGTCGCTCAGTCGTGAAGTTGCTCAGTCGTGTCCGACTGTTAGCGACCCCATGGACTGCAGCCTACCAGGCTCCTCCATCCATGGGATTTTCCAGGCAAGAGTACTGGAGTGGGGTGCCATTGCCTTCTCCGATTATTCTGTCTACCCCAGTCTAATTACCCAGAGCACTTAAATACAAATCAAGACAAAGTATAAATACCTAGTGTATGTCTGGTACAAAATAGGAATTTCAGAAATTTCAGTGTCCCTCCTCTTCCTCTCACCATGCTTTTATAAATCCTGGCTCATACAGTTCTAAAATGTATCAATTATATTTCCACTTTCCCAAAAGATGTAAACTTCTGGGGAATAGGGATATGTACTTATTTCAAATTCTTTATTATATACAGCAGTAAAAGACTCACTATAAACATTCAAGTACTTTTAGAACCTTTGCTATCACTGTCAAAATCCTGATAATCTATAAATGCTTCCTTAGGTTACATTCTTAATTTTAAGAATTCATACTGAATAGATCTTCTCCAAAAAAATCAAAATCTAAAACTTTTACCATTATTTTAGCATACCATAAAAGGCACGCATAAAAATGTATGTTCCCTATCTTAAAAATACAATTAACCCTTGAATATGGGTTTGAACTGCACATGTCCACTTCTACACAGATTTTTTTCAAATAAGTATGTTGAAAAAAATTTTGGAGATTTGCAACAATTTGAAAAAACAGACAAACCACATAGCTTAGAAATACTAAAAAAAAAATTAAGAAAAAGGTATGTCATGAATGCATGAAATATATGTAGATACTAGTCTATATCTACATAGGTATGAGGTGATCTTTCATATAAAATTAATCTGTATTCGTTTTCTGTTTTATAACATTACTTTCAAAGAATTACTACTATAAAGATTTCCTACTATAAAGAATTACTACTATAAATTTCAAAGAATTTACTACTATAAAGTATGCCTCTCTGTAACTGGGTAAACTGCATAACAGCCTATTTATCATAACAGGTAAGTGGATTTTCTTTTTATGTAACAATGTTTCCAATACTGTATTATGAATATGACCGTGTTATAGTCATACTGTATGCCAAAATTTTGTTAACAGATTCATTAGTGCATAGGCTAGGCTATCATGAAGCAATCCTATCAATTACACCAGGCTACCATAAAACAATCATACTGCTGCTTCTTCATTATTAATGCATGAATTGTTATACCTGTAAATATGAATTTACTTTTCACATTATCTTTTCATTTCTGATGTCAAAAGTTAGTAATATGTACAACATCTACATCTGTATTATAATAGAGTGTAGTAATATATATAACATCTAGAGTATTTTATTTTGTATTATATTAGACAAGATTGATGTAGGTACTGAGATTCATCTTGTAAACAGATGACATAAACTTATAGTATCAATAAATACAGTATAGTACTATAAATGTATTTTTCTTAAGATTCCCTTAATAACATTTTCTTTTCTCTAGCTTACTTTATCGGAGAAGGCAATGGCACCCCACTCCAGTACTCTTGCCTGGAAAATCCCATGGACGAAGGAGCCTGGTAGGCTGCAGTCCATGGAGTCGCTAAGAGTCAGACACGACTGAGAAACCTCACTTTCACTTTTCACTTTCCTGCACTGGAGAAGGAAATGGCAACCCACTTCAGTGTTCTTGCCTTGAGAATCCCAGGGACGGGGGAGCCTGGTGGGATGCCGTCTATGGGTCGCACAAGGTCGGACACAACTGAAGTGACTTAGCAGCAGCTTACTTTATTGCAAGAATACAGTATAAAATACATATAACATACAAAATATGTGTTAACTGACAGTTTATGGTATTGGCAAGGTTTTTAATCAACAGTAGGCTATTAGTATTTAAGTTTTGGGGGATTCAAAAGTTGTGTGTAGATTTTCAATTGCAAGGGGTGTCAGAACCCCAACCCTCATATTTTTTAAGTCAATCTTATAGTCAAAGTTTTTAAAGTGTGTTTGTTCCTTTTTAACTGCAACAAAAAAGGACCAAATCAAAAGGATAAAAATGAAGTTTTAGATCTTTGTTTGTAAAGCAACATTTTATGGCACTCTTTTTCAAATTCAGTTTCCAAGAACCTCAGCTGAAAGAGAAGTTAATAAAAATACTTTAGCATATTCAAAGTAAGTTTCAGACACGCCATATATACCACATCTCTACAGAACAAAACCTTATTAACATATTTCAGCTCTGATAAATTCTCTAGTAATAATAAAAGTTGTTTTCAACTTTACTTGAACACAGAGTCCTCTTCTCACAGCACCTATTAACATTATACAGAACATCAGCTCTAACAGATACAAAATGAAAATTTTTAAACTTGAAAACTCCTGAAAAGAAATATTACCCGAATCATAGATGATCCTCTTTTTCTTGTTTGACTGCTTCGGCTTGAATTCATCTTCTTTACAAGAACTATTTACCTATAAACATCACAGTATAGTTAGAATACAAGGAAGCCTATATAACTTACCTATTTTTTTCTTGTTAGATTTGAGCTCAATAGTTCACAACCAGAGAAACCCTGCCCCTACAGGAAACATTTTCACTTGTCATACTGGGGTCGGGGTGTTACAGGTATATAATGGGTAGATAAGGGATGCTTCATTCTACAATGCACAGGACAGTCCTCCACAATAATGAATTATCTCACCCCAAATGTCAATAATCCCCTAATTAGGCTAAAGAATGGAGAAGGCAATGGCACCCCACTCCAGTACTCTTGACTGGAAAATCCCATGGACGGAGGAGCCTGGGAGGCTGCCATCTGTGGGGTCGTGCGGAGTCGGACACGACTGAGTGACTTCACTTTCACTTTTCACTTTCATGCATTGGAGAAAGTGAAAATGAAGTTGCTCAGTCGTGTCCAACTCTTTGTGACCCCATGGACTATAGCCTACCAAACTCCTCAGTCCACGGAAATTTTCCAAGCAAAAGTACTGGAGTGGGTTGCCATTTCCTTCTCTAGGAGATCTTCCCAACCCAGGGACTGAACCTGGGTCTCCTGCATTGAGGCAGACACTTTACTGTCTGAGCCACAAGGCAAGCAAGGAAATGGCAACCCACTCCAGTGTTCTTGCCTGGAGAATCCTGGGGATGGGGAGCCTGGTGAGCTGCCGTCTGTGGGGCCGCACAGAGTCGGACACGACTGAAGCGACTTAGCAGCAGCAGTGGCAGAGGCTAAAGAATAAGCCAGTGAGTGCGTGCATGCTAAGTCATTTCAGTTGTGTCCTACTCTTTGCGACCTTATGGACTGTAGCCCGCCAGACTCCTCTGTCCATGTGGATTTTCCAAGTAAGAATACTGGAGTGGGTTGCCATTTCCTTCTCCAGGGAATTTTTCCAACCCAGAGATCGAACCCGCATCTCTCAGGTCTCCTGCACTGGCACACGGGTTCTTTACCACTAGAGTACCACCTGAGAAACCCTGCAGACTAGGCCACACCCATCATCAAAAAGATAAAGAGATCACAAATGCTGGTGTGGATGTGGATAAAAGGGAACCCTTGTGCAATGTTGGTGGAACTGTAAATTGGAGTAGCCACTATGAAAAACAGTATGGAGGTTTTTCAAAAAACTAAAAATATTCCAATCCCAAAGAAAGGCAATGCCAAAGAATGCTCAAACTACCGCACATTTGCACTCATCTCACACGCTAGTAAAGTAATGCTCAAAATTCTCCAAGCCAGGCTTCAGCAATATGTGAACCGTGAACTTCCTCATGTTCAAGCTGGTTTTAGAAAAGGCAGAGGAACCAGAGATCAAATTGCCAACATCCACTGGATCATGGAAAAAGCAAGAGAGTTCCAGAAAAACATCTATTTCTGCTTTATTGACTATGCCAAAGCCTTTGACTGTGTGGATCACAATAAACTGTGGAAAATTCTGAAAGAGATGGGAATACCAGACCACCTGACCTGCCTCTTGAGAGGTTTGTATGCAGGTCAGGAAGCAACAGTTCGAACTGGACATGGAACAACAGACTGGTTCCAAATAGGAAAAGAAGTCCGTCAAAGCTGTATATTGTCACCCTGCTTATTGAACTTATATGCAGAGTACATCATGAGAAACGCTGGACTGGAAGAAGCACAAGCTGGAATCAAGATTGCCGGGAGAAATATCAATAACCTCAGATATGCAGATGACACCACCCTTATGGCAGAAAGTGAAGAGGAACTAAAAAACCTCTTGATGAAAGTGAAAGTGGAGAGTGAAAAAGTTGGCTTAAAGCTCAACATTCAGAAAACAAAGATCATGGCATCCGGTCCCATCACTTCATGGCAAATAGATGGGGAAACAGTGGAAACAGCGTCAGACTTTCTTTTTTTGGGCTCCAAAATCATTGCAGATGGTGATTGCAGCCATGAAATTAAGAGACGCTTACTCCTTGGAAGGAAAGTTATGACCAATCTAGATAGCATATTCAAAAGCAGAGACATTACTTTGCCAACAAAGGTTCGTCTAGTCAAGGCTATGGTTTTTCCTGTGGTCATGTACGGATGTGAGAGTTGGACTGTGAAGAAGGCTGAGCACTGAAGAATTGATGCTTTTGAACTGTGGTGTTGGAGAAGACTCTTGAGAGTCCCTTGGACTGCAAGGAGATCCAACCAGTCCATTCTGAAGGAGATCAGCCCTGGGATTTCTTTGGAAGGAATGATGCTAAAGCTGAAACTCCAGTACTTTGGCCACCTCATGCGAAGAGTTGACTCATTGGAAAAGACTGATGCTGGGAGGGATTGGGGGCAGGAGGAGAAGGGGACGACAGAGGATCAGATGACTGGATGGCATCACTGACTCAATGGATGTGAGTCTGGGTGAACTCTGGGAGTTGGTGATGGACAGGGAGACCTGGTGTGCTGCGATTCATGTGGTCGCAAAGAGTCGGACATGACTGAGCGACTGAACTGAACTGAACTGAACCACATGACTAGCAATTCCACTGCTGAGAATATATCCAAAGGAAGAAAAAACACTAACTAAAAGTTATTTGCACCCACATGTTCATAGCAGCATTACTTACAAAAGCCAAGACATAGAAACAACCCAAGTGTCAGTCAATAAAGGATGAATAAAGAAGTTGTGAATATATGAATATTACTCAGCCATAAAAAATAAGGGTATCCCACCATTTCTAACAAAGTGGAGGGACCTCGAAGGCCTTTTACTAAGTGAAATAAATTAGAGAAAGACACATACTGTATATCTCACTGTACATAGAATCAAAAGCAAAAAATTAAAAAGCATGAACTCATAAAAAAAGAGATCAGATCTGTGGTTACCAGAGGCAGAGGGTGGGGGGAAGGGGGACCTGGAGGAAGGTGGTCAAAAGGTAAAAACTTCCAGTTATAAGATAAATAAGTGCTAGGAATGTGACGTACAACATGACAGCTGTAGTTAACACTGCTGTATGATACACAGGAAAATTTAAGAGAGCAGGTCCCAAGAGTTCTTAACACAAGGAAAAAAAATTTTCTTCCTTTCTTTGTACATATATGAGATGATGGATGCTAACTGAGCCCACAGTGATAATCATTTCATAATATGTGTATATCAAACTATCATGCTGTACACCTCAAACCTCAAATAGGTGATGTATATCAATTAAAAGATGTCCTTTTCATTATAAGGGACTGGAATGCAAAAGTAGAAAGTCAAGAAACACCTGGAGTAACAGGCAAATTTGGCTTTGGAGTACAGAATTAAGCAGGGCAAAGGCTAAGAGTTCTGCCAAGAGAACGCACTAGTCATAGCAAACACCCTCTTCCAACAACACAAGAGAAGACTCTACACATGGACATCACCAAGTGGTCAACACCGAAATCAGACTGATTATATTCTTTGCAGCCAAAGATGGAGAAGCTCTATACGGTCAGCAAAAACAAGACCAGGAATTGACTGTGGCTCCAATCATGAATTCCTTATTGCCAAATTCAGACTGAAATTGAAGAAAGTGGAGAAAACCACCAGAGCATTCAGGTATGACCTAAATCAAATCCCTTATGATTATACAGTGGAAGTGAGAAATAGATTTACAGGACTAGATCTGATAGATAGAGTGCCTAATGAACTATGGACAGAGGTTCGTGACATTGTACAGGAGACAGGAATCAAGACCATCCTCATGGAAAAGAAATGCAAAAAAGCAAAATGGCTGTCTGAGGAGGCTTTACAAATAACTGTGAAAAGAAGGGAAGCGAAAAGCAAAGGAGAAAAGGAAAGATATACCCATTTGAATGCAGAGTTCCAAAGACTAGCAAGGAGAGATAAGAAAGCCTTCCTCAGCGGTCAATGCAAAGAAATAAGGAAAACAACAGAATGGGAAAGACTAGAGATCTCCTCAAGAAAATTAGAGATACCAAGGGAACATTTCATCCAAAGATGGGCTCAATAAAGGACAGAAATGGTAGGGACCTATTAAGAAGATATTAAGAAGAGGTGGCAAGAATACACAGAACTGTACAAAAAAGATCACCTAGAGCCACACATCCTGGAATGCAAAGTCAAGTGGGACTTAGGAAGCATCACTACGAACAAAGCTATTAGAGGTGACAGACTTCCAGTTGATATATTTCAAATCCTGAAAGATGCTGCTGTGAAAGTGCTGCACACAATATGCCAGCAAATTTGGAAAACTCAGCAGTGGCCACAGGACTGGAAAAGGTCCGTTTTCATTCCAATCCCAAAGACAGGCAATGCCAGAGAATGCTCAAACTATCGCACAATTGCACTCATCTCACACGCTAGTAAAGTAATGCTTAAAATTCTCCAAGCCAGGCTTCAGCAATACATGAACCGTGAACTTACAGATGTTCAAGCTGGTTTTAGAAAAGGCAGAGGAACCAGAGATCAAATTGTCAACATTCGCTGGATCATGGAAAAAGGAAGACAGTTCCAGAAAATCATCTATTTCTGTTTTATTGACTATGCCAAGGCCTTTGACTCTGTGGATCACAATAAACTGTGGAAAATTCTGAAAGAGATGGGAATACCAGACCACCTGACTTGCCTCTTGAGAAACCTGTATACAGGTCAGGAAGCAAGAGTAAGAACTGGACATGGAACAACAGACTGGTTCCAAATAGGAAAAGGAGTATGTCAAGGCTGTATATTGTCACCCTGCTTATTTAACTTATATGCAGAGTACATCATGAGTAACGCTGGGCTGGAAGAAGCACAAGCTGGAATTAAGATTTCCAGGAGAAATATCAATAACCTCAGATATGCAGATGGCACCACCCTTATGGCAGAAAGTGAAGAAGAACTAAAGAGCCTCTTGATGAAAGTGAAAGAGGAGAGTGAAAAAGCTGGCTTAAAGCTCAACATTCAAAAAACTAAGATCATGGCATCCGGTCCCATCACTTCATGGCAAATAGATGGGGAAACAGTGGAAACAGTGGCAGACTTTATATTTGGGGGGCTCCAAAATCATTGCAGATGGTGATTGCAGCCAGGAAATGAAAAGACGCCTACCCCCTGGAAGGAAAGTTATGACCAATCTAGACAGCATATTAAAAAGCAGAGACATTACTTTGTCAACAAAGGTCTGTCTAGTCAAGGCTATGGTTTTTCCAGTGGTCATGTATGGATGTTAGAGTTGGACTATAAAGAAAGCTGAGCACTGAAGAATTGATGCTTTTGAACTGTGGTGTTGGAGAAGACTCTTGAGAGTCCCTTGGACTGCAAGGAGATCTAACCAGTCCATCCTAAAGGAGATCAGTCCTGGGTGTTCATTGGAAGGACTGATGTTGAAGCTGAAACTCCAATACTTTGGCCACCTGATGTGAAGAACTAACTCATCTGAAAAGACCCTGATGCTGGGAAAGATTGAAGGTGGGAGGAGAATGGGATGACAGAGGATGAGATGATTAGATGGCATCACTGACTCAATGGGCATGAGTTTGAGAAACTCTGGGAGTGAAGGACAGGGAAGCCTGGCGTGCTACAGTCCATGGGATCACAGAGTCAGACACGACTGAGGGACTAAACAACCACAAGCCTCAATTATCTGTAATGCAATTCCAAAATTCTAATATAGATACATATGTGTGTGTGGGGGTATATGCGTGTGTGTGTGTGTCTATATATAAGGACTCTTCTCCTATAAGAGGAGAGAGTAAAGCAGAAATATATTTGAAGAAACAATGGTAAAAAATTACCAAATTCAAAAAAAGATATAAATTTACAGACTCAGAACTCAGAAACCCTAAACAGTATAAAAAAAGAAAACTACACCCAAGTACACCATGGGCAAGGCTGAAACTCAAAGATAAAGTCTTTTAAAGAAGCATGAGAAAATAATACAATACATACAAGAGAAAACAATATAAATGACAGCTACCATCTCACCAGAAAAAAATGGAGACCAAAAACAAGGAATGGAACACCTTTACAGTGCTGAAACAAAAACTATCAATCCAAAACTCTATATCCAGCAAAAATATCAAGAACAGAGACAAAATAAAGACATTTTTAGATAAACAAAAACTTATATAATTCGCTGCCAAGCCTATTCTACAAGAAATGCTTAAGAAAATTCTTCAGATTTACAGAAAATGGTATAAGGGACTTCCCTGGTTGTCCAGTGGCTAAGACTCCATACTCCCAATGCAGGGGGTCTGGGTTCAACCCTTGCTCAGAAAACTAGGTTTTACATGCAATAACTAAAAATTTGCATGCCACAACTAAAGATTCTGCATGCTGCCGACAAAGATCGAAAGGATCCTGTGTGCTGCAACTAAGACTGGGTGCATTTAAATAATTAAATAAATAAAAATATTAATTAAAGAAAATTATAGTAGATGGAAATTCAGATCTTTGATAAGAAATGAAACCAGAAGTGGCCAATATATGGTTAAGTACAAAAGATCAATCTTCCTCTTTTTTTTTTTTTTTGACAGCAAAAGACTGAGATTTTTATTTTAGTCTCACCTAGGAAATTAAAAAAGTTAATTTATGTGTTTAAATTATAGTTTATTGGTATTTTAACAACAGTTTAATTACATGCATTTGTAATTACTCATATGTTTTTAAAATATTGTTTATTTTTATCTTATTTACAAAGTAAGTTTTTATTGAGATATAATTGACATGTAACATTATATTAGTTTCAGGTTTACAACATGATGATTCAATATCTATACATATTGTAAAATGACCATAAGTCTAGTTAACATCCATCACCATATGTAGTCACAAACCAATTTTCCTCTGTTTATTCCTTTAAAATAACGTTGGTTTAGAGCAATAATTATTATATTGAATGTGGAGTATTAACATATATAGATATAATTCATATGCCAATTATGGCATAAAGGATGGGGTGGTAGTAAACCAACCTGTCGAGTTGCAAAATTCTCACATTTTACACAAAGAGGAACAATATTAACTCAAATACACTATTGACACCACTGCCTGCTCATCATAGTGATATTATATCTTAAATTCTATGAAGCCCAAGGAGGACAGGAAAAAGAATAAAGCTTTCCTCCAAAGCCTTCCTTCACAAGAAGCCCAATACTGGAGCTTATGTCTTTATGAGCAAACTTTGGTTAAATTTTCACTAAATCAATTAACGAAAATACCAAACTATAGATGCAGTAAGATATATTAACTAGAAATAAGTAAGACCTTATTACTTTTCTTCTTTTTCTGCTAAATGAGTCGAAATTTATATTTACTTAAGGCTCTCAATATATCAAATCTCAGAACTGAGTTTATTTTATACAATTCAACATTGCATCTGGAAAACTGACCTTGATTTCCTTTATTCCTTTCTTTGCTTTTAAACTTTCTTCAGCAGACTTTGTTTTCTCATTCTTCTTTACTGTTTCACTTACAAGTTTCTTTCCACTTGGTATAACCCCAAAGAATTTTCGAATATCCTAGAAGCAAAAAAGGAGATTCATAAACAAACATTAACTGCACAAAATTCTAATCTCAATTGTAAAAAGGAACAACTCTGCATACACACTGGTGTACTCTCAATCATGTCTTCATAATGATATAGCTCCAAGTGTGCAGCAGCATCCTTTTTATATGCAAAAATTAACTGATAAAATTACCTGAGTTAAAAATAATGAGTCTAGGGAATTCCTTGGTGGTCCAGTAGTAAGGACTCCGAGCTTTTACTGCTAAGGCCCCGGGTTCGATCCCTGGTTGGAGAACTAAGATCCTACAAGCTGAGCAGCACAGGCAAAAAGATTCAAAAATAATAATAATAATGTGCCTAATGAAAAGCAGTTTTAATTCTCAGAATCTGGCCAAAACCAGGGCAAAAATTAACAAAGGAAATTTTTGCTAAAAACAGCACCGTTAAAAGAGGCAAGTAACAAGCATTTATTGATTATGCCTGCACATATCCCATCATCACAGACACACTAGGGGAAAAGACAAAGAGTTGAAGAACATAATCCTTGCCTATGGAATTTACACTCCAGTTTGAGAGAAGAATAACTCTTACAACCCTGATCATTTAAGACCTTAATAACTAAGAACTTTGAAATTATTTCCCGTTATATGATTTTTCCAAATTCCAAAGGAAAAATTTTGATCACACTTGCTTCAATTACTGTCAAATTAATCATATATTTACAATGTAATTTATCATACATTTGTAATAATCATACTTTTACAATATAATATATAATTAATATCACTTATCTTTCTTATGATATATATTCTTCCTACACTTTTAGATTTTCAGTGCAATTCAGTTTCTCAGTCGTGTCTGACTCTTTGCAACCCCATGGACTACAGCACACCAGGCCTCCCCGTCCATCACCAACTCCCGGAGTTTACTTAAACTCATGTCCATTGAGTCGATGATACCGTCCAACCATCTCATCCTCTGTTGTCCCCTTCTCCTCCTGCCTTCAATCTTTCCCAGCATCAGGTGGCCAAAGTATTGGAGTTTCAGCTTCAACATCAGTCCTTTCCATGAATATTCAGGATTGATGTTCTTTAGGATGGACTTTTAGATTTAAGCTCTGAATAAACTGTTGTATAGAGAAAAAGTAATAGCCCTTAGAGTAAGAAATCCCTGGTATGAATCTCTGCTCTAGCACTTTCCAGTGGACCAAGGGATGACCTTGACTTTTAATCTGTTTTCTCATCAGTAAAGTGAGATCAATACTCCTTACACTTCATGAGGATTAATTATGCATCTGTCACAATTCTGACTCAGTAAAAAGCTTCCCTTCTCCCTCATTTATGTACTATTATCCCTCCATATCCACCTACAGTTCTCCACCTACAGTTCTCTACTCACAGGAAAGGAAGGGTATAAGGAACACAGAATATGAGAATTTAGGATCTGAATTCCAAAGAACAGGCATAGTTCAACAGGCAGTTGAACTATTTTCCCTATTCCTATCCTCAATGTTTATAATCCTGAGTCTTCAATTTTTTTTTGCCTGTTCCAAGCTCTCTCTCTTTACTGTAGTGAGGAAAATACCTGTTAAAAGTACTTTGTCAAGTGTAAGAAAGATAACAATGTTTTTCCTCAATCCTGGCGGTAATTGTCACACTCTTAAAATGTCAAAAATCCCAAATAAGTGTGTTCTGCAAACACAGAAACACATAGCTTTGTGGTTAAGCCAATAAAGAAAACAGATAAACGAGATACACAGACATGTTAAATTTTTTTGAAAGGTTACAGACTTCCCTGGTTTTATACCCTCTTCTGTAAATTTCCTAATATTAAAAAGTCACAAATCCATCCTAATAAAATCTAAGATATATTGTTCGCAAAATGGTACCTTAGCTATGAAACTGAGACATTTGTGTCAGTTGCTAAGAAAAAATAGATAATAAAGAAAGCCAGAAAGCCACAGTCTTCCGTATAATTTGCAAAGAATTGAATTTGAGGCTGACAACTACTTACTTTATTGCCTCTGGAGGAAATGAGAGTTTCACATTGGAGTTTCACTTTTGAAATTACCAAGTAGGTCTTCAAATAGTGTGATTTTTCAAATATACACACACAGCACGCATGCACCACAGTTCAAAACTGAACATTAATAAACAGCTTAAAGTCGGTGGTGGTTTTCCATCTGTGATGGAACCACAAATACTTAAAACCACAAAGAGAAAACAAAACATAATTCAGGAAATGGAACTACTGGTAACGTTGAGCTCTCTGACTTCTGTCTGTACCACACTGCCAATCCTAAGCATTTTTGTAACCTTTTCTTCCTAAGTAATTCTTCCTATTCACAACCCCTTTCCTCTCCCTGTACTCTACCCTACTTTCCCACTCCCCATGCCCTTACACTCTGACGGCAGCAAAACAATTAAATTACAGCATCCTGATCTTAACTCAATATCTACTAAAAATCTAAACTTTTGAAAAAGAATTTTCATTGGAATGAAAGTCATTCTACTCACACTTTTTTAGGAGTTACCTCCAAAGTGAGCAGCCATCTGGTGTATAAGCATCTAAGAGAAAAAGGTCACCAATTTGACTTTAATTTATATCATGACTTTACCTTACTCTTTATTAACAGTCCCTACCTGGTATTGCAGGTCTTTAAAGATTTCATCAAATAAAGAACAAGACTAGTGACTAATCAAATTACCAAATAATGGATCTAAACATCACTCTTACCTGCACAGAATAATTCTTGCTCAGCATATGAGTAGAAAAAGGAACACGTTTTTAAATTTTATTTTTATAATCTTAGCAAAGGGAAGTCCTTCCAAGCAGAACATCAAGACTAGAAACTACCCATTAAGAAAGAAAAATTTGACTACATAAAAATAAAAGATATCATAAACAAAGTTAAAAAATAACTAACATGAAAATATCTACCACACATTATATATGAGGGCTCCTACAAATCAATAAAAGATAATCCAGTAGAAAAAATGGATAAAAGTTACCAGCAGACAAATTATAAAAGAAATGCAAATAACCAAACAATAAAAGATGCTCAACCTGACAAATAATAAATTGGAACTTGATTATTGTTGTCTAAGTGTTAAAAGATTCATCATGTTCAGGTATGTCAAAGGTGTGGGGAAACAGATTCTCACACACTACACTGCTAATAAAAGTAAAAATTGGCATAACCTTTCCAAGACAATCCAACACTTATCAAAATTTTAAATGTGCATACCCTTTGTCCCAGGATTTCACTTCTAAAAGAAATGGTAAAAGAAACAGCTTTATTTGGGGAAACCAAAAGAGTAGTAATTAACTCTTACTTTCTTTTTAAATAGTTATTAACTGAACATGACAGTTTAAATAAGCAAGATTTAGGCAAAAATCACATAAACATTAAAACAAATTTTAGCACAGACAGCTAACAGCAACAAGTTTTTCACACTTCTACTTACAGCTACTGGACACAGATTTATCTCTTTTGACAATTCTATGAGGTATAAAGGCAAATAGAATGAATTATCTCCATTTTATAGATAAGTAAGTAGAATTAAGTCTGACAAACATAAGCTTTTAGTCAGTTTTGCCACTTACTACTAGACACTTGGGCTTCCCTGATGGCTCAGTTGGTAAAGAATCTGACTGTAATGCAGGAGACCCCAGTTCGATTCCTGGGTGGAGAAGATCCACTGGAGAAGGGATAGGCTACCCACTCCAGTATTCTTGGGCGTCCCTTGTGGCTCAGCTGGTAAAGAATCTGCCCACAATGCGGGAGACCTGGGTTCGATACCTGGGTTGGGAAGATCCCTTGGAGAAGGGAAAGGTTACCCACTCCCAGTATTCTGGCCTGGAGAATTCCACGGACTGTATAGTCCATGGGGTCGCACGACTGAGCGACTTTCACTTCTACTGGACACTTGGGGGCTTCCCAGGTGGTGCTAGTGGTAAAGAACCTGCCTGCCAATGCAGGAGATGTAAGAGAATGGGTTCAATCCTGGGTCAGGAAGATCCCTTGGAGGAAGGCATGGCAACCCACTCCAGTATTCTTGCCTGGAGAGTCCCATGGACAGAGTAGCCTGGTGGGCTACCATCCATAGGGTTACAAAGAGTCAGACACAACTGAGGCAACTTAGCACACATGCACCAGGCACTTGGGATGAATTACTTAACTTCTCTGGCCCTGTTTCCTCATAATGCCACTTGCCTCACAAGATTCTTGTGGGGATTAGAGATGGCACACCCAGATTGCAACCTGGTCCTCTGACTCCAAATTCCTTTCATAGTTCTCTACTTGACCACGACTGTCCCCTCATCATTTTACCATAATTCTAAGTGAAAGTCACTCAGTCATGTCCAACTCTTTGTGACAACAGTCCATGGAATTCTCCAGGCCAGAATACTGGAGTGGGTAGCCTTTCCCTTCTCCAAGGGATCTTCCTAACCCAGGGATCGAACCCAGATCTCCCGTATTGCAGGCGATTCTTTACCAGCTGAACCACAAGGGAAGCCCAAGAATACTGGAATGGGTAGCCTATTCCTTCTCCAGCAGATCTTCCCAACCCAGGAATCGAACTGGGGTCTCCTGCATTGCAGGCGGATTCTTTACCAACTGAGCTATCAGGGAAGCCCTGATAGATCCTGACACCCCATCACTAGCAATATGGCCTTTCCCTTATTATTCCTGATACATTTGATCCTTATGTGATTACAGACAGGCACCATGCCAGGGACTTAGGAAACAAACAGGAAAAAGACCTCATAAAGTTACCTGGGAGACAAATTAGTATATGAAGAATTAAATACAAAAGAGTGCTAAGACAGAGCTAATCACAAAACTATAAAAGCACCAGGAGCACCTAATACAGACAGCCTCAAGGACAGAAGACAGACCTGAAATGGGTCCCAAAATGATTAGTAGGAGATACTTTTGATAGTCATAGAAATCTGAGTTCGAACACATTGCTATAAATTCCATACAGGAGGCTTGTCTATCTTACTCACCTCTGTATCTCAAGTACAGGGCCAGCACCTCAGATAAGCAGATGCTTAATTAATAATGGTTAAACACATGAGTGGTTATTTTTAAGGTCACTGACCTTCACACCTGGGCTCAGAAAGAATGGTTCTTAACTGTGTAAAATGAAATTGATGGTAGATTTGTTTTTAAAGATTGCTTATTAAAATAAACTTTGAGATTAATTTGTGGGGATGACTTTATTTACTGCTCTTTGTTTTAAGGAATTTTAAGCAGGTATTAAATTAACATTATTGTGTACTATTTCCCAGGAAAATTATTCAAGTTGACTCTTCTATCATATGGTAGTCTTGTCATATTAGAGTATTGTGGCTACAAAAAACAAAATACTTTCACTTTTAGTATAATACTCTTCCTCACAGCTTTTCTCTAAAGCCTATTAATGGCTCTCCATGAACTTTAAGTTAAAAACTTCTGATTCACATACTCACACTGCATAAGCTAAGTTACATCCATCTTAAAATCAGGTACCCCTTAAAAACACACTGCTGCTGCTGTTTAGTCGCTCAGTTGTGACCAACTCTTGGAGGCCTCGTGGACTAAAGCCCACCAGGCTCCTCTGTCCATGGAACCTTCCAGGCAAGAATACTGGAGTGGGTTGTCATTTTCTTCTCCAGGGGATCTTCCTGACTCAGGGATCGAACCCACGTCTCCTGCTTAGCAGGTGGATTCTTTAACACTGAGCCACCTGAGCCTCCTAAATCTTGTGTTTACTCCAGACCTCTGAGCTCCATATCCATGTAGCCAGTCTGTCATCTTCACCTCTATCCAAATGCCCCAAAGGTGCCTCCAACTCATAACATCCAAAACCAAGCTCATATTTTGGGGGTACTTGTTTCTCTCTGTTTCCCACCTCAATGCACAGCACCAGCATTCACTCAAAACAGAAAAATGGGCACTGTTTTTCCTCCTCATTCTGACCCTCCACCTCACTATCCTATCTAAGAATCTCCTGAATACTGCTGTCCTCTTTCTTCTATTTCTATTGCCAATGCCCTGATTTAGGGCTTCATTTACTTTATAAAAAAAAAAATTTATTTATCTCATTGGCTGTGTTGGGTCTTAATTGGGGCACACAGGATCTCTGTTGCTACATGTGGGATCCTCCACCATGGGCTCTTCTTTGCAGCATGCAGGCCCTCAAGTTGTGGCTTGTGGGCTCCAGACAGTGTGGGCTCAGCAGCTGCAGCACCAAGGCTTAGTTGCAACATGCAGGATCCTAGTTCCAGGACCAGCAGTTGAACCTGCGTCCCCTGCATTGGAAGGCAGGTTCTGAGCCACTGGACTGCCAAGGAAGTCCCTATTTACCTTTTTAACAAACCCTTAAATAGGACTCGGAGAAGGCAATGGCACCCCACTCCAGTACTCTTGCTTGGAAAATCCCATGGACGGAGGAGCCTGTTAGGCTGCAGTCCATGGGGTCGCTAAGAGTCCGACACGACTGAGTGACTTCACTTTCACTTTTCACTTTCATGCATTGGAGAAGGAAATGGCAGCCCACTCCAGTGTTCTTGCCTGGAGAATCCCAGGGACGGGGAGCCTGGTGGGCTGCCGTCTATGGGGTCGCACAGAGTCAGACCCGACTGAAGTGACTTAGCATAGCATAAATAGGACTTACTCTGTGCCAGACAATGATTTAAACATTTAAAAAAACTAATTTAATCCACATAACAAAGTCTATGACAGTCTTTAATTTTAATTCATAGATGAAAAAACTGAAAATGCTAACAAGACATTTTCTAGTAAATGTTTTGAAATATAAGACGTTCTTGAAGTGAACTGAAAGTTGTTCAGTCATGTCTGACTCTTTGTGACCCCATGGACTATACAGCCCATGGAATTCTCCAGGCCAGAATACTGGAGTGGGTAGCCTTTCCCTTCTCCAGGGGATCTTCCCAATTCAGGGATGGAACCCAGGTCTCCCACACTGCAGGCAGATTCTTTACCAGCTGAGTCACATAAATGTAACCAAAAGGAAAAGATCTGTTGCACTCTCCTACCCTAAGGTGTAACAATTCTACAACACTATTAAAGAAAAGCATTGCCTATCAGGCAGCCCAAATGCAATTTTAATATACATATACATTGGAAGGAAAGTTATGACCAACCTGACAACATATTATAAAGCATAGACATTACTTTGTCAACAAAGGTCCGTCTAGTCAAGGCTATGGTTTTTCCAGTGGTCATGTATGGATGTGAGAGTTGGACTATAAAGAAAGCTGAGTGCCAAAGAATTGATGCTTTTGAACTGTGGTGTTGGAGAAGACTCTTGAGAGTCCCTTGGACTGCAAGGAGATCCAACCAGTCCATCCTAAAGGAATTCAGTTCTGGGTATTCACTGGAAGGACTGATGTTGACGCTGAAACTCCAACACTTTGGCCACCTGATGTGAAGAGCTGACTCATTGGAAAAGACCCTGATGCTGGGAAAGTTTGAGGGCAGGAGGAGAAGGGGATGACAGAGGATAAGATGGTTGAATGGCATCAGTGACTCAATGGACATGGGTTTGGGTGGACTCTGGGAGTTGGTGATAGAGAGGGAGGCCTGGCATGCTGCGGTTCATGGGGTCTCAAAGAATTGGACAGGACTGAGCGACTGAGGTTCGTGACATTGTACAGGAGACAGGGATCAAGACCATCCCCATGGAAAAGAAATGCAAAAAAGCAAAATGGCTGTCTGGGGAGGCCTTACAAATAGCTGTGAAAAGAAGAGAAGCGAAAAGCAAAGGAGAAAAGGAAAGCTATAAACATCTGAATGCAGAGTTCCAAAGAATAGCAAGAAGAGATAAGAAAGCCTTCTTCAGCGATCAATGCAAAGAAATAGAGGAAAACAACAGAATGGGAAAGACTAGAGATCTCTTCAAGAAAACCAGATACCAAAGGAACATTTCATGCAAATATGGGCTCGATAAAGGACAGAAATGGTATGGACCTAACAGAAGCAGAAGATATTAAGAAGAGATGGCAAGAATACACAGAAGAACTGTACAAAAAGGATCTTCACGACCCAGATAATCACTATGGTGTGATCACTGACCTAGAGCCAGACATCCTGGAATGTGAAGTCAAGTGGGCCTTAGAAAGCATCACTACGAACAAAGCTAGTGGAGGTGATGGAATTCCAGTTGAGCTATTCCAAATCCTAAAGATGATGCTGTGAAAGTACTGCACTCAATATGCCAGCAAATCTGGAAAACTCAGCAGTGGCCACAGGACTGGAAAAGGTCAGTTTTCATTTCAATCCCAAAGAAAGGCAATGCCAAAGAATGCTCAAACTACCGCACAATTGCACTCATCTCACACGCTAGTAAAGTAATGCTTAAAATTCTCCAAGCCAGGCTTCAGCAATATGTGAACCGTGAACTTCCTGATGTTCAAGCTGGTTTTAGAAAAGGCAGAGGAACCAGAGATCAAATTGCCAACATCCACTGGATCATAGAAAAAGCAAGAGAGTTCCAGGAAAGCATCTATTTCTGCTTTATTGACTATGCCAAAGCCTTTGACTGTGTGGATCACAATAAACTGTGGAAAATTCTGAAAGAGATGGGAATACCAGACCATCTGACCTGCCTCTTGAGAAATTTGTATGCAGGTCAGGAAGCAACAGTTCGAACTGGACATGGAACAACAGACTGGTTCCAAATAGGAAAAGGAGTCCGTCAAGGCTGTATATTGTCACCCTGCTTATTTAACTTTTATGCAGAGTACATCATGAGAAACGCTGGACTGGAAGAAACACAAGCTGGAATCAAGATTGCCGGGAGAAATATCAATAACCTCAGATATGCAGATGACACCACCCTTATGGCAGAAAGTGAAGAGGAACTCAAAAGCCTCTTGATGAAAGTGAAAGAGGAGAGTGAAAAAGTTGGCTTAAAGCTCAACATTCAGAAAACGAAGATCATGGCATCCGGTCCCATCACTTCATGGGAAATAGATGGGGAAACAGTGTCAGACTTTCTTTTTTTGGGCTCCAAAATCACTGCAGATGGTGACTGCAGCCATGAAATTAAAAGATGCTTACTCCTTGGAAGGAAAGTTATGACCAACCTAGATAGCATATTCAAAAGCAGAGACATTACTTTGCCAACAAAGGTTCGTCTAGTCAAGGCTATGGTTTTTCCTGCGGTCATGTATGGATGTGAGAGTTGGACTGTGAAGAAGGCTGAGCGCCGAAGAATTGATGCTTTTGAACTGTGGTGTTGGAGAAGACTCTTGAGAGTCCCTTGGACTGCAAGGAGATCCAACCACTCCATTCTGCAGGAGATCAGCCCTGGGATTTCTTTGGAAGGAATGATGCTAAAGCTGAAACTCCAGTACTTTGGCCACCTCATGCGAAGAGTTGACTCATTGGAAAAGACTCTGATGCTGCAGGGATTGGGGGCAGGAGGAGAAGGGGACGACAGAGGATGAGATGGCTGGATGGGGTCGCAAAGAGCCGGACATGACTGAGCGACTGATCTGATCTGAGCGACTGAACTGAACTGACATTAAGTCAAGACAAAGTACCAGACCTCACCAGTGCTCAAAAAAAAAATTATTAATTTTTTAGAAGTTTCCAAATCTGCTAATTACAAATCTATTAGTAGAGTTAGAGATGAAAAAAAAAAAATCTTTGCAATAAATACTCCTAAACCTGCACAAAGGAAGCTACCATAATGACCTTTTAACTTTAAAAGATCAAAGCACAAAATCTAATACATATTTACTTTGAAGTATAACCAAACAGCTAGTAACTTTTCCACTGCACATGGGCTCAACCAGCGAACAAGTTATATCTGTCTACCAAAAATGCAAAGAGAAACCATATCCTGCACTGTGTTCACTCACTTTGAAGAGTACAGGATTTTATGCAAAATAAGCACTGCAGTGCTCTGTGGGGTTGGCTTTACTTCTCTATTTTGAAAGTAAAGAAATACAAATATTTTTGATTAATATGTTTAATTCATCCACCAAATCCACAAGCAGAAATTGATTATCACCAACACACTTCACAAAATCTATCCAAATGCAAAAATCTATAATTCTGAAAAACAGTTAAATGCAAAATGATATATCTGACTAAAACCATATATTAACAGCAGCACAGAATAGACAAATGAAATTAAACAATTTTAAATTATATTAAAACCTTATACTTTAAAAACGACAGGTAAGCTGTTGGAATGTAATTCCCTAAGTTCAGGAGAGAGATCCATTCTCACCACTCTTATTCAACACTCTGGTTAAAAAAAAAAGAAACCCATTAGGCAAAAATAAATTATAAAAGGCATACCAGATTGGGCAGAAAGAAGCAAAATTATTTTTATTTGCAGCTGAAATGATCTTAAATAAAGAAAAGCCTAAGGAATTTACTAAAATAACTGTTAGAACTAATTTAAATGAATTCTACAAGGTTGCATGATACAAGCAAGATCAATATACTAAAACCAACTGTATTTCTATACTTTTCACAAGAACAAACCAGAAATGAAATTAACAATTCCATCTATAGCATCATCAATAAGAACAAAATAGCATTATCAATAAGAACAAAATACTTACAAATAAATTTGACAGAAGTGTTAAATCCATACTCTGAAAACTATAAAATATTGTTTAAAGCAATTAAAGAAGACACAAACAAATGGAAAGATAGCCCATATTCATGGATCAGAAGACATTATGTTGTTAGGATGGCAATACTTTGCAAATTGATTTACAGATTCAATACAATCCCTAACGAAATCCTAGCTGGCTTCTTTGCTGATTCTAAAATTCATATTTTAGAAATTCAAGGGATCCAGAACAGGCAAAACAATCCTGAAAAAGGTCTAATTTGAAGGACTTACACCTCCCAATTTAAAAATGCACCACAAAGCTACAGTAATAAAGCCAGTGCGTTACTGGCTTTAGGGAAAACACATAGATCAGTGGAATAGAATTCAGTGTCCAGAAAGAAACCTTCACACTTACAGTAAACTGATTTTTGACAAGGGAGCCAAGACAATTCAATGAGAAAAGAATACTTTGCAAGTGGTGCAGAAACAACTGGAGACCCACATGCAAAAAAAAAAAAAAAAAAACTTGGACCCCCCCTACTTCACACCATATACAAAAATTAACTCACAATGGATCAAAGTCCTAAATGTTAAGAGCTAAAACTATAAAACGGTCAGAAGACAATAGAAGCATAAATCTGCATGACCCTGGATCAGGTAATGGGTTTCTTAGATATGACGCGGAAAGCTCTGAGGAAGTGATGACTGACACTTGAATGAGTGAGAAAAAGGCAGAGTATTCCAAGAGGAGGAAGAGTATCCCAAGGAGAGGAAATAAAAATAAAAGCTGAGACAGAACCAGCTTAACACAGTCAAAGAACAGATAGATGAGACTGGAAAGGAAATAAGAGTCTTATAGGTCAAGTACTAGTACAAATGGCAAAAGTTACATTATTAATACAAAAGGGTGACAACATTGTTCCAGGGAAGCATTCATGCAGTAAACTTCAATGTGAAAGGGCTCCCCTAGAATGTGGCAGAGCAGCAGCTTAGATGTGTTCTGACCTCTCTCATCCCTCAAGTCTCATGCCTGTTTAATTCAAACTTCTCCATATTTTCAATAAATAACTATGACAGTCAATGAATTAAATATGTTGACTTTTTTTAATGGCATCTCTCAAGTTTTATTAATGTTTTAAGCAAATAATTAAATCCTCATAGCAATCCAAATCATTTACATGGCTACTTTTTATTCTATTTATTTTCATTTCAATTCCTTTAATAGACATTATATTCACATGGTTCAAAAATTCAAAAGGGTAAAATGTCTCCCTCCTACCCTGCCTCTCAGACACACATTTCCCATCTTTGGAGGCAACAGATGTTATCAGTGCCTTGTGTATCCTTCCCATCTTCAAGCAAATATGTGTATATTCTTTTCTCTCCTTTTCTACAATAAACTGGCAGCATATTTTACATACTGTCTTGTATCTTCTTTTTTTTTTTTTTTTTAACATTTTATCTTCTTTTTTCACTGAATTATTTTGGCAACTGTTCTGTATCAGGGTACAAAGTTTTCTCTTTTTGATGGTTGCACAGTATTCCATTTTGTAGATACACAGTATTTTACACCTTTGATAACTTTTAATTGGAAAAGATTTGAGAAAAAGATGCAGCTCCCAGAGCAAGAGCTGCTAACCTTACATCTATCGAAGGGCCTCAGAAGATATATGAATTCCCTTAAGTGGTGTGTATATGTCCTTACGTATTACTGTGGGCAGCAAACTTGCATACCATTCACCACATTATCAAAGGGAGAGCTGTGATCCAAACAAAGCTACAAACTACTGTACAATATAACTTGTGTGCTGCTGCTAAGTCACTTCAGTCGTGTCCGACTCTGTGCGACCCCACAGACGGCAGCCCACCAGGCTCCCCCATCTCTGGGATTCTCCAGGCAAGAACACTGGAGTGGGTTGCCATTTCCTTCTCCAATGCAGGAAAGTGAAAAGTGAAAGTGAAGTCGCTCAGTTGTGTCCGAGTCTTTGCGACCCCATGGACTGCAGCCCACCAGGCTCCTCCATCCATGGGATTCTCCAGGCAAGAGTGCTGGAGTGGGGTGCCATTGCCTTCTCCAGGTGTCTAATAAACATATGTTGAACAGAATTTTGGTCGAGGATCAGCTCATTTTTGTACTAAAGAGAGAACTAAACACCAATAAAATCCAAACTTGTTATGTTCTTTATAGAATCTTTTCCCTTTACAAACAGCAAAACCGATCCCTTTGACTCCCACTTTTTTTGAGAAGGGCTTTATTTTTCATCTGCACCTTGAACAGGAGTACTAAGAAGAACCAATTATGTAAAGTACCTGAATGATCAAAAGTTGACTACATAAGCTATCATTCTCCATAACTGACAACATCAAAGGTATCTCTGATGCCCCTTAAACTGTTTAATGTTCCACACAATCCTTCCTGAGAAATATAGATCATTAGTCATGTAGTTGTATGTTTCCTACCACAAGCCAGGGACCAGAATAGAAGCTTTACATTTATGATTTTGTTTAACCTTCAAGACAATCACTCAAGGCAGCTATATTTCTCCCTTTCTACAGTTAAGGAAACATAATTTAAGAGGTTAAAGTTAAGCTATTTACTTGTTCAAAAACCACTTCATCATTAAATGGCAGAGCAATACCAAAACATCACTTCACTCTTACCTTCAAGACTCCAAATCTTAAGAATTTTCCACAATTACCATGCAGTGCCTTAAGTCCAAAATGTAATTACTAATTACAGTCATTTTAGGGGTGTGGAATAATGTGGTGGTCAGAAAAACCTAGGTTCTAATTCTAGTTCAACCATTTATTAGTTACATCACAAAATGTTTTAAACTCTAAAGGCCCCCTTTACCATCTTTAAAACTGGATTGCTGTGAGGTTTAAACGAGAAAAGACATGTAAAACAAACAGCCCACATATCCACCTGAAGATACTTGCTACAAGCTGGCTATTAACGCTGTTATCATTATTTCATCCTTCTCTGAGAAGAAACACAAAGGGCTGTAAGGTTTCCGAATCTGGCATAAAATTACACACACAGCCCAGAATGTTGACACTGTGACAAACACGCTGATTGAAAATCAAATGACTGAAAAAAATGTCTGATTATTAAGTAGACTCCAGCTTAACGCAGCACAATAAACTGTCCTTTACATTAAAATATTTCAAACACACATTAGTATCAACTGCCATTCTAGCATGAATGTTTTGTTTTGACGGCTGCATAATTATTTCACTATTTATATGGTTTATGCAGAATTAGGCACTGAGGGTTTTAAGATTATTTTTACTATCAGGTGACAAGCGATGACAGCTGTCAAATGCACTACAGCTGCTCCTCCCAGGTTTGCCCTCCCTCCTGTAAACCGTATTATCCCTTTAATTTCTATGAACTCATCTGAACAAAATAAAACATCCTCCCCGTGCCCTCGATCTCAAAACGGCTGATGAGCACTTCGCGGAGCTGCTAATGAGCAAAGTACGAAAACTGAAGGCTGAGAAACTTATTCATGAGAGCATTTCGCGGTGTTGTTGAAGACGAAAGTTGAAGGCCTGAAACTTGTTCATCAGAAAGGAAGTTTGTTCGATTCTTCTTCTCTGACACCCAAAGCTTGAAATCAACGCTTTAGGCAGGACTCAAACAGAAGTTGGAGGCAACACTTAACAGGAAAAGCAACTTTACCCCTGAGTCCCCCAAATCACCTCATTACTCCCTTCCTTCCTCCCTTCCCCCAACAGTGGGAAAACGTGGAGCTGCCGCGCAGCACCAAGAGCGCTGCGCGCTGGCTGCGGCCGAAAGCTGAAGCCCCCAGTGGAAGGAAAGCTGTGCGCCCGGCGCCCAGTTTTTAGCCCCTTTCGTGCCTTCGTTCCCTTCCGGGGCCACGCATCCCGGTCCTCCCAGACCATCCACGCCAGGAAAGCCAGGTCCACGCCCTGCCTGCGAACTCTCCCCAGCCCCCCAGCCGCGAAGCCTTTCCCAAGGGCTCACCATTGCAGCCCACGGATGAACGCGCGAGCAAGCAGGCCCGGCCGGCTGGGGAATCCGTTACCGGGGCTCGGGATCCATTCGCGCCAACAACTTCTCCCGCGAAGTGGAAGGAGGTCGAGGCAGCGGCGCCCGGTGATGACGTCAGGAGGCGCGCAGCTTCTTTTGGGTCCCGGCGGGAGGCGGGAGGCGCTACGTGAGCCCAGGTGCGACCCTTGAGACCGCCGCGACGCTGGCGTCGCAAGGAGTGGCGGGACCATGGCCCGAGCCTTGTTTTGCGCCTTCGACTTTTGGTAGGGGCCCTCAATTGGGGAGGTCTCGAGATCGATGTCCTCCGAGGGCGGACACCTTTGGAGGTTTCATTGCCCTCCTTAGTAGCTTTAAAATGTTTATATTTTTTTTAAAAATGTTTCCATTACCAGCCGCAGTAAGGCAAACATTTTAGGTGTATGTTTCACAAATTACATTTTAACATCTATTCTGAAATAAAAATTTCACCGAACAGTATTTACCCTGATCTTCTTTTAAATGTTTGACCAATCCAGTTGGTTTTGTTCGCCTACTTTTAAGTGGAGACCCACACTTTGAAAACACTTTTAGGACAATTTTATATTGTATAATTCCAAAACAAAAAAGACTTTGATAAAATAGTCATTACCACCCACTCCATTTTATAAATGAAGAATATAACGCCCAAACAAGCTAGGGGCCCTAACTGAGAATCTAGGCCTTCAAATTCCCAACCCTACCTCAGCTGCTGCTGAGTCTCAAAAAAGTGTGTTGGAAACCAAGGCATAAACGAGGTACATCTCCCTAGAAGAACGATGATCCCAAAAGCTTTGGAGTAAACAAGTTTTATATTAATAGATAAGCAATGGCATTTTGGAATAGAATGTGACATTTGCATACAATTTTAAGAGAAAACAGAGACCTTAAGTAGTTTAATGGGAAGAGCAGTATCTCCAGGTTTGGCCCTAGACTTTCAAATCCTTATCCACCCTCACCCACCCCTTGTTCCATCTTGCATTTTATCACACCCAGTATCTCTGCAATGAAAGATAGCAAAGCCTTCAGGATGAAACAGAGGTTAAGGTGGAGCTAGTGGTAAAGATGGACAGAGGAGCCCGATGGGCTGCAGTCCATGGGGTCTCGAAGAGTCCGCACGACTGGGCGACTTCACTTTCACTTTCAGTGGTCAAGAACCTGCCTGCCAGTGCAGGAGACATAAGAGACTTGGCTTCAATCCCTGAGTCAGGAAGACCCCCTGGAGGAGAGCATGGCAATCCACTCCAGTATTCTTGCCTGGGAATCCCCATGGACAGAAAAGCTTGGAGGGCTATAGTCCACAGGGTTGCAACGAGTCAGACAGGACTTAAGCAGCTGAGCATGCAAGCACAGAGAGGTCCTATTTATTAACTGCACAGCATATGTGCCAGGCAAGCAGCTATGGACTATCCCACTTGAACTCATCTGATACCTACAGTGACACTGTCTACTATTAACATCCACAATTTACAAAGGAGTAAACTATTCTCATCAACAGAGCCTCAGTGCATTGGACCCTCTGATGCCAATATGCCAGGATTCCTAGCCCTGCCACATGCTAATTGTGTGACCATGGGCAAGTTACTATGCCTCAGTTTCCTCAACTGTAAAACAATGATAATAGTTCTGTGTTCCTCGTAGGGTTATTAAGGTTATTATGAAACTGTTCCTGGATAAGTGAATAATTTTTAAAAATCAGTTGTTATTATTATCATCATTATTACACAAAGCTAGGTAATATCAAGAGAGATAGTTCCAAAAATGAACATACCTACTCCACAGTTTTGCTTGGGGAAATACTTGACTGGGGAGGAAGGGAATCAAATCTTTTGAGAAATCAATAAAAAAACTACTCCCCAGAAAAATGTACATGACAGACACATCACAAAAGGTTTTGCCTGTAACTTCAGAGAACCTAAACTAATTTACAGTGTTCATTGTGTTGTAAATAAGCAAATAAGTGAAAGCCACTCAGTCGTGTCTGACTCTTTGCGATCCCATGGACATACAGTCCATGGAATTCTCCAGGCCAGAATACTGGAGTGGGTAGCTGTTCCCTTCTCCCAGGGATCAAACCCAGGTCTCCTGGATTGCAGGCGGATTCTTTACCAGCCAAGCCACCAGAGAGGCCCAAGCAAATAAGATGTATGTTAAAACATTTACATATCTTTTACATTATACAAGTTTAAACTTTTGCATTTCTTTTTTAGTATTTTGAAGCCTTCCTTGAACTTAGGCAAGACTTAAATCAAAAGACTGACTACTAAAAAGATACTGAACTGAATTTGTTGGATTGTTTTCTTTAGGAACATTTACTTGGAACTATCCTATCTCAGAAATGTATCAGATTTGAAATGGCTATATATGTTTGATGCTCCTCCCCAAACATGGACTGGCCTGTGACAGATTTGACCAAAGAATATAGTGGAACTGATGCTAGGACGGTTCCAAGTAAAGCTTCCTAATAAAGCTTTTAGAACACCAGCAGCTCCCATCTTGCTCTCTTGGAGCTTTGAGCCACCATGTAAAGCAGGAGGAGGGCCAGTTGAGTCCAGGCTTACAACCGTCTCCACCAGGTTACAGGCTCATCAGTGAAACCATCTTCAACACACGGTACCAGCTGCTGGTGGAATTCCACTAAATGACCCCAGTCAACACTATGTGGAGCAGAAAAATCACCTAGTCAAGGCTTGTTTAAATTCTCTGACCAACAGTAATGTGAGCATAATAAAATGATTGTTCTTTTAGGGTACTAAGTTTGGGGTAGTTTTTTGTAAAATAATAGATAACCAGAACAGCAATGTTTTAAAGAAACCAAAGGATAACCAAAAAAATAAGCAGCAACAAAATACTCAGGCTTATTTTCTCCACTGTGGTGCTTTTTTACTGATGCATCATTCAACAAATATTTATTGAGCATCTACTGTGTCAGCACATTTTATGTACATGCTGGGAAACCATAGCAAACAAGACAGACAGTCCCAGCTTTTCTGAAGTCTATATTTTTGAGGAAATGAGAAAAATAAGTAGACAAAAATAAAATCTGTACTTTTAGATATGGGTGAGAATCCCTTGGACTGCAAGGAGATCCAACCAGTCCATTCTGAAGGAGATCAGCCCTGGGATTTCTTTGGAAGGAATGATGCTAAAGCTGAAACTCCAGTACTTTGGCCACCTCATGCCAAGAGTTGACTCATTGGAAAAGACTCTGATGCTGGGAGGGATTGGGGACAGGAGGAGAAGGGGACGACAGAGGATGAGATGGCTGGATGGCATCACTGACTTGATGGACGTGAGTCTGGGTGAACTCTGGGAGCTGGTGATGGACAGGGAGGCCTGGTGTGCTGCAATTCATGGGGTCGCAAAGAGTCAGACACGACTGAGTGACTGAACTGAACTGAACTGAAATGCTATAAAGAAATCATAAGATTTGAAGCCTAAAGAGTGCTACGATCCTATTATTCTTGGTTGGTGGTTTAGTTGCTAAGTCGTGTCCAGCTCTTTGCCACTGCACAGACTATAACCCACCAGGCTCCTCTGTCCATGGGATTTCCCAGCAAGAATACTGAAGTGGATTGCCATTTCCTTCTCCATCCAGGAACTGAGCTGGATCTCCTGCACTGCAGGTGTACTCTTTACCAACTGAGCCACCTTTGTATTTTATGACCAAAAAAAGAAAAATAACAGATTGCTAAGTGTTTTGTGGCAAAATATGATACACATTTGTTTTCCATGGTAGAGAAATCTGAAGAGTGCTAAAAAGATGATCAAATGTGATTTTTTAAAAAGTTGTCTATAGGACAGCAGCAGAGTTCCCTGTTAAGTTTGCTTCTACATGATAATTGCATCTGGATTTTAACCCTTACAGGGCTCTACTCTATAATAGTTTGAATTTTTTCCAAGCAAAAGGCCAGCCTGTGTGCACCTTCCATCTCTATGTGGTCTTTCTTCAACGATGAGAATAAAATGACAACAGGTCATAACTACTCCCGTCTCTCACTATTAACTGAAAGACTGCAACAATGCATCTCCAGGAAACTGAGGGTGCCCAAAAAAGAATACAGCAAACTGGGGCTAATGATTTTTAGATAGTTTTTCTAGAGAGGCCCAGAAAAGTCATTTATCACTGATGTAAAACATTAGCCAACAGAGATTCCTTGCATGTTTTCTTGAAGGTATTTTCACCAAAACTATTTCCTCATGTTTTCCTTGGTCATGCTTTCCTTAGTTGAGCTCTTCTTAGTATAAATGTTTCTAAAACCAGCTGATGAATAAATAAGACCAATAATTAATTTGTAGAATAACACCAGTAACAGATAATATAGCAATTAGATCAATGCTGCCGTTTCCAGAATTAAGGGTATCTATCTAAAAGCCTAAAGTATTTTTTAAAAATTCTTTGCTTTTAATAATGGTTTGAGACATATCACAGAGAAGACCCATTTTAAGGGATATATTAAATATTGGATGTGATCATCTGATACTGACTGGCCTTGTCTTAGTTCTTAAAAGAAAAAGCTTCAAGGAAAACTCTGTAGAGCAAGTCAGTTTTGTGAAAGGTAGGGCTCTCTTTCCCTCTTCCACTTAGGGATACATCACTGGTAGAAGAATTGCTGACATTCCATGGAGAACTCTTTACTTCATAAGTTAGAATATTGACAGTAACATCTCTGCTAATATATTTCTAAATCTGTGAACAGTTTGGATTATGAGAATAAAAATTGGCTCTCTTTCCATAATGTATGTGAACACTCAGTCATGTCTGACTCTTTGTGACTCCGTGGACTGGAGCCTGCCAGGCTCCACTGCTGATGGAATTTTCCAGGCAAGAATACTGGAGCAGGTTGCCACTTCCTAATCTGGGGGATCTTCCTGACCCAGGGATTGAACCCGTGTCTCTTGAGCCTCCTATGCCCACACCTCCTATGCCTCCTCCATTGGCAGGAGGATTCCTTACCACTGCCACCACCTGGGAAACCTCCATTGCCCTCTTGAAAGTGACTTAAAAGCTATGTGTTAGTTAGGAAGTGCATAACTTGAATTTTGGTCATCCTTTATAATCTTACTATCTACTGCCATACATAAGTGAAAAACAATTGCAAAGGGCAATCTAAATTCTTAGTGTTAATGCCTGTGTCTTAGTTAACTCATCTGTGTGATGAAAATAACTCTTAGAGTCACTCTGAAATGCTTTTCAAGAGCACAATAGTTACATTGTCTTTCACTTAGACATTTATAAGTCAGCAGAAATCAATGGAGTTTTCACTGTGCAACAACAAATGTGACTTTCTGCCCTCTGGATAAATATTAGCACGTCCTGCTTTGCTAGGATTTATTGGAACATTTTCCTTGTAGAAACCGTCTGTTAGGCAGCTTGTCCTCTTCTGTGTTTGTGATGCCTGCAGAGACCCAGAACGGTGATGTTGACCTTATAATCCATTTATGAACATAATCATTAAGTCATAATCTGTCACCATTAAAGTGGACATATTCTAAGTTAGGAAATTAGGTAGTAACTAGGTCATTTATCTTAATTCTTGGATGATATCTTCTTAATGTGATTATGGTTGAGTAATCTAAATTTATATAAACTTGCCTGATATCTTACAAATAATAAAAATGTTTGTTCCATTAATAAATCAGTATCTTCCCTTAGGTTAGAAGAAAGTTGCATTAAAAATAGTAAATTTAACAAAAAGCATATAACTTTACTTCCGGCGTACATGTTTGATTATATAAATAAAATGTATCTCAAATTATGAATTAAATCCCTAAAATATTCACTGGCAGGACTTCCCTGGAGGTCCAGTTGTTAAGACTCTGTGCTTTCACTGTAGCAGGCACCAGTTTGATCCCTAGTGGGAGAACTAAGATCCTGCATGCCACGTGGGGCGAAAAAATAAATAAATAAAATATGCATTGGCAATGTTCAAGTTGTTTATAGACAGAACAACAGGAATGCCAACTGTATTTTGTAGTGAGTACTCTACAATTTTTTTTACAATTAAAATAGTCTTTCATTCTCCAAGTCCTACAAATCAAAGTAGTTCTAGAACTTTTGTTGTTTCATGGGAATAATGTGAGGATACATAATAATCATACAACAAATAAAGGAAATTACCAGTTATAGGGCTTCCCAGGTGGCGCTACTGGTAAAGAACCTGCCTACAAATGCAGGAAACTTAAGAGACGCGGGTTCAATCCCTGGGTTGGGAAGATTCCCTGGAGGAGGGCATGGAACCCACTCCAGTAGTCTTGCCTGGAGAATCCCATGGACAGAGGAGCCTGGCAGGCTACGATCCTAGTGTTGCAAAGAGTCAGACACGACCAAAGTGACTTAGCATGCCCACACGCACACTAAAGAATGACCACATACTTGGATATTATAGAAGTTTAAGACTCTTGAGAATCTGAGTTTCTATGATAAGATACACCCAGAATTGTGCATATTTCAACAAAGTTTGCAATGAAAATATTTTGAACTTCCATGGAAGTCTCACAGGTCATCTTTCTCAATGTGCAGTTTAAGTAGAATTGAATGTACTCACTGTTTATACAGAGTAGTGTATATTAGAGGGGGAAAATATCTTGCAAATGAACACAAGCCAGAATAGAAAAGACACATGAAAAAGGAATTCCAATAAATTCACATCTTTCATAAAATATACAGCAAAATCTTGGTCAGATGAAGTCTGATTCATTGTCACAGAAAGGATATAAACAATAATTTTAAGATACCTGTTTAAACTGCTAGTTCCTATAGAGTTAACTTTGCTTTAAGAGAAAGTCAAGTGCTTTGTATTCTATGCTTTTAAATATTATACCCAAAATTATAAAATATTGATATCTTTATATAAACATTATCATTAGCTCTGGAATTAGCACTACATAGCATATCTCTAACCCACTCCAGTACTCTTGCCTGGAAAATCCCATGGACGGAGGAGCCTGGTGGGCTGCTGTCCATGGGATCGCAGAGTCAGACACGATTGAAGTGATTTAGCAGCAGCAGCATATCTCTAACACCTGGGATTTCCTAGACATTTTTCAGAAGATGTTCAGCTTGATCTAAATATATGATCTGCAAAACCTAACATTACCCATTATGTTGAAACCCATTACTAAAAGTTGAATTTCACCTCTTTTACCTTCTTCTACTTGTGTGCATAATCTAAATCTGATCATGAGAAAACATCAAACAGACCAAAACTGAAAGACCTTCTATAAATTAACTAACCAGGATTCAACAACAGTCTTTCAAGGTCATAAAAGACAAAGAAAGATGGAGAAACTGTCACAGATTGGAGAGGATTAAAAATACACAGTAAATAAATGCAATGTGGAATAATGGACAAAAAGGAGATTAGAAGGAAATAGGCTAAATTTTAATAAGATATGTACTTTAGTAAATAGTAGCATAGCATAATATCCCCGTTTGATCATTGCAAGTGATTATGTAAGTTAACATGAAACAGAACTGAGTGAAAGATGTGTGTGAACTCTCTGTACTCTTTTAGCCACTTTCCTATAACTTTTTTATATTAAAAAAAGAAGACCCTAAAGTGGATATTTGTATCACTAAACACACAGGACTGTCGAAGATAGGAAGCAAGAATTTGATTTTTGAACATGTTAAGTCTGAGATGTCTTTAGACTTGGGATGAAAGAAATAGTCACCGCAAAGAAATCAGAAAATTTGTATTTATGTCCAAGTAACATGGCTATGAAGCTTAATAAAATTTTTAAGAAGCATCCTCTGTTTTAAAAAAAACTTGAGGGTATAATTAATAAATTATTGATAACCTTATATCTTACCTCTATGATTTCACAAAGCATTTCTTCATGAGAATAATTTCTTGATGAAACATTCCTTCTCTTGGTTTCAAGGACATCTGGTCTCCTGGTTTTCTTTCTTCCTCAACAGCCACTCCTCAGATTCTTGTGTTCGTTGCTCCTAATTTTCCTGTCCTTTTAATATTTGATTGCTCTAGGGCTTACTTCTGTACTCACTGCCTGGTAATTTCATCCAATATCATAGCCTAACATACTACATGAATACTGACATTTCCAATTTTCTATCAGCTGCTGAATTTTCCTGTAAACTTCAGACTTCTATATCCATTTTCCAACTTCACATCTCCACTAATAGATGTATCAAAGTTAATCTGTCCAAAACTAAACTCCTGATCTTCCCTCATAAACCTGTGTCTCAACTGATGGCATCCTACCATTTGCACAGAAAAAAAGAGAGAGGAGCCCCAGGTGGCAGCTGTGCCCCAGGTGTAGTGAGAGGGCATGCAGTCCAGACTGTAGAAGTTGTCACCCAGGAGACAGGCAGATCACGGGCTGTCATCACTGTGCCCCCTGAACAAAGCTACTGGGGCATTCACTCCATGACAGGAGGGAATAAACCAGGAAAAATGAAAGAATGAGATTCATATAATGGAATTGAAAGCATGAAAAGGTAAAGGAATTCCTAAGTTGTCAGCAAAGGGAAGGCCCAAAATGACAAATAGGCAGAAAGGATCAGGCCCAGAGCATCAGCAGATGGAGGCAAACAAAGGTCTCCAGGAGGAGTAACCTGAGAAAAAAGATTGAAACTAATAATAGAGATCGACCTTGTACTAAGAGCTATTGGTAGGTGTGGGAATTTGACAATAGCTACAGACAACTAAGCAAGTGAAAAACAAGGCAATTATTAAACTGTAAGAAAAACAAAAAGGAAGAGAGAGAACATAATCATAGTATACTACGATACTCAGCAATGAATAATATTTGCATAAAAAATAATGTAAACTCTAAATATCAATTTAACCAAAAAAGTAAATTTTTTTAACCAACAAAAAATGGTGACATAAGAAACCAAAATCTTTATCTACCATGGAAGGGTATCAATAGTCTCAAATTAATGAACTGAAGGATAACAACCGTACCTGACTATTAGGCAAAGTTCAAATGTGGAAATATACAAATTCTAGAAGAACAGCTACAGAGTTGAAAGTAGGGCAGGGGACAGGGGAGTAGTTCAGTTCAGTTCAGTCGCTCAGTCATATCTGACTCTTTGCGACCCCATGGACTGCAGCACGCCAGGCCTCCCTTTCACCAACTCCAGGAGTTTACTCAAACTTATGTCCATTGAGTCGATAATGCCATGCAACCATCTCATCCTCTGTCATCCCCTTCTCCTCCCACCTTCAATCTTTCCCAGCATCACATTTTTTTCAAATGAGTCAGTTTATAAAAGTAAAAATTAATTTTAAGAAAATCACACATGAAAATCAAAACTACAAAAGTACTAAAAAGATATGAGACTACCTTTATAATTTTGGAATGGGGACTGCTTCTGTAGCCCAGAAACCCAAAAGGAAATTAATAATTTGATTATAGAAAATGAAAACCATATTCACATGTAAATATATTAAAGCAGAGTTCAGTAATACTCTGAAATTGATTGTGGAGATGGTTGCCCAACTCTGAATACACTAAAAACTATTGAACTGTATACCTTTAGTGGATGATTGCATGGTATGGGGATTATATCTCAATAAAGCTGTTTTTTAAAAGAGTTGAGAGAGAAATTGTTGGGAGAAAGTATTTGCAACATATATATCAGGCAAGGGATTTATTTAATGCTTTATATATAATTAGCATGCATGCATGCTAAGTCACTTCAGTTGTGTCTGACTCTTTGTGACCCTATGGACTGTAGCTTGCCAGGCTCTTGTGTGTGTGTGTGTGTGTGCGTGTGCGTGTAAGGATACACTCCAAATGTTAACAGTGAGGACTTCAACTTTTTGTTCCATATTCTTTTATTCTTACTCTTTTAGAACCAACCTTATTAATTTGTTTCTAGTATCTTGAAGAATATGAATTCTAAAAAGAAACAGAAGTCAGGTGTCTATTCAGATAGACTGAATCAGTCTCCAGGGGATGGAGACTGAGCACATGTATTTTTTTAAAACTCGAGGTGAGTTTGATGTGCAACAAAAATTGAGACTGTGGCAAACAGTATGGAAATCCCTCAAAAAATTTAACATAGAAGGGCCATGTGATCCAGCAGTTCTACTTTTGTGTGTATACTCCAAAGAACTGAAAGCAGGGACTCTAATAAATTTATTTATTTATTTTAAATATCTATCTATTTAGCTTGCTGGGTCTTAGTTGCAGCATATGGGATCTTTTTGGTTGCAGCATGCAAATTCTTTGCTGTGGCATGTGGGATTCAGTTCCCCAACCAGGAATTGAACCCAGGCCCCCAGCATTGGGAGCCCAGAGTCTTAGCCACTGGGCCACCAGGGGAATAATGCTGTTCATAGTGGCATTATTCACAACAGCCAAAAGGTAGAAACCCAATGTTCATCAATGAATGAATGGATAAAATGTGATATAGCCATGCAATGGAATAGTATTTGACCTCAGAAGGGAATTAGGGCTTCTCTGATAGCTCAGTTGGTAAAGAATCTGCCTGCAATGCAGGAGACCCTGGTTCGATTTCTGGGTTGGGAAGATCCCCTGGAGAAGGGGTAGGCTACCCACTCCAGTGTTCTTGGGCTTCTCTTGTGGCTCAGCTGGTAAAGAATCTGCCTGCAATGCAGGAGACCCGGGTTGAATCCCTGGGTTGAGAAGATCCCCTGGAAAGGGGAAAGGCTACCCACTCCAGTATTCTGGCCTGGAGAATTTCATGGACAGCCCACAGGGTCGCAAAGAGTTGGACACGACTGAGCGACTTTCACTTTTACTTTCAGAAGGGAATTAAGTTCTGACACATGCTACAAATGGATGAACCATTATGAAAATGTAATGCTAAGTGAAATAAGTCAAACACAAAAGAATAAGTATTGCATTATTTTATTTATATGAAGTACCTGGAGAAGTCAAATTCATATAGATGCAGAAAGTAGATTGGTGATTGCTAGGGGCTGAGGAAAGGGGGAAATGAGGAGCCATTGTTAAATGGGTACAGAGTTTCAGTTTGGGGAGATGAAAGACGTCTGGAGATGGACGGTGATGGTGGCACAACAATATGAATGTACCTAAAGCCACTGAACTGCACTCCTGAAAACAGTTAAATGGTAAATTCCATGTATATTTTATCACAATAAAAATGTTTTAAAGATTTGCGAAAAACTCCTTTTTCACTTCTTGTGTGATGCATCTCCATTTATTTCTAAAGTTTCAACCACTGTTTACACACTGATAGGGCTTACATTTATACTTTCAGAAAAAGATCTTTCCTCAAACTTTAGTCTCAAATAGCTAACTGCACACCAGATATTTCATACCTCAGACTCAAAATGTTAAGAATACCATCTTCTTTTCAAAGTCCTGGTACTTACTTTGACCCAGTTGCCCAGGTCAGAAACCCAGGTCACCACTGGCTCCTTTCTCTTCTAAACTCCATCTCAATATCCACTTGATTATCAAAGCCTGTTGGTATTATCTTCGAACTAGTTCTTTAACTCATCTCTTTCTCGCCATCTTACCCTACTACATACTATGTTTTGTTCAAGCCAGATCATTTTTCAGATTAACAAGCCTTTTAACCAATTTCCCTGCCTCCAGTATTACCCACTCCCTGCCAGAGTGATTCTCCTAGAGTGAAGATCTGATCAGAGCCCTCCCTGTGGCAGAGGATGCTGGCAAAATACCAAAACATGTGCTCTCCCATCCACGGCATTGAGTAGAGAACAGAGTAGGGACAGAAGTGGTGGAGAGGTAAAGAATCTGCCTGCCAATGCTGGAGATGCAAGAGACGCAGGTTCGGTTCTGGGTTGGGAAGATACCCAGAAGTAGGAAATGGCAACCTACTCCAGTATTCTTGTCTGGAAAATTCCATGGACAGAGGAGCCTGGCGGGCATGTGGTCATGAAGAGTCGGACGTGACTGAGCACGCAAGAACACCAGAGAATATTGCCCAGTTCACCCTGCCTCTAGAAGTGGCCACAGGACTAGTTTTCTCCACTGCAATGTATTAGAAACTATGTACATCACTTCCAGGCCAAAGCTTGTAAGGTTTCCACTTTCCCCAACTGAGTGCAGTGGGTGAGGCCCCCGCGAGGCTTTAGGGGCAACTGACCACACATATGAGCAGCCTGGATCTCTGAATCACTGTAAAGAGCCAGCTGACAACTTGGAACCCCTTCTTCAGACAAATGTGTGGCAGATGACCTTCTGTGTAGGCCTTAACTTTGTATTTCTGGGTCTGTCTATATCCCATGGATGGAGGAGCCTGGTAGGCTGCAATCCATGGGGTCGCTAAGAGTCAGACACGACTGAGGGACTTCCCTTTCATTTTTCACTTTCATGCATTGGAGAAGAAAATGGCAACCCACTCCAGTGTTCTTGCCTGGAGAATCCCAGGGACGGGGGAGCCTGGTGGCTGCCATCTATGGGGTCACACAGAGTCGGACACGATTGAAGTGACTTAGCATAGCATAGCATAGCATACAGTATTACCCTACCTTACATGCTTGCTTAAAATGTTTTCAATGGCTGCCTATTTCTTTCAAGGTAAAGCCCAAATTCCAGCAACATGGGTCATGAACTTTTTCATTACCTAGTCCCTGCCAATCTCTGCAAATCATTTCTTGCCATTTCCCTCTAACTCTTAGGACCCAGGTGTCCTAAACGACTTGCCAAACGTTTCCATTCCTGGGACTTTAAATACGCTTCTCCATCTACATAGGAGAGCTTTTCTCCCTCCTCCCCTCCTCCTTCTGGCTAAATCTTATCATTCATTCTTCATTTTTTAAGAAAAAAATAAGAGTTTTCAGGCATCTCCACTCAGCCTTCCACTTACATACATACACATATACACACACACACACACACAGACTCACTGCTGCTGCTGCTGCTGCTAAGTCGCTTCAGTCGTGTCCGACTCTGTGCAACCCCATAGACAGCAGCCCACCAGGCCCCCCCGTCCCTGGGATTCTCCAGGCAAGAACACTGGAGTGGGTTGCCATTTCCTTCTCCAATGCATGAAAGTGAAAAGTGAAAGGGAAGTCGCTCGGTCATGTCCAATTCTTAGTGACCCCATGGACTGCAGCCTACCAGGCCCCTCCATCCATGGGATTTTCCAGGCAAGAGTACTGGAGTGGGGTGCCATTGCCTTCTTCGACACAGACTCACAATGCTGGATTACATATGACTCCTATGTGCTTCTATACGTCCCAGGTGGCGCTAGTGGTGAAGAAGCCACCTGCCAATGCAGGAGACGCAAGACATGTGGATTTGATCCCCGGGTTGGGATGATCCCTTGGAGTAGGAAATGGCACACCACTCAAGTATTCTTGCCTGGAAAATTCCATGGACAGAGGAGCCTGGCGGGCTGTAGTCCATCGGACCGCAAAGAGTCAGACACAACTGAGTGAGCACAGATGTGTTTCTATAAGATTTGAATCTGTGAATTGAATCACTGAAAACTGTGACATCTTCAGTTTTAAATTCCAAGCTCCAACAAAGTGCTTGATCATAGGAGATACCCAATAAAGATTTGTTGAATGAATAGATGAATGAGTAAATGATGAATTCTGGCTTCTAATATCTTGGTCTCAAAGCCCTCATCTAAAAAATAAAGGGTTGACCCAGATGATCTCTAAAGACCCATTCAACTATAAAATTCTGTCATTTGTACAAAGCATTATGAAGTGGTGCTTTGCATGTAGAATTCCTAGAGTGTATAGATCTGCCCCACTCACCTGGTACGTGGTGGACACTATCTAAATTCTTAGACATTTTATGTTTTTTATTCTTTTTTTCCTTGACTAAACTGTAAACTCTGCAAGGTCAGGGATGTATATAGTCCTCTCCTAGGACCTAAGATGGATCCTTTTATGAGTAAAGTATTCAAAAAATATTTGATAGTTGTTTACAAAAAAAGAAGCTTCTAGTCTTGATTCACTAAGCCATGAGAAATACTTCATAAGTTCATAATCTATTTTTGTAAATATTTGGAAATTTTTGTCTCAGTATTGAGTCATTGTCATCATAAAATTTCTTCATCTATTTTTCTCTTTTATTATTTAAAAATGCCAAGACATGGAAGCAACCTAAGTGCCCATCAACAGATAAATGGATAAAGAAGATGTGGGGTTCTTGAGTAATATATATTACTCATATATATATGAGTAATATGAAAGTGAAAGAGGAGAGTGAAAAACCTGGCTTAAAACTCAACATTCAAAAAACAAAGATCATGGCATCCAGTCCCATCACTTCATGGCAAATAGATGGGGAAAAAATGGAAACAGTTAAAGACTTTATTTTCTTGGGCTCTAAAATCACTTCAGTTTGTGACTGCAGCCATGAAATTAAAAGACACTTGCTCCTTGGAAGAAAAGCTATGACCAACCTAGATAGCACATTAAAAGACAGAGACATTACTTTGCCAACAAAGGTCCGTCTAGTCTAGTTTTTTTTCCAGTTGTCATGTATGGATGTGAGAGTTGGACCATAAAGAAAGCTGAGCACCAAAGAACTGATGCTTTTGAACTGTGGTATTGGAGAAGACTCTTGAGAGTCCCTTGGACTGCAAGGAGATCAAACCAGTCCATCCTAAAGAAAATCAGTCCTGAATATTCATCAGAAGGACTGATGCTGAAGCTCCAATACTTTGGCCACCTGATGTGAAGAACTGACTCATTGGAAAAGACCCTGATGCTGGGAAAGATTGAAGGCAGGAAGAGAAGGGGATGACAGAGGATAAGATGGTTGGATGGCATCACTGACTCAATGGACATGAGTTCGAGCAAGCTGTGGGAGCTGGTGATGGACAGGGAAGCCTGACATGCCGCAGTCAATGGGGCCACAAAGAGTCGGCATGACTGAGCGACTGAACTGAACTGAATGAGTAATATAGTGGAATATTATTCAGCCATAAAAAGGAATGAAATATTACCATTTGCAGGAACACAGGAGGATCTAGAGATCATCATGCAAAGTGAAGTAAGTCAGAAAAACAAATACCATATGCTATCACTTATTTGTAGAATCTAAAAGATGACACAACGAGCTTATTTACAAAACGGCAACAGACTCAGAGACATAGAAAACAAACCTATGGTTACCAAAGGGAAAAGGGGTGGGATACATACCACTGTATATAAAATAGGTAAACAACAAAGATTTACATTTTAGCACAGGAAACTATATTCAATATATTCTAATAATCTGTAATGAAAAGAATCTGAAGTTGTATACCTAAAACTAACACAATATTGTAAACCAACTATAGTTAATTAAACAAATTAACTTAAAAAATGCTCAGTATACACTTCAAAACCTAGTCTTTGTTAACAACCTATTTTTTAATTAATACTTTTTCTTGAGCAATTATAGTTACAAAGTTTCCATAAATTGCTTCACTCCCTTCCCCCACATTTTCCCCATATTTAACATCTTGCATTAGCGTGGTATATTTATTATAATTGATAATCTAATATTGATATATTATTACTAACTAAAGTTTGTAGTTTATATTGAGATTCACTCTTTATGTTGTACATTCTATACGTTCTGATTAACGGGCTCAATATTACAGGACCCTACAGAATACTTATTTCACTGCCCTAAAAATCCCCTGCAATCCACCTAGTCATGCTTTCCTCTCCCCAGTACCTGGCAACCAATAATCTTTTTACAGCTTATCATATAGTTTGGATCATACAGTATGTAGCCATTTCAGATTCATTCCTTTCACTTAGTAATGTGCATTTAAGGCTCCTCTATGTCTTTTCCTGGCTTGATAGCTCATTTCCTATCACTGAATAATATTCCATTTACCACAGCTTTGTTTATCCATTCATTGAATGACATCGCTTTCAATTTTGGGCAATTATGGATAAAGCTTCTACAAACATTTATGTGCATGTTTTTGTGTGGACATAAATTTTTAATTCATTTGGGGAAATACCAAGAAATGGTGTGATATGATATGATATATTACCAAATGCAATATGGTAAAAAATGTGGGTTGTTGTTGTTATTGTTGTTTAGTTGCTAAGTCATGTCCGACTCTTGCGGCCCCACGGACTGCAGCCCACCACACTTCTCTGTCCATGGAATTTCCCAGGCAAGAATACCAGAGTGGGTTGCCATTTCCTTCTTCAGAAGGTCTTCTGATCCAAAGATCAAACCCATGTCTCCTGCACTGCAGGCAGATTTATTACCAATGAACCAGGGAAGACAAAAATGTGGGTATTTTCTTATAATTCTAAGTATTGGTTATAGTTTTTATTACATCATTATAATCATACTGATTATTCATTTTATTGCCTGGATTTTTTTCAGTTTTTTTTTTTTATCTTCAATATTTTAATGTTACTACATATTCTTTGAAAACGTTAATGATAAACATTTCATCAAATGGACATTTCATGCTTTAGGTAATTATTCCCCTATGAATGAATCTTTAAATTATTTCTAATTTCCCTCTGTCATAAATAATGCTGCTATAAATATATTTGCACACACAGCATTTTATGTATTTTTAATTAATTTATTATACTTCAGAGATCACTAGATTCAAAGAGAGAATAAAATCTAAGATTCATGAAATATTAAAAATTGTTTTCCATGAGTATTGTGCAAATTTATATTCTAATCAGCAACATCTTACAACCTCATTAATGTTGATTTTTATTACTTACGTATATTTTTGATAATTTTATAAAAGAAAATGTTGTATAGTAATTTTTGTAAGTGCTTTTAATTACCAGTCATTAAAATTTTTTCATTAGCTACACAGTTACAATTTCCTGTCTTGTATATTTTTTACTCATGTAGTTTACCCATTTATTTGATTTATTTTTCTTATTGATTTGCAATGAATTACTTATATAATAAAAAGTTGGCCATTAGCTTTCTAGATTTGCTCATTTTTCAAGTTTGTTATTAGCTTTTCAATTTTTTATTTTTTCAAATATTTTAATTATAAATTATGTATGCTCAAATATATATATCATCCTATAAACCATATGTTTATATAATTTCATTTTTACTTCTGTTTCCTTCTAGATTTCTGTGGGACCATGTGGCTTATGGGATCTTAGTTCCACGACCAAGGATTGAACCTGAGCCCTCAGCAATGAAAGTGTAGAGTCCTAACCACTGGACTGCCAGGAAATTCCCTATGTATATATATTTTTTATTGTGGTAGAATACATATAACATAAAATTTACCATCTTAAATTTCTGTGGCTGTATTTTTTGAAATAAATATATTTATGAGGTTCTGAATTATTACATTAAAAAAATTTTTAGTAATCATTTCATAATATATACATATATCAAATCATTATTTGTACACCTTAAACTAAAACAATGTTATATATCACTTGTGTGCATATGTGCTCAGTTGCTTATTCATATCTGACTCTTTGTAACACTTTGAACTGTATCCCACCAGGCTCCTCTGTCCATGGAATTTCCCAGGCAAGAATACTGGAGTGGGTTGCCATTTCGTACTCCAGGGGATCTTCCCCATCCAGGGATCAAACCTGCATCTCCTGCATCTCTTGCATTGGCAGGTGGATTCTTTACCACTGCGCCATATGGGAAGCCCTATATGTCAATTTTGTCTCAAGACCTAGGAAATTTTAATTTTAAAATAGGGAACTAATTGCATCAACTCCATTCATTTAATAGACAATGATTAAGCATTTACTCTGATAAGATAAAAATTTAAATAAGAGATATTCTTACAGTCTAGTAAGAGAGACAAACAGTTCTGGGATTACCTGATAAATGCAGTGATAGAGGTATGCATAGTCTATCATTGCTACATGCCTTCATTCAACACAAGTTTAGGCCCCAGATATTCAACAGGGAACCAAACAGTAATGGCTCTTGTTTTTAAAAGACAGAGATTACAGTCAAACAAAAGATACAGATAAATGTAGTCTATGTTAAGTGTCATAACAGCGAAAACATGGGCTGCCATGGGAACACAGAGAATATTCACTTAAATCAAACCAGAGTGGCTATTTTTCCTCCTGACCTGCCTGAGGATCAGCTTCCATCATGCATGTCACTGTAACCATCTGGACCAGGAAGTTCATGACCAAACCACTGCCTCAGTAGAAACAAATGTCCCTCACCCTGGGGACACAGCAGTGCCTAAGACAGAAAGTCAGGAAAAACTAGCTAAAATGTATAAAACCACACCAGATGTCATCTTGGTATTTGGATTAAGAACCCATTTTATGGTGACAAGACAGTTGATTTACAGTTCCTTAGATTACATCCCCCAAAATGAACCCAGACACAGACTTGCAAGATGTGGCCTGTATGAAAAGAAGCATACCTCAGGAAAGCAGCCAAAGGAATGCAGGCACAGAATGAAGTCAGGACTGTAGGGCCAAGGGTGACACTGGCAAATAGCGAGCTGCAGCCTGGACAACAGGTGGAATAGGTTCTACAGATGGAGTGACTTTACCTGCAGTGACTGAAGATTTTTTTCAGGAGAGGGCCAATAAGCTAAAACCTTCTTAAAATCTAAATTTAAAAATAAATAAAATAAGGAGGTGACGAGTCCACCTGACGATGCAGGTGGGTACAGATTCAATCCCTGATCTGAGAAGATCCCACATGCCGCTGAGCAAATACGCCTGTGCGCCACAGCTACTGAAGCCCGCGCACTGCAGAGCCTGGACTCCACACCAAAAGAAGCTGCTCCAGGGAGAAGTCCGTGCGCCGCGACTGGAGAGTAGTCCCTGCTCGCCACAGCTAGAGAAAAGCCCAAGCAACAGCAAAGACCCAGCACAGCCAAAAATAAATTAATAAACAAAATAATTAAAAAAAATAAAATCCAATGGGGGAGTCAGAAAGGCTTTCCAGAAAACGTACTGAAGTTTTGAGGAACGGGTAGACCTGAGCTAACTGAAGCGGGGAGAGCACATCTATGCAGAGAGCACACAGACCAAGGCACAGGGGTGGGGGCAGTGGACGTGTGCACAGCTCATTAAAGGCTGTTACCGCTGCAGGGAAGGGGGTTGCGTGTCGTTAATGGATGAGAAATGAAGCTAGACATGTAGGCAGGAGCCAGAACTTAGTGTCCTCTATGCTAAATCCTTGCACCACTTTCTGAAATAATCATCACTTTTCACATAGAAATAAGAATGATGTCCATTGAGCACTTACTATGTGTGTCTATTCAAAGTGCTTTACATGTATTATCTCACAATAATTCAGGTAGTTGATACTATTATTATGCCTTATTGTACATGAAAAGAAACGGAGGTGCAGAAAGCTGAAAAACTTGTCCTCAGCCACACAACTGTTAAACTCAGGCAGTCTAACTCTAGAGGCCAAACCATGAACCACTCTGCCTCTCACTAGTATGTAATGCTTCAAATTTTTAAAATTTTAACTAATGACCAAATAACCAAGGTCATTTGGAGGCTATAGGTTCTGTGCAATACTTATTTATACTTATCCTTATTCCAGACAATGCTCTTTAAATTTTTCTTTATGTTTTCATATCTGAAGGTAGTACACAGCATCACTATTTTTTCAGTTTTTTTTTGTAATTATTGTGTATTTATTCTTTAAGTGAATTTCCACAATAATTTTGTTGAACTAAAATTTGGGATCAGAGGACTTTGGTGAAAAGTGAATTAAATGTATAAATTAAGTTGGAAATTATTCAATGTTTCCACCCAGAAAGTGCTGTATATTTTTTCCTTCATTTTTTAATTTATAAATGCATTTTAAAATTTTTCTTAAAATAAACAGTAGTTAATAAGATTATTCTTAAATGTGTTGTAATTTTCATGGACGTATAATATCTTATGTTTTCTAATTCTTTATTATTGGCATATAGGAATGCTGTTTATTTGTCCATAAAATTGCTTTTTCTGAAATGTGAAACATAAAATTACCACTCAAAACCTACAAAAATAGAAAAGGTATACACTTTACTCAATAATGTCCAAAACAGCCAGAAAAGATTTGCATAACTATGAAAGGCGACAAAGAAACTATGGCATTTTCTTCCTTGTTTGTATATAAGTTACACATTTGAACTATTTGTCACTGATGCATTTCCATATAATTTTTGCAATAATAAGAGAGAAGGCAACATGCTGGTGACTGCAATAGAGCCACCTCCCTCAAATTACGTTGCTCTCCCTGACCCATCCTAAGTCTCACAGTTCAAGCTAATCATTGACAGAGCTTTACAATCACAAGCTTTTTTACTGAAGCGTTGATAAGACAGTCGAGCAGTTAGTGGCAAATGAAGCCAGGCTGTGCGGTATGATCTCCAGGGAATGAATGGATTTTCTTCAGCACCGATGAAAGAAACATACGCTATAGGAAAACAATGTCCAGCGGGGGACTGCAAAGATCTGTCATCCTGTCAGCGTTTATCCTCCTACGAGCTGTTACTGGATTCTCTGGAGACGGAAGAACTATATGGTCTAAAAATCCTAATTTCAGTCCGGTAAATGAAAGTCAGCTGTTTCTCTATGACACTTTTCCTAAAAACTTTTTCTGGGGCGTTGGGACTGGAGCATTTCAAGTGGAAGGAAATTGGAAGGCAGACGGAAAAGGACCTTCTATATGGGATCACTTCATCCATACTGACCTTAAAAATGTCAACAGCACGAATAGTTCCAGTGACAGTTACATTTTTCTGGAAAAGGACTTATCAGCCCTGGATTTTATAGGTGTTTCTTTCTATCAATTTTCAATTTCCTGGCCAAGGCTTTTCCCAAGTGGAATAGTATCAGCTGTCAACGCAAAAGGTCTCCAGTATTATGATACTCTTCTCAATGCTCTGGTACTTAGAAACATTGAACCTATGGTTACTTTATATCATTGGGATTTGCCTTTGGCACTCCAGGAAAAATATGGAGGGTGGAAAAATGAAACCATAATAGATTTCTTCAATGACTATGCCACATACTGTTTCCAGACATTTGGGGACCGTGTCAAATATTGGATTACAATTCACAACCCATATCTAGTCGCTTGGCATGGGTATGGGACTGGTATCCATGCTCCTGGAGAGAAGGGAAATTTAGCAGCTGTCTACACCGTGGGACACAACCTGATCAAGGTACTGTACAGCTGACTTCATAGTATACTTTCAGAATATAAAGAGCAGGAGTTTAAAAGAAACTCTATGAAAATGTATGTTTCCTTTAAATAACTTTTTATTGAAATCAGCTCAACTAATTTTAGTCTAATTCACAAGTTCTATCCTCAGATTTCATACTTAAGGTAGAGCATGTTTTATTTACCTAAGCTAATATTACTGTATTAACCCAATTATTTTCCTTAAATATTGCACTTTTTAAATTAACTATTCTTAAATCTACAGCTATACATCAGAAAGAATATGAGTTTACTTTCATTCTGTGGAAAGCCAGTCCTTCATAAATTTAATTGTTGAAACCCTTTTTCTGACCATATGCAACCAATTCAGAACTTAATGTTAAGGCATGACCATTTCAAACATGTATTTTTTGTTGATATTGCTATTCTTAGTGATATTTAGCAATAATGAGGTAGATAAATGTTAGCTAACTGATAATACATATTAAATGCAAGAATTGAAATAAATGTATTCCACAGTTGATTTTGTGTTACATGGCAGAAAAGATGAGACTATTTGTTCTAGGAGTTAAAATTAAACTAGTAATATAACAACTGGAAAGAAAATGCTCTACTAAGTGTTTTAAAGGAGTATATTTCAAAACCTAGAGTTTATGTTGGGAAATGCTAAAATGATTAAAAGAATAGTGAAGTGTAAGCAAAATAATAGCTAATATTTATTGAGAGCTTATTATTTACCACAAATGACATTAAGCATATTATATGTATTATCATATTTAATCCTCATAATAACCTTATGAACTAGGTCCTTTATTGTCCCCATTTTAAAGATGAGGAAACTGAAGCTTAGTGAGATTAAATAAGTTGCCCACCGTTACAGAGTAAAATGAGCTGTTGTGACCATGGAATTTATAAATTACAACATTATTAAACACAGAATATCTATATTAAGAATATTTTTAAAAGAGCAATCTTTCAGGAATTTTCAAGAGTTTTGTCTTACATTGAGGCTAATATCTAGAATCAGGCTTCAATTTTTAATCTAAATAGTTTACTTGGAAAAAATAAATTACTCTGGACACCTGCTACATTTTGAAAATAAAAAAAGCTTTACTAGTAGGGTTTCATAATGTGCTAGGAGAAGTAATTTGATGTTTTAATAATCAAATGTTAAATATATAGAAACAGAAAAATGTATAGGAACATAAAATTACTCCATGTCTAAATTTTCACATACAAAAATACCTGTTAACCCTTCTTTCCTTTTTGAACTTTTTGGATTATTATACATGTGCATTGCACTATGTTTCAGTCACACGTGCCCTTGCAGTTCAGTTAACATATTGCATTACAATCTCAAGGTCATTTAGGTATCTTTGACTGTACTTGTATACAGAACAAATATTAATGTATGGGTATACTGTGATTTGGTAAACAGACCTCAAAGGGGAGAAAGCATACAGCTATTAACTATGAAGATTATGCATATATATTTTAGAAAAATATTCCTTTTATTTAGTTCTTTAAATTATTAAAATAATACATGTTTTTGTAAATTGGAATATAAGGTGAAAGTTAAATTTATCCCTCCCTCTGCACCTGATAATCCCAAACTCAAGGAAACTACTGTTAGTAGTATCTCATATAGTCTTTATAAAGCTTTCTATGCAAATATACACATGTGCATATATGCTTATTTAACCTTTTTATAAAGAAAAATATTCTAAATTGTTAAAAAGTTTTTGGTCACCTACCTGGAAAAATGTTAACAATTAGAATTATCATGAAGAATATGTTTCAGTGGTTAATTTAAAGCCCTAAAAACTATCTGATAAAAACACACAGAAAAAAAGTTTTAATTAACAAATAGATACTGTTTCCAAACTTATTCTATCAAAGCTATATTTTCAGATATTTTTCATTTTTCTGTAATTTGAAATAAACTCTGTCTTTAACATAAAATTAGATAGGAAGATAAATTTTGTTGTTTAAAATAAAAGGATTACATTTTAATTATTTTCCAAATAATTACTTTTATCCCTTTACGTTTCTAAATCACTGACCTACATAAGGAGCATGAGGGGTCCCTTGCAATCAGTCAGAAAGTGAAATCTACTGCATAACCCAGTGACTTATAGCACCAGAGAGAAATCTCGCAATAGTTTGACAGCCCAGGGTGAACTAGATTTTCTCATTTACCCCCTCTCTCGCCTTCCTTTAACATAGAAAAGATTCATTTGATATTTTATGTTGCAATGAAGTATTTCTCCCTTATTATGCCAACTTGTGACCCAGAAGAAGCATTTCTTTAGGCTTAGTTTTTTGTCCAAGAACATTTATTGAGTTAAAAAAAAACAACTAATATAAAACTAAATTCATAAGTCATTTATAGACCACTTTATTCCCCAGTCCTCAGGTACTGAAAAGATTTCACAGTGGCTCTTTGTAGCCTAGTTCCAGGATGATGTTGAAAACACCAGCTCAGTCTTAAATGTTCTGGTTTGCAGGAAACCTGAATGGTCTAGCCAGTCCTGAGACTGACCTGGAATCTAGATTTCACTTTACTGAATATCTGGGGATTACCTTAGAGCAAGCTAAGTCTCAGGTAAAAATCTGCCACAATGATACCTACTAATAGATGCTCCACTCTGAGTTTTTAACATTTGGACACAAAGAGGGTGCATTCTTTGGCCTTGACCATCTCTAAGCACTGTAATCATAGCTTTAAATATTTTCTATGATTTTCACAACAACCTTCCCAGGTACCTATTATCATCTCTGTTTATACAATGACATTTCAAGCATCATGTCACTCCTTTGCATAAAATCCATTAGTGGCTTTCCAAAGTTTTAGGAATGAAGTCCCAAGTTTTCACAAGATCTTCAAGACACAACCCCAGCCTCCATTTCCTCCCTCCTGGCCACACTCCTGTCCCCATCAGTAACGTTAACCCCTAGTACTCCACACTCCGTAATAACGCAGTACTAGGAGCGCTTTGTGAAAGGGAAACTCGCCCAGTCGTGTCCGACTCTTTGTGACCCCATGAACTGTAACTCACCAGGCTCCTTTCTCCATGGGATTCTCCAGGCAAGAATACTGGAGTGGGTAGCCGTTCCCTTCTCCAAGGGATCTTCCTGACCCAGGGGTCGAACTCAGGTCTCTGGTATCACAGGCAGATCCTTTACCGTCTGAGCCACCCCGGAAGCCCAAGAGGGTCTTAATTTTACGCTACTATTCCTCTCCACGGAGAAGGAAATGGCAACCCACTCCAGTACTCTTGCCTGGAAAATTCCATGGATGGAGGAGCCTGGTGGGCTACAGTCCATAGGGTCGCAAAGAGTCGGACACGACTGAGCGACTTCGTTTCCCTTCACTTACTCCTCTTCACGAAGCCTCTGTGCGTGCGAGCTAAGGCTGCTGCTGCTGCTGCTGCTGCTAAGTCGCTTCAGTCGTGTTCGACTCTGTGCGACCCCTTAGACGGCAGCCCACCAGGCTCCCTGGAGAAGGCAATGGCACCCCACTCCAGTACTCTTGCCTGGAAAATCCCACGGACGGAGGAGCCTGGTAGGCCGCAGTCCATGGGGTCGCTAAGAGTCGGACACAACTGAGCGAGTTCACTTTCACTTTTCACTGTCATGCATTGGAGAAGGAAATGGCAACCCACTCCAGTGTTCTTGCCTGGAGAATCCCAGGGACGGGGGAGCCTGGTGGGCTGCCGTTTATGGGGTCGCACAGAGTCGCACATGACTGAAGCGACTTAGCAGCAGCAGCAGCAGCAGCTAGGTATTAATACTGTGGAATGAATGGTTTGGGATTTCTATCTTATACCTTGTAATCAAAGAACCAACCACAGGTTCAAAATTCGTATTTCATTGCATTCTAGCTAATTCTTGAAATATTGCTTATATTTATTCAGTGCTGTGTTTTATAAGTTAGGATTCTTGGTTGCAAGAGACAGAAACCTAACTCAAGTTGACTTAAGTAAAAATGAGTAATTTCCTGTAACCAAATCACAGGGATGAATGGACCCAGTAACTAGGACACCCTCACAAGCCCTTTATCTTAGTCTCTCTTGTTCATTTCTTCTTGTGGGTTTGCCCCATACTCTCCTTTGTAGAGGAAAGAGTTCTCTGTCCCAAAATCAGGTTTTAAAATCCCAGAGACATGATTCTAGCCTGTTTGGCCTATGCACGCATGCCTGAGAGCAGCAAAGCACGAAGTTTTCATGTTAATGAAGTCAGTAATGGTATCTGTTTTTATTCTATCTGTAAATCAACAAATATGCAAAATAATTTAAATATATGAATTTTACTCCCCTCCCCCACCTTAAAATGAAATATTTGAGAGCCTCTGAGTAAACACACAGGGAGGTGGAGGATATGAGGTTGCTCATAAGATGGTAACTCCTTCAGTTTATTACACCACTAAATACTGCCAGCTTCTATGATAGTTCTGATCATTTCATGGCTTTAAGTTACTATCTGTCATAGATGTGTACTGTGTACATAGTACCAGGATTTCTTAACCTGGGTGCTGTTGACATATTGGGCCAAATAATTCTTCCTCCACGTGAGCTGTCCCGTGCTTTGTAGGATGTTTAGCAGCATTCCTGGCCTCTATCCCCTAGATGACAGTGGCATGCTTGTCCCCAGGGTTACAACCAAAATTGTCTCCAGACATTATTGAATGTCCCCTGGAGTTGAGGGGGGATGCAAAATTTCCCCCCCTTCCCTCTCTTGAAAACCACTGACTTAAAGTTATAAATTGTCAACTGGTTAAAGATGTGAAACGTAAAGAACAGCAACTTTGAAATACAATCAATATGAGGGACATACAATTGTCTCAGTTTTACAGAATCACCTCAAGGAGATTTTCACCAGACTTGTTAAGTCCCATACACAGACCCTAATTTATAGCATACCAGGATGATTTTGGAGAACAAATGATGCTTTAAAAAATATTAAATGAGAAAATAACATTGATGATTGTATCTAGTTTGGCTTTTCACACGTTGGGAATAAAGACTGTTCCTACTAGTTTTGTGCTATTTGTAAAATACTTGAAAGAGTTGCCCCAACCCATTTCTCTTATATAGTTATTTATGAACAAAACAATAAACTTAATTTTTGCACACTTGTTCTTTTTTAAGAGTAAAATTCAAGAATTCAGACAAAATGTTATAGAAGCAATATTATAAATATATTAATATTTATCAATTTTTGATGCCATAACTTTGTGTTTCACAAAGCATTACTTCGTGGTGGCTTTTTGCTGGCTTGTTTGTATACCCAAGTACCACATGTATTATTAATTATTTTTTCTTTAAAAATATTTATTTTGAGGGGAGTCTCCTGGGGGTCTAATGGTTAGGATTTGGTGTTTTCACTGCCATGGCCCAGGGTTCAATCCCTGGTTGGGTAACTGAAATCCCATAAGATGATTGGCCAGAAAAAAAGAAAGTGAAAAAAAGTTTATTTTGAAAGGATATCTTATATCCTATTATATATGAAAGACCAGTGTTTTCTAATATCCTTAAATATGTGACATTTAAAATAAAAAAATGTTCATCTTTGTTATGCCCAATATCACATTCCATACAAAAAGATATAGATGTACCAGCCTTGGAAAACCATGATGAATATGTAAATTTTATTCTGTATTTGAGTATATATTCAGTGGGATTCCCTTGTGGCTCAGAGGGTGAAGACTCTGCCTGCAATGCAGGAGACCTGAGTTTGATCCATGGGTCAGGAAGATCCCCTGGAGAAGAAAATGGCACCCCACTCCAGTATTTTTGCCTGGAAAATCCCATGAATGGAGGAGCCTGGCAGGCTACAGTCCACAGGGTCGCAAAGAATCAGTCACGAGTGAGTGACTTCACTTTCACTTTTCACTTTTTTCAGTCCTAATACCAAACACAGTGTGTCATTTAAAAATGTGTCATAAAATACATTTTATTATGTAGTTAAAATAATTTTAGTAACATAAAACTATTCATTAAATGGGAAAATGCCAATATTTATCTTTATGTACGAGTATTTTAAATATTCATATTTTATTTTCTGAATATTTTAAATTTATTTGAAATAAACTTTTCAGTACAATCTTTAGGAAATAGAATTACATAAAAGAAAATATAGGTCAACACTTGTTTGTATACCACACACAAATGATGAAATGATATCTTTAAATTCCTCAGGGGCTCAAGAGATTGCTTAATACTGTGAAAGAGGCTTTCAGGACAAGATATGTTGGGAAACTCTACTTGAGGTCAAGGCCTCACCAGTTTGTTCCTGAGCCTGGAATACGACTTGATTTATGCCCTATTTTTCCACCTCTTTGAGGAACTCTGTCTTGGCATTTACTGGCGTCATTCCCTCAGAGAAGGTCACACAAGGCTGCATATGTATTAGGTATTCAATAAATAATTCAACTGATTATTTTTTATTTAAGGAAAATCTGCTTTGCCCCATAAAGGATTTAAAATTGTAATTGAATAAAAGTGGTTTCAGACGCACACACACACACACACACCAAGCCAGATACTGGCATAAACATATTGTCTTTTCAGAACATGCAAATTCATTGTGTATACCTGCTTCTATTAAAAAGTTTACATTGAAAGCCCATCTCAAAACAAGGTACAGAATGTTGACAGCTCTTAAAACTGAGTGATGTGTTTTCAGGGGTCATTATACTATTCTTCTACCTTTATGTGTTATGACAATTTTCACAATTAAAAGCAAAAAATAAAAATAAAAGCAAAAAATACATAAAGAAAGTAAAGAGATTATTTTGTATTTTGAAAAGAAAACAGTCATCTTTACATCGTACGCTTCTTAAGGATTCTGTCAAAATTCCTAACCAAAATTTAGTGCTAAAACTGTAGAAACAGCTGTGAAAAAGCCATCATTCACATGATTTACAGCTAAGCCTTCTTTGGCAACAGATGGCTGCAACTGTTTTCTTGAACAAGAAGGCTGCCCTGTTTGGTAGGCACATTTAAATGGATTAAATGTCATTTTTAAATCTCTTCAGCCCAGCCTCCCACCAATATTTTGAAAACTAAGCATAATATTTCAAAATGGAGTTTCTAGCAGGAGCACTTTTTAGCTTGTCTTGGTTACAGAGAAGCAAAACCTTCAAGGATCATCTGAAACGGTTTTTTCCATGGAAAAAAGAAAGGAATTTTTAAAAGCTCCCTTGTTAAAGTTGGGTTGCAAGACAACAATATATTAAAATTACTTTTTGTTCAATCTGCTAGCTAAAAAACTTGCCCAAGCTTTTCTGTCCATGAGAACATTAAAAAAAACTAACTTGCTACCTTCCACCACTTCCCTTCTAACACCAAAAACAAAACAAAGGAAAAATAACACAGAAATGGGATAAAGGACAGAAACTGGTTTGAATTCTTAAAATGGGCACTTGAGACAATTATTACAGATAACTTTTTTATATTCTATTATACTATTCTTAATAGCTATTATGATAAAACTATTTTATTGCATACCTATTATTGTGTCAGAAACTATACTAAGTTGCCATTTCCTTCCCCGCTTTTCATATGTTATCTCATTTAAGTTTTACATCAACCCTGCCAGGTAGGTATTCTTATAGGCATTTTATAGTTGATGAAACTGAAGCCCACAGAAATTTGTATTTTGTATAATTGTGAGATTACACAACTATACAAATGCATTTTTTTTTAAACTCACAATAAGTGTCAGATCCAAAATTTAAATTTCATCGGTCTGAATACAAGTTAGCAAGTTAGGTGACATGAATCAGCTACCTAGCCTCAGCAAAAAAGAACAATTTACAGCCTACAACCCCATGGCAGCCACTTGTGTTGATGCAGACTTGATAGATATTTGACTTCACTTTGCTTATTTAAAGACCAAAACAATCTAGCTATGTGTTTTATTTGTCCACAAAATCTATGAACAGTTTATCCCTAATGCGTGCATTAATCATAAGGTTTATTATTTGTCCCATGATTTTAATTTTTATTTGTCAGAACTTTAATGTCCCATTAAAGTGCTATTTACTCATATATGTGTGCCTTTGGCAATACCATCTAAAGTTTAAAAATGTTAACATAATTATTCATTTAATTAGCTAATGCATGGTATATATATAAAACATTATATGTACACAAATATGTGTATATATATATTATATATATATATATATATATATTTTTTTTTTTTTTTTTTTTTTTTTTTTTTTTTGCCTCACTGAGCAGCTTGCAGGATTTCAGTTTCCCAACAGGGATTGAACCTGGGCCATGGCAGTGAAAACCCAGAATCCTAACCACTAGGCCACCAGGGAACGCCACAGTACCTATATTATAATCCCAACTCATCTTTATTAGACACATCTAACAACTAAGACACATCTAACAAGATATAGGAAATAGCGATCAAGCAAGTTAAAAATAGTATTCTTAACAATGTTTCTAATCAAATTTGAATACAAGGTTAAAACAGCTTTTGGATAAGAATTGTCAAAGAGTTTCAATAACCAGAATACCATTGTTTGACAGAAGAGTCTAGTAAAAAAACTATTTGTAGAGGACAGTTGGTATTTTAAAACCCTCAAGAGACCAGTGTTTACCTTTTCTAATCATTAAGTAGAAAAAGTTATACTTCAGTGAATGATTAACAGGTTTAAATAAATGTAATTATAAATGTTCAGAGAATAACATTGTGATCGTATTTAAACAGCTTGATTTGATATGAATGCTCTCATACATGGAAAATTAGGCCCAACTGGAGATTGAAAATATTGTAACTAACGGAAACAGTGAATACGATGAAACTATGAACTGAGGGAAACATTATACTAGTTTATAATATAATACATGTGTCATTTAATTGCACACAAAAAATCTTACTGAGAAAACTCAGTATTAGAAAATAGCTTATATTAAAAGAAAAAGGAGTAATTAAAATTATTGGACATTAACAGCTATTCTGTTGCTGAAAAGCAGAGGGACACTGAGAATAGACTAGAACCTTCTAACTTACTAACCAATAAACAGTGAATCACAGAAGTAATGAAAGTGACTTCCTGGGTGTTCTAATAGTGCTGCCTAAAAATTGGGGGAGCCTTGAGGCTGGTGAAAACCAGGATCCTTTAGTATTTTTGAGGAATCCATTCATTGGTTCTCTATAGCATCATATCTTGACCAGAGATTCTGTGACTGAGTCTTAAATAAAGGATTGGGTTTACTGTTATCAGTTCATTTTACCTGGTAATCACATGTTATTGTATGCTTCCTCGTTTTACCTTTAAATATCAACGTGTTATTCTGGAGTAAAAAAAAAAAAAAAAATTCTTTAATATATAATGAAATCCAGAAGAACAGAACTTTTTATTTAAGTCACTTTTTTTTTTTTTTGAGACTTTTGGAACTTCAGAGAAGGTGAAAAGTGATAGCAAAGAGCAATTAAATTCACTGACAGGAAACATCTGTTTCAACCTAGTCTCTTGACTTTTTAAAATTTCAAAATAATGCATTTTTACTACAAAACATTTAAACAATACAGAAAGACATAAAGTTAAAAATAAACAGTCTTCTCTTTTCTTACTCCCTAAATCCATACCCCAGAACTAACAATGCTAGCAGCTTGTTCAATGTCAAAATATATTTCTCTATATATATAAGCTTACACATACAGACATTTTTTAAAACTTTGAATCATATTATTACATTAAGATTTTTTTTATTATTTCTAATTTTTCTTCTACTTCTTTCTGTACTTCTCTCTCCTACTAGAGGTCATAGGTCACCTGAAGGCAGGAGCTATCTTGTTAATATTTTTTCTAAATGCCTACTAAAGTGCCTTGTTATTTGTTTTCTCTTTGTATTTGTTTGTATGCTTTTTTTGCTGTTTTGTTTGTTTTTAAGCAGGGTATTGGGAAAAGTTTTCAATTAGCAACAATTGCACTTTAGATAAATTTAATTGGCTACAATAGTGTCACTGTGCAAAGCTGCCTTGTTTTGTTAAGTGTTTATAGACTTGAATTTAAACAATTAATCACCATAATGAATGAATTGTGAAGAAAAGGATAAAATAATAGCCATGGGTTGAAGGAAAGCAAGAAGTAAAAATGATTTCTCTAAACTTGCTTTTACTGTTGTGTGGAATTTCTTTAAGGGGAAAAAAATAATTAAGCAGAACAGGAGGTAATGCTGATGAACTCTCTGTTTTGGGACTGAGATAATGTCCCAGCTGGTAAGGCTGGATGAAAAGTGAAAGTGAAAGTCCTTCAGTTGTGTCTGACTCTTTTCCGACCCCATGGACTATACAGCCCATCAGGCTCCTCTGTCCATGGAATTCTCCAGGCCTGAATACTGGAGTGGGTTGCCATTTCCTTCTCCAGGGAATCTTCCCAACCCTGGGATCAAACCTGCTTCTCTTGCATTGAAGGTGAATTTACTGCTGAGCCACAAGGGAAGTCCTCTTAAAGTGTTCCTGGCACCCACTGTCACATGTCTTTCTCAGTGTACTGCCCCTCCTTTTTGTGCCATGTCTGTTACATACTCTTTGCATTTACACAGCCTGTTCAATCACCTTTGAGTCTAAGATATAAATGTCTGTTTTGAAAGCACATAGTTTAATGTACATCATGTCCAGAAATGACAGTGACCTAGAGGTTGAAGGATTTAGCTCTAATTCTAGCTTTGCACTAACTGATATGTTGGGCAGGTTACTTATTTCTTGTGCTTCAGCATCTTTTCCGTAACAAAGAGTTTTGAAGAATTAGACCGAATGATCTCTAAAGTCCATCTTCTACCTCTAATTAGCAGGCAAGAACACAAAACTTGGAGCAATACAGCCTCAGCTTGACTTAACTTACGAACAAACCACCTAACCTCTCTTCCCTTGCTCTCTTATAAAATGTGAATAATAATAGTACCTACCTCTCGAGATTTAAATGAGGACTGTAATGAGATAGGACATGGAAAGTAGTTAGAATAGTGCTTAGTATCTTTATTGACTGAACCACAAATGTCTGTTATTCAGTTGCAAAGTTGTGTCTGCTCTTTGCAACTCCATGGACTGCAGCATGCCAGGCTTCCCTGTCCTTCACTGTCTCCCAGAGTTTGCTCAAACTCATGTCCATTGAGTCAATGATGCCATCCAACCATCTCATCCTCTATCGCCCTCTTCTCCTCCTGCCCTCAATCTTTCTCAGCATCAGAGTCTTTTCCAATGAGTCGGCTCTTCTCATCAAGTGGCCAGGGTATTGGAGCTTCAGCATCAGTCCTTCCAATGAATACTTGGGATTGATTTCCTTTAGGATTGACTGGTTTGATCTCCTGGCTGTCCCCGGGACTCTCAAGAGCCTTCCTTCTCCAGCACTACCAAAAGCATCAGTTCTTTAGAGCTCAGCCTTCTTTATGGTCCAACTCTCACATCCATACATGACTACTGGAAAAACCATAGCTTTGACTATACGGACCTTTGTTAGCAAAGTGATGTAGGAAAGCTATGACAAACCTAGACAGTGTATTAAAAAGCTCAGTATGTTTAGCACTAGATATATGTTTATTTTTATTACTGTTTATATTATAAATTTTCTATGATTCTGCAATTTAAACACTCTTCTATTCTATCATGAAAGTCCCTCACCTTTAAGGAACTATTTAATTAAGACTTGTGCAAAGATGATGCTGTGCTAAGTGCTATGCAACCAAAGCATCCCTGCCCTTTCAGTCTAACACTGCCAATGGTGTACAGATCACCGTCTTCAGTCAAGGCAGTCAAGTGTAAAATGGTTCCTAGGGGATTCATTTAGCCTCTGACACCAGTGAGGACAATATCCAATGTCAACATTGCCAGTTCTAGGAAAGAGGGGAATTACACATAAATGTCACATGCTGTACTGGGCACTTGGACAACAGCATGGTTTTCTGAAAATCCCAAATTCACTGGTAGGTCCTCCATGAACTTTCTACATGATCCTAAATTTCAGACACGTATATAGATATTTTATTCTCAACAGGCAAGAGACCCTCATTCTAAGACTATTTAGTTCTTTTAATCACCAAGTGCAGCAGAAAGAAAATGTAATTTTAAAACAGTCTGTCGTGGTTCATGTCAAATGGCCTTTCCCCAAGATTCAAAGTTTAGAACTGGTGGGACATAGAGAAAACCGGATGGTTTAGTATCGTGTTCAGAGAGGCCTGGGTTCACATCCTGGATCCATCACTATTCAGTCTCTGTAAACTTCAGTTTCTTCTCTAAAATGGGAAAAATAAAACCTGCTCTGCAGAGGCTGTATTATCAACAATGTATCTCAGGTCACCACCAAACTAGCTGATCCATAGTGGGCATTCATTCAACAAGTATTCTATGCCAGGCTCTCCCCTGAGCATCTGTTTGTAAAACTGTGAACAAAATAGATACAGTCCCTACACTTAAGAAGCCTGTAGGCCAAGAGTGGATCTATGTTGCATGGGCCTGAAATTTACATAAAGGGTAAAAAAAGCAAAACAAAATCATAAACACAAGTGTTGGTACAAAATTAAACATCTATTTAGAATGAGAAAAATACTACAACAAATTACTGGAGTAATTGTAGTCCTAGAGATTCAGATTCCTTATTTTCTGAGGTCTCTTCAAGGAATTTATCAGAAATACTTAATTAGAAACGTTTCCAAAAACTGTCTGGCTCTCCACCCCACCCAGGACATTTCGTGGGGACTCAGGCCAGTGAGGAGCCCTGAAGTTTTAGGTTCCTTAGGTTCACAGCCAGTCTGCCTTTGTGGCAAGCCCCAAAGTGGTAGGTCTTCTTTTTACTTTTGTAATAATTATATTATTTGTAATTTTCAGAGTGGTTTCTATATTGACTATCTTTAACTTTTTATTTCTAAATTCTGAGGAAAGGCTTCAAGTCTCCAACCCAGGCCATTTTGGCTTCAGTTATACTTGGAGATACAGTCTTTTTGCATGAAAATATTACTAACAGGATCACTATTATCAATTTAATAATAACAGAAAACTTAAAATGTCATTCTGCCTTCTGCAAAGTTGGCATGCAAATATTCTCCTTGGGCAAGTAATCTGAACTTCAGTAAGGTACCAATTTACTGATATTGATTTCTTCTAAGTGCCCACCTAATATCTGGAGAAACCTACAGATGCTTCCCTTAATAAATTATTGCCTTTATTCTAAACATTTTCTTCTTTGTGTTGCCAGGCTTAGATTCTGGCTCAGGCATTAGTTTAATCTAGTAATATTAAAATTGAAATTAGAATTCTATGACAATAATCGGACCTTTTTTTGCAGGAAAAAATATATTAGAGTAGTTTTTACATTACTTCTATGGGGAAATCCTGACACTATGCAAATTGATAACAATCAATGATTTGTAAGAATAAGTTGAAGATATAATGATTGAAAAGAAAATAGGAGGAAAATCAATTTTAACATGATCTGTTTTACTCCAACCATACAAAACATGAATTCAAACCATTAGAAATTAAATGGGTAAATATCTTCTTTATGAAAGGTAATAACTTTTGTTAATATTTAAATTCTCTCCTAAGAATAATGAGCATAAGATTGTTTCTGAGAGTTTCAAGACTGTCCAAAAAATAATAAGAAAATAACAATCACATAATATATTTCAAGGAAATAATAGTCATACAATCTTTTTAGCAATGAACTATAAAGTTGACATATCTTAAACACCCAATAAATAATGTGGAATGAATGAATATTAAATAATTTAGAAGAGCAGGATTGTAACTAGTAGAAAACTTGATACTTAATATAAAGAAGTGCCGGGTAAAAATAAAAAATTGTTTTAAAGTGCTAGGTGAATGAAAAAATGAATCAAACAGAAATTAATTCTAGCCCAAATGGACAATGAATAAACTCAGTCAGCAGCAACAAAAATAGAGGAGGACAAAACTGACAGCCAGGAGCCTTGAGAGTTCAGGGAGCGCCATCTGCAAACACTGGTCGTGCCCACACAACTTCCCACAGTCGTTCTCCACAGCAAGTTAAATAATTTCCAGCTTCCTCCTTTAAAGTACTTTAAATTTAGGTTTCTGTGGTTTTCACAAGGTCTTTAAGTATATCACCTGTTCTATCTTCACAATAATATTCTGGATTGTCTATTTTTAGCTCAGTATAATGAAGGAGGGACCTGACTGCCGCTGAGAGGGAAATGACTGAGGCAAGACCTTAAAGTTAGTAGCAGGGCCAGTGCCAAAGCCTAGGTGTCCTGCTCTCAAGACCCAGGTCCTGTCCCCTGTGGTACCACGCAGGCGAGCAGCACTTACATAGCATTCCTGATTGCCAGTTACCCCCCAAAAGAGCAATCAATGATTCCAAGTAGATGGTTGAAAAACAGTCACGCTGAAGGACAAAATGCATGCAAAGCAATTTGGAAATAAGTAAGGCATTTCAAAAAAATAGGTAGCTCATTCCTGGGTTTGTTTGTTTTTTTTTTTTAAGGAAACAATTCAAACAAACTAAAAGCTATATGACCAAAGTGAGTCATTATATTATTATGGCAAAAAGGAAGGAGGAAAGGGTGTGAGGGAGGGAAGAAGGAACGAAGAGAGAGAAAAGAGATGGAGGAGGGAAAGAGGAAAGGAGACAGGAAAGGAAAAACAAGCTAATTTTTATTAAAAGAGGGAGATGACTAAGGAAATCATATTTTATCCAACTCATACTGTTAAGGTTATTATGAAAACTAAAAATAACATGGAAAATGTTAGAGTGACTTTAGCTGAGAAATATATTTTTAAAAGCTGGGAGGGAAACAGAAATATGAAAACAATGTGCTCTGTGGAGTTTTAAAGTAAATTTTATTTAATGGTGCTAATACTTTATTTAACAGGTTTAACAATAAACAAGTTTATAGTTCACATGCAAATATTTCAGCCAAAATGTGACTAAAACCATACGCAGATTTGAAAATTTAATTTTTGACCAATGACTGGGCCTTCCTTAAATACAGCCACGTGTGATGTACTAGGTTTCTTCAATACATGCCATCCAAAGCACTGCCTTCCATTTGTGTCCCTTCCACCATGTCTTCCGGACCCTAACCCCTTCTTCATCTTTGTTTCTAAAGTTGTCCAGCTATCTTATTTGCTTCCTATCACGTGTCTGGACTTCCCGTGGCATCAGAGAACTGCTATGTTAGATTAGAGGAGGGAACAGAATGAGATATTGGGCCCCTGGCTGTCTCTCAGTGACATTAGGCCCTGCTATCTGCCTCAAAAAGAAAAAGCGGACTTCTCCTTTAAGCTACTGAATCTAAAGAACAAAGGTTGAAGCTCCCTTAAATCAATCATTCCAAAGGTAGATGGCCTTGTACAAGATAGAGGGTAACCTTGGAAAATCACAGAATGACGGTTGTGCAAGGTTGCAGGGCCCAGGTTGCACTCCCCCCTCCAACTGTGGTCCAGCTTCCCCAGCAGACCTCCTTTATGAGCATTGGGCCAAAGCACGCGCATAGATATTCCAGTTTCATCAAGAGTTATGTCAAACTCACTCTTTTGGAGCAATATTTTTCACCTGGTTACTTGGCAAACAGGATCAAGTTATAACTATAAATACTGCACAAAGAACCTCCCCCATTCTCTACATGAGAATGGAGAGGCTCTCTTCAGCCCAGAGCAAAGATAACCCTAGATACCTTGATAGCCTATGCAAATAGCAGCAAAGGTGAAAGAGACACTGTGAAACACCAAGGTCACCTTGGGGCATAACAACATGTGTATCTAGATATATGGAGAGATCTATATTTCCAGAAAACTTGCTTGGAAAACTATTGCAAAGATACATGTCTGTTTTATCTCAACTTACGTCATCTTTCATTTAATCACTGAAATATGCAGTAGAATATTTATTTCAAAGAAAATTCTCCCTTCTTGTTTTTTCCTATTAGAACTGGTTAATTGCTATTGGGACTGGTTTAATACATTATACTAATTTCAACTCACTTTCCCTTTAGTGTCTGATGACATCATATTTGCCAGGCAGCTAGTTTATGGCTCAGAATCTTACATGTGTTTAGTGCTTTACCGTTTACACATCAGAGGTGCACACCCACCCACAGGAGGCGTACTACTGATCACTGGGGCTTTTATGGACGAAAGCACTGAGGCTACCAAAGGATTAAGTGATGGATTAGAATAAGCAAAGAATGCCTCCCTTTGAATTCTAGCAATGCACAATTGCTTTTGTTTCAAATCAGGAAAAATGCAGTTAAGATCCGCTGTGATTCCAGCCCCAGAAAAGTCTGGAGCAGCTGATAACACTTCAGATGGAGTCTGTCCCCGGCAATACTGAGAGTCCTTCCAGAAACTGGAACCTCAGGTTGGAGGCAGGGGAGGAGGCTACAGCCTGAACACTTTTTTGAGAAGAATATTCTTGAAGGATCTTTAAGAACATTAGGGTGCTTGCTAAGTGGTCCCAGAATCTTCCAATGAAAGCTGAGTAAGAACAGGTAGATAGAGGTAATGGCTGGAGGCATCGCCTTCTTCAGAAAATCTTTCACGAAATTGTTTAATTTAGCTCTTCTTGCATAAAGCAAGGAGACATCATTTTTGAAATCCTCACCCCTTACATTAATGTCTTTCTCTCCCCACCCTAACAAGAGTTTATGGAGCATTTTTAATGTCCACAGGATCTGTTAGGATTGAATCGTTGTTCATATTTTATTGTTTTTGACCTACAAAAAGGCACTTCTGGATAATTCAACCCAATATGATAAAACACCTCCAGTGAGCAAAAAAAAAAAAAAAGGAACAGATTGAAAGCTGACTTTGTGGGTTAGAAGCAGTAAGGGTTTGTGCTTTTGTTCTAGAAGCATCCAAATAGAGGAGAAGTTGGCAGATTTAGGAAGAGACATGAAGAGGCAAGCAAGTCAGGTGCTGAGAAGAGGAAAGTGAATGGACTACACAATGATGTCCAATAGACTACATAACGCACACTAAATGTGCATTAATTTTTTAAAACACCTTCCTTGTAGAGAAGGGGAGCAAAAAGAAGCAAATGTAGAAAAATATGGGAAGCCTATTGAAAATGTGTTCATTTCCCCAGGAAGTTCTGGCTTCCCAGGACAGGATAGAGACCTTGGGCATTAATCTGGCTTGTGTGTGTGCTTAGTCGCTTCAGTTGTGTCCGACCCTTCGCGATCCCATGGACGATAGCCCACCAGTCTCCTCTGTGCATGGAGTTCTCCAGGCAAGAATACTGGAATGGGTGCCATACCCTCTTCTAGGGGATTTTCCTAACCTAGGGATCGAACCCAGGTATCCTACATTGCAGGTGGATTCTTTACTGTTTCAACCACCAGGGAAGCCCTTAACTGGCCTAGAGCCATTAATTGGAATCCTTAACCTTTGCTTCTCCTTCTGATACACCCCATGGTTCTTTACTGGCTTAATTTACTGTTTTATTTTATGTGGTGCTATATATTTCTCTTTCACACATTTTAGTCTTATTTTCCTATTGAGATCATTGGCTTCTGAGAGCAGGTTCCTGTACTATTTATTTCAGCTTCTCAAGGCAAGGCAAGACAGGCATTCACTGAGTCAGCACTCAGTAAGTACCTACTAAATAGATTGGACTGATCATGAGGCTTTGTTTTAAGTGAGCTCAACTGGAAATGTAAACTCCAGGGGGACCAATAATAACACCCATCTTTAGGCAGTAGCTCCTGGATGCTCTATTCTATGCTACATAATCAGTATATACATTAGCCCTGCATCTGACAACAACTTTACAAAGGGGATTATTATTTTTAACTTCATTTTACAGATGAAGATATGAAGAGATTTCACTGGAGCCTATTATACAGAGTGAAGTAAGCCAGAAAGAAAAACACCAATACAGTGTACTAACGCATATATATGGAATTTAGAAAGATGGTAACAATAACCCTGTGTACGAGACAGCAAAAGAGCCACTGATGTATAGATCAGTCTTATGGACTCTGTGGGAGAGGGAGAGGGTGGGGAGATTTGGGAGAATGGCATTGAAACATGTATAATATCATGTATGAAACGAGTCGCCAGTCCAGGTCCGATGCACGCTACTGGATGCTTGGGGCTGGTCCACTGGGACGACCCAGAGGGAGGGTATGGGGAGGGAGGAGGGAGGAGGGTTCAGGATGGGGAACACAGGTATACATGTGGTGGATTCATTTCGATATTTGGCAAAACTAATACAATATTGTAAAGTTTAAAAATTAAAAAAAAAAAAGAGATTTCAGAAAGTTTAAGTGACTTGTCAAAGGCCACTGTAGCTTGTAATTCAACGTGAAGCCCCAGTGTGCTGACCCCAAATCCTACACTATTTCCACTGGTTTTCTGTTTTGTACCATGCCTGCCACCCTTTTGTAATAACAGTAATAATAGCTAAGGCTCATATAGAGGTTACTCTGTGCCAGGTACTCTCCTAAAGTACATTAATTCATTCAAATCTTACAATAAGAGGTGAGCTCTGTTATTATCCATTTACAGAATTTAAAGGCTGTGTTATCCTGCATTTCTAACTTAGTGCCAAAAGATTCTGTAGAATAGTGAAAGATCACTGCTCAGAGTCTTTTTATGTAGAGGAAAAAACCCTGTAATCTATATAGTATCTCACCTGCATGCAGCCCCAAGGCAGCCTGGAAGGGAGACAGGGAGAGAAAAAGTAAGATGGAGCTTGGACAAGGGCTCTCTGCCTGCCACTCGGTGATCTTACAGGGGAGCCTTTAAGTTGGAAGCATGGAGGAAGTGAACAGAGAGCAGACTCTGTAGTTATCAGAGTTCTCTGGCAGCTTCCCCCTGCATCACCCAGCAATTCATTAATTTATCCATGAAAAGACCTTCTACCAGCCAAGTCACAACCTTGTGAGTAACAGCAATAAAGATTAACAATATTTTCTTATTACTAGGCTCATTCGAAAATTTGGCATAACTACAACAGAAATTTCCGCCCACATCAGAAGGGTCAGCTGTCAATCACGTTGGGATCCCATTGGATTGAACCAAACAGATCAGAAAATACAATGGATATACTCAAATGCCAACAATCCATGGTTTCTGTGCTTGGGTGGTTTGCCAACCCTATCCACAGGGATGGCGACTATCCAGAAGTGATGAGAAAGCAGTTGTTCTCCATTCTACCTCGTTTCTCTGAAGCAGAGAAGAATGAGGTGAGGGGCACAGCTGACTTCTTTGCCTTTTCCTTTGGACCCAACAATTTCAAGCCCCACAACACTATGGCTAAACTGGGACAAAATGTGTCACTCAATTTAAGAGATGTGCTAAACTGGATTAAACTGGAATATGGCAATCCCCGAATCTTGATTACTGAGAATGGCTGGTTCACGGACAGTCACGTAAAAACAGAGGATACCACAGCCATCTACATGATGAAGAACTTCCTCAACCAGGTTCTTCAAGGTTGGTCATACATTAGCTCAATTTTAAAAACTGTTTCAAATACTTTTGCTATAGGATATTTAAGGTCACCTTTGAATAGGTTGCTGGTATTGTTGGACTTTTCTATTGTGCAGTGATGATAGAATTTTATGTTACTCTCATGTCCTTTTTTTTTTTTTCAGCTTTATGTCCTTTTTAAATGAGCTTGAAAGCAAAATAATTTTAGGTTGTAGATACATCCTTAATTGGCAACAAGATGCTGCTTCATTCCTTCAAAAAGAACACAATGCTAAAGGAAAGTGAAAAGAAAGTGTCCAACTCTATGCAACTCCATGGACTGTAACCCACCAGGCTCCTCAGTCCATGGAATTCTCCAGGAAAGAGTACTGGAGTGGGTTGCCATTCCCTTCTCCAGGGGATCTTCCTGACCAAGGGATTGAACCTGGATCTCTTGTATTGCAGGCAGATTCTTTACCGTGTGAGCCACAGTGCTAAAGGAGACATGTCCAAAGTTTAACAGTTTTAAGATGCTGAAAGCTTTTCTTGATTGTGCTCCTTTTACTCTATTACACGACTCAATGATGAAGTCTGAATACCAAGAATGAGCCATGAATGGCTAAGCTGAACAATTTCTATTGTTCCTGGATATTTCTCTAAGCCCTGCTCATCCTCTCATTCCTTTTCCATTTACTCAGGGAGTGACATCTGCAGGTGGCGGATTGAAATAATGGAGCAGAAGACAAGCTTTAATTATAATGGTTCTGTCCCCTACAGAGTTGGGCTCCATTTCTCTCCCATATAAAGGAATTCTCGGTGGCTCTTTCTACAACTCTGTAGCTCTCCTTAGAAGTCACAAGCTTGAAGGGAATGCCCTAGGAATCCAGTAGTTTGGACTTCCTGCTTTCACTGCCAAAGCATGGATTCGATCCCTGGTCAGGGAACTAAGATCATGGCAAACTGCATGGAATGGCCAAAACAAAAATCACAAACTTCAAGAAAAAAATCCCTGGTTCTGTACAGAGTGTTCAGGGAAGGTCCCCAGGGAGAGCAAGACACTACTGTTCCAACCTGCAGGAGGATCGCATGGAATAGAGCTGTGCCAGGCCCAGCCCCAGGGCTTGTGCACATGGGGGCCTCCAGAGCAGAGAACTCTGTTCACAGAGCCTGGGCAGAGGTGGTGTCATTCCCTAGGCATTACCATTCCTCCTTTCACAGGACCCTATGACACCAAAGCACGAGAGCCAGGGCCTGTTGAAACATTTATCTCATTAGAATCTCTTGACATCAATTCTACCTTTTAGGAAAAGAAATTCTGTGATAAAACCCCCAAAGTGCAGAAAGGAGACATTTCCATGAGAAAATGAAAGCTTTTAAGAACAAAGGTTTATGTTTGATTGAACCATTGTTGTTTTTATTGCATATTTAATTTTTATCTAATTCCTAAACGTTGTTAAATGTAAAGCTAGAAAATTTCTGAAAGATCATCTTTTTCAATACTAATGAGAAAACTGAGGTCGAGAAACCTGTCCAATAGCCCCGCCCAGGAGCACAATAGAGCAAGCCCTCTCCCCTCCTGCCCCTCGGCCCACTCAGTTCTTGTTCTCTTACATCACTGTGCTTCTGTCTCCTCCTTAAAGCTGCATTCACATATGTTCATTCTCAAAGCTGATGTTTCAGTCCCTGAGGATTGTTTCATAGAAGACAGTTTGTCCACAAATGGGAAACAACCCAAGCTTGAAATGAGAAACTCTTGGTCAAAGCTGGCATCTGCATTGGTCCCAAAGGGTTCTGGAAATTACCATGCCCTCCGACACAGATTTGCACACTAAGTTAAGTCTCATGAATATTTTATTTTTAGTTTATGTATTTATTTTTTGGCCACGTGGTGCCTTACGCGGGATCTTAGTTCCCTCACCAGGAATATTTTAAATTTGACCCTTTAACTGTGTTGTTCACTTGGGAAGACCATTCTAGTTGAAAATAACTGCCCCTTTTCAAATATAAAAATAAAATTCAAAAAAATAAATAAAATAAAATTTCTAGTTGATATAATGGGCCTGCAAATTAGGTAAAAGGTTGGTTTCACAATATCCTGCTCCTGGCATGGCATTTGTGAAGCTGTAAACATGAACCAGAGTGTTTAGGCCTCTGAACATCTGCTTTTGTCCTTCTGTACAGCAATCAAGTTTGATGAAATACAAGTGTTTGGTTACACAGCCTGGTCCCTCCTGGATGGCTTTGAATGGCAGGATGCTTACACCACTCGCCGAGGATTATTTTATGTGGATTTTAATAGTAAACAAAAAGAAAGAAAGCCCAAGTCTTCAGCACATTACTATAAACAGATCATTCAAGAAAATGGTTTCACTGTGAAAGAGTCCACACCAGATGTGCAGGGTCAGTTTCCCTGTGATTTCTCCTGGGGTGTCACTGAATCTGTCCTTAAGGTAAGTGGCTACTTAAAAATTAACTATGCATGCATACTAAGTCACTAAGTTGTGTCTGACCCTTTGCACCCCTATGGACCATAGTCCACCATGCTCCTCTGTCCATTCGATTTTCCAGGCAAGAATACTGCAGTGGGTTGCCATGCCCTCCTCCAGTGGTTCTTCCCTGATCCAGGGATCAAACATGCATCTCTTTTGTCTCCTGTATTGGCAGGCAAGTTCTTTACCACTAGCGCCACCTAGGAAGCTCCACAAATTTAACTAGGCTGCTGCTGCTGCTAAGTCGCTTCAGTCGTGTCCGACTCTGTGCGACCCCATAGATAAAGTGGTACAAATAATACACAATATTCCCTTTCATTTTACTCAATGACATCTAAGAAACAGCTATCAGATAATATCAAATACCATGATTATTTGGGGGTTATAAGGGGACATTGGGGAAAGAAGAGAGGAAGGGAAGAATTCATGCTTACTGAGAGCTTTTCATACTGCCCTCAAGTTGCATATAGTCCAGAGAGATCCTCTAGTCATTTTTGTGACAGCCATTTGTCAGTAGTATCAAAATTACAGGAAACAAATTTTACAGTTTTTCTTTTAATTTGTTGGCTGCATCATGTAGCATGTAGGATCTTAGTTTCCCGACCAAGGATTGAACCCACACCCTCGGCAGTGAAAGCATGGAGTCTTAGCCACTGGACCACCAGGGAATTCCCTAGATTTTTGTTTTGCCAGAAGTAAATTACTAGTGGCCCTTCATTTAAGTGATTTATGATAAATTCGGGTCATTTGCCTTATGAGGTCTTTATACCCCAGTGGGGCCTCCTGACTTGCCTCATTCTTCACCTTCTTCAAATGTAACTCAAATGTCAACCTCTCAAGAAGGCTTCCCTCTACTCCAAACAGCATAACTTCATCACCATCACTGCTTAGTCTCCCTTCCTGCTTTATTTTCTTATATAGCATTCATCACATCTACCATACTATGTATTTACACATTTTCCTTTTTTTCAGCTTTATTGAGATATAATTGACATACAACATTGCATAAGTTTCAGGTGTACAATGTGTTGATTGGATACATCTTTTATTGCAAAAACATTACCACTATGGCATTAGCTATCACTTCCATACCATCACAGGCAAACCTCATTTCTTTTTTTATGGCAAGAAAATTTAAGATCTTCTTAGCAACTTTCAAGTATACAATACAATATTATTAGCTGTAGTCACCATCCTGTATAATAGACCCCCAGAATATGTTAATCTTATAACTGGAAGTTTGTACCCTTCAACCAGTATCTCATTTCCCCAACTGCCATCCTCTATTAACCACTTTACACATTTTCCTTACTGATCACGCGTTTCTCCTACTAGAATGCAAACTTTCTCCGCAAGAGGGTGAAGATGTTTGAGGCTTTACCGCCTGCTGGGTGCCTTACTAGAGCAGTTTCAGATACACGGTAGGTGCTCAGTGCATAGTGTATGAAAAAGGTCAACTTTTAGACCCAGGTGAGCCCTTAGAAACCTCCTATACCAAATCTTTCATTTTATAGCTGAGGAAAGTAAGGCCTGTCAATTAATAACAGAAAGTGACTTGCCTAATTAACAAATAGTGGCAGAACTGTAGCAAGCTATCCTCAAGTTCTCAGATGCACGATGCTCTTTCCGAAATAATTTTTCTGAAACTATTTTTGATGTACCAAGCATTTAACTTCTGAATGTATGTGCATTCAGTATCCTTAATCATAAAACCCTCATTTTATAGGCAAAGAAATCGAAGCTTAGGGAGGTTACATAACTTGTCCAACTTACCCTGATTTGTCTGTCTCTGACCATTATGCTATAAGACCTCATAGTACTTGTATTCTAGAAGCTTATGGAAAAACAAGATGTGCAAGGGATACGACTAGACAAAAGGGCCGAAACCGTGAGTGACCAAAGTTATGAACCTCAACCCCTATCAGTATTTCAACAAAACTTTAGTAAAGGCCTGGGAGTGACAAAAGGAGGAAAGATATAGGGAGTAAAATAAATACAGTGACTCACCTTCAGTTTGGGTCCCCTGGAGAGGCACGTACTTACCCAGTATCTCTCTCCTCTTCCGCATGGCACAGGCAGACCATCTTTTCCCCACCACTTCAAGTAGGTTTATGTTTTGCAAAGTCTAGAACCAGCAGCGACAGGCCCCAGGAGGGACAAGAGTTCCAGTTGGTACATAACCCAACCTGCAAGTCCCTGCTTCATGTGAAGACCCATCTGCTCTCCACTAACTGACACTATGACTGTCAGTCCGCTCTGAGGACCCTACTTGTATTCCTCGGAGCAAGAGCTGATCACTTGGTCAGCGGAAAGTAATGCTGTGATCAATCAGACCTGGGCTTCTTGCTCACACCTGGAGCCCATTGAGGAGTCAGCTTCCTTTGCACTTAAGGAATGAGGATAAATGCTTTACCAAGAAAAATTTGGATGTTTTTTGAAAACTCATCCAAAGGTTGTATGAATAGATGATGGGCAGGCAAGAGTAGATGTGCTCTATAGGAAGACTACAAAATGAAAATAACATTTAAAAAATACTACTATGCCTTCCCCAGCATCTGGGTCTATGTATATCTTTAGCTTCTTTAATTCAGAGAAATCCCCTTAATCTCATGGTATTGATAGTTTTGAAGAGTTCAGGCCAGTTACTTTGTAGAATGTGGGACTTTTTTTTTTAAGTTTTTATCAAATTTGTTACAATATTGCTTCTGCTTTATGTTTTGGTTTTTTTTTGACCAGGAGGCATGTGGGATCTTAGCTCCTCAACCCATACCTCCTGCATTGGAAGGTGAAATCTTAACCACTGAGCCACCAGGGACATCCTGGTTGCTTGTAAAATATCTGCAAGCATGAATTTCTCTGTTTCTTTATTAGATTCAGTTAAGCAATTCTAGAAATAATACTATATAGATGCTGTTGTGTATTTTCCAATACATCATATTCAGTTCAGTTTAGTCGCTCAGTCGTGTCCAGCTCTTTGCGACCTCATGAATTGCAGCACGCCAGGCCTCTCTGTCCATCGCCAACTCCCAGAGTCCACCCAAACCCATGTCCATTGAGTCGGTGATGCCATCCAACCATCTCATCCTCTGTCATCCCCTTCTCCTCCTGCCTTCAATCTTTCCCAGCATCAGGGTCTTTTCAAATGAGTCAACTCTTCGCATCAAGTGGCCAAAGTATTGGAGTTGCAGCTTCAACATCAGTCCTACCAGTGAACACCCAGGACTGATTTCCTTTAGGATGGACTAGTTGGATCTCCTGGCAGTCCAAGGGACTCTCAAGAGTCTTCTCCAACACCACAGTTCAAAAGCATCAATTCTTCAGCGCTCAGCTTTCTTCACAGTCCAACTCTCACATCCATACATGACCACAGGAAAAACCGTAGCCTTGACAAGATGGACCTTTGTTGACAAAGTAATGTCTCTGCTTTTTAATATGCTGTCTAGGTTGGTTATAACTTTCCTTCCAAGGAGTAAGCGTCTTTTAATTTCATGGCTGCAGTCACCATCTGCAGTGATTTTGGAGCCCAGAAAAATAAAGTCAGCCACTGTTTCCACTGTTTCCCCATCTATTTCCCATGAAATGATGGGACCGGATGCCATGATCTTCGTTTTCTGAATGTTGAGCTTTAAGCCAACTTTTTCACTCTCCACTTTCACTTTCATCAAGAGGCTTTTGAGTTCTTCTTCACTTTCTGCCATAAGGGTGGTGTCATCTGCATATCTGAGGTTATTGATATTTCTCCTGGCAATCTTGATTCCAGCTTGTGCTTCCTCCAGCCCATAGGAGGCACATAAAGTCAGTTTCTTTCATCACTGGAGACACTAGTTGAGGTAGCAGTCACTAGATTTCTTGATGTGGCATTTGCCAGATCTCTTAACTGAAAGGTCCTTTTCCATTTGTAATTAAGAATTAATCTGATGGTGATATTTTGAGACTGTATAAATATCCTATTTCTCAACAACATTCAACCAATGCTCTTAACATTGATTTATGAACCTTGCCTGAATTAGTTATTACTTTGTAGATTGCAAAATGGCAAATTTCTAATTAGATTATTTCTCTGTATTTATTAAGTGAATTAAACTCATTGTTTAATGAGTGAATTAACTCAATGTTATAATTCATTGTTGTCACTGATTCACTGGAACTTTTGATGCTCAAATTATCTCAAATTTGGCATATGGGACTCTTTCAAGCTGTTCTTATGTCTTTTAGACATTTCCTTTCCAGTTTTTAAGTATGTTCTTATTTTTCTTGCACAATATTCACCAGGACCCCCTCATTCCTTTCCTGAATCAGACCTGAAAACAGCCATTTTTCCAAGGAGTCCAGGATCCTTTTAGTGCAAAATAGAACTTGAGAACCAAGCTCTGGGAGCTGGGGCTGAGGTCAGAGTGCAATACTTGAACTATTTCTCTTAGCAGATTAATCACACAATTGCTAAGACTAATGCTTTCTGGAGATTTTTAAAAGTAAAACAGATTTTCATTTGATTGTACCTTACCTTACTACAAGATTGCCCTTTGTAAATAAATATCTTTTCAATACCATGATGCTCTGAGGTTTCAAAACACTGAAACTGGCTATCTAGGCAAAGGATTTTACTCAAATAATTATATACAGATTTAGCTTCATGCTCACATGATCAATGTTGTCTCAGTTTAATGTTCTAGATAGCTAGCTGGCAGATGGCAAGTGGGCAATGATATGATTTTGTAATTAGACTATGAAAGATGACACATGAGAAAACAATTAGAGGGAAAATATTTACCAAAGGCTAATTACCATTGATTCCAGGTGCATTTAAATTCAGTCATGGGAAGAAAAAGCACTTTAAAACAAGAACAGAACTTTTACTTTTTCTTATTAATCTTGAACTTGTTTTTCTTAAGTCCTTTTCTGTTTTAATTTAAACTCAAGGACCTAACAGGCGATAATTTCAGGGAGAACTAAACCCAAGTCATAAGTACCTTATGTTTGTAGAGTGCTTTAGAGTTGACAGAGCAATTGCCCAGAGTCACAGACATCGCACAGTACACCTGTGAGGTGGGTGAGATTGCTCTGTCACTAAACAGAGTTGTCAAGCCTGGCTTTTAAAGGGACAGAACTAGAGCAGGAGTCCAGGGCTCTCTGCTTAGTGGAGGGGCAGAGAATGGATTCAAGAGTCAACCTGCAAGATTCTGGGGGTTATTTTAGGGTTCTCTCCTTTCATGCTTCATTACCTTATATAAGGAGGGTGTTCAGAATCCTCCCTTTGGAGGAATAAATGCTGTCTTCTCACAGGCACATGGGAAGGGGAGAACTGAACGATGGACATGTGACATCACTTGGATTTTTCAAATGGGATGTGTTAGCCGCATTCAGCAAATCCAAGGGGTCATTTCCTACTCTTTCCCACTGGCCTCTTTTAGGAACTGTGGCTGGGGTCCACCAGCCACCTCTAACCCCAAATGCTAATCTCAGTGAAATCCTCCACAACTGGAATGCTAATTTGCGTTTAATTCGTGGCAGGTTTGGAAGGTCCATCTTTGTGGTTCCTTTTAACTGAGAGAACCAAGTCAATTTCCTGATGCATTTGAACAGAATCACATGAGAACCCCACCCCCACCCCGCCCCACCCCCACCCCCACATTACCTGGTTTTTAGGATCCAGGAACTGGAAAACATCCTCTTGTTTTCTGCAAGACAAATTGTTTTGCAAGCCAAGCCCTAGGTGCGGTTCTTTCTCTACATTTTCCTGTCTCCCTGGTAAATTTCAAGGGCCGGGAGGGAGGATAATCCATCAGGCCTGTTTTGCTGACATCAACAGGAAAGGAGCAGGACGACATAGGTTGTTCTGAAGGACATGTGCATCATTTATTTTCTCTATTGTGAGAGACAAAATAAGATCAGGCTTTTCCTTTCTGGTCTGAAGGTCTGAAGTGGCTCACACAGTAAAGAATCCTAATGCAATGCAGGAGACCCAGGTTCCATCCCTGGGTCAGAAAGAGCCCCTGGAGGAGGAAATAGCAACCCACTTCCAGCCCGGTGGGCTACAGTTCATGGCGTTGCGAAAGAGTTGGACATGACTGAGTGACTAACACACACACACTTCTTTCTCTTAGAGGACGCATGCTAAGATTCTGCCTGCCTGTATGTGCTTGTTTTCACAGCCTGAGTCGGTGGCTTCCTCCCCACAGTTCAGCGATCCTCATCTGTACGTGTGGAATGTGACGGGCAACAGACTGTTGCATCGAGTGGAAGGAGTGAGGCTGAAAACAAGGCCCGCTCAATGCACGGATTTTGTCAGCATCAAAAGACAGCTTGAGATGTTAGGAAGAATGAAAGTGACCCACTATCGGTTTGCTCTGGACTGGCCCTCAATCCTTCCCACTGGCAACCTGTCCATGGCTAACCGACAGGCTTTGAGGTACTACAGGTGTGTGGTCAGTGAGGGGCTGAAGCTCAACATCTCCTCAATGGTCACGCTGTACTATCCGACCCACGCCCACCTAGGCCTCCCTGTGCCTCTGCTGCACAGCGGAGGGTGGCTGAACCGGTCCACGGCCGAGGCCTTCCAGGACTACGCCGACCTGTGCTTCCGGGAGCTGGGGGACCTGGTGAAGCTCTGGATCACCATCAACGAGCCTAACCGACTGAGTGACATCTACGAGCAGTCTAGTAACGACACCTACTGGGCAGCCCACCATCTGCTGATCGCTCACGCCCTGGCCTGGCACCTCTACGACCGGCGGTACAGGCCTGTGCAGCGCGGGGCCGTGTCGCTGTCTCTGCACTCGGATTGGGCCGAGCCCGCCAATCCCTACGCGGACTCGCACTGGAAGGCGGCCGAGCGCTTCCTCCAGTTCGAAATCGCCTGGTTCGCAGAACCCCTTTTCAAGACGGGGGACTACCCGCTGACCATGAGAGAGTACGTCGCCTTCAAGAATAGGCAGGGGCTCGCACGCTCCACGCTGCCTCAGTTCACCGAGGAGGAGAGGAGGCTGGTCAAGGGCACTGCGGACTTCTACGCCCTGAACCACTTTACCACCAGGTTCGTGATGCACGAGCGCCAGAACGGCAGCACCTACGACACGGACAGGGACATCCAGTTTCTGCAGGACATCACCTGCCTGAGCTCCCCCACCCGCCTGGCCGTGATGCCCTGGGGAGAGCGCAGGGTGCTGAAGTGGATCCGGAGGAATTATGGAGACATGGATGTTTACATCACGGCCAGTGGCATCGATGACCAGTCTCTGGAAAATGATGAACTCCGAAAATACTACTTAGAGAAATACATTCAGGAGGCTTTGAAAGGTGAGGTTCGAGGGCCATTTCCCTCGAAGTTATATGACATTCCCAGGTAATATGAACCAAAGAATGAGGGGGAACGGGGTCATTAATGACAGTCTATTATGGGCTTAGAAAAAGGCAGTTGTAAAAACTGTAGCTTACTCCCAGGGATAGGAAGGTTCTAGGTTTTAAACAGAAGGGTGACAAGATCCAACTCACCAAAAGAATTGCTGCTGTTTTGTGAATACCCCATAAAGGAGCAAGAACTGATACAGGGCGAATTGAACTGCTCTGGGTAAGGATAATGGTGGACTGGGTCAGGTTATTAAGAGTGGTGAAAGTGAAGTCGCTCACTCGTGTCCGACTCTTTGCAGACCCTATGGACTGTAGCCTACGGGGTTCCTCCATCCATGGAATTTTCCAAGCAAGAGTCCTGGAGTGAAAAGTGGATAGGTTCTGGATGTGTTTTGAAGGTAGTCAACAGGATTGGATGTGTGTATGAGAGTAGAGTCAAAGATGATTCCAACAGAGGAGGTGTTTTAAGTTTGTTGACAGAAGGTATAAAAGAGTTGAGTAGGAGAGTAAGAGTGAGTGGCTGGGGAAACCAAGTGCAGTTATTGGGCAGTTATCTCACATCTGAGCTCTAGAATCAAGGTAAACAAGCAATCTTTTTCTGCTTTTAACATTGTGAACAAGTTGACAGTTAAGTCCTTTGGACCTTTATGGCTCCAGTTCTTAAATCTGAGTTTCCTGCAGGTGTTTTTGTATTATGATAGATATGTTTTACTTCAATCTTTTAAAAATTACATTATTATACCTATATTCATCTTCTCAAGAAAGATCACTGATTAAAGAATGTCAAAAAACCTTTAATGAAAATCATGTTTTATAAGCATGCATTTTAGATTGTTTTCAATGAAAACTAAATTCTTAAGGATATCTAATAGTTCACGTGATTAATAATGTTTATTTTTGGTATTTTTCAGGCTACCTGATTGATAAAATCAAAATCAAAGGCTATTATGTATTCAAACTGACTGAAGAAAAATCTAGACCCAGATTTGGATTCTTCACACCCGATTTCAAAGCTAAATCCTCAATCCAGTTTTACAACAAACTGATCAGCGACAATGGCTTCCTTTCTGAGAACAGTAGTCCTAGATGCAGTCAGGCTCAGAGAAACACGGAATGTATTGTCTGCTTACTTCTTGTGCAGAAGAAACCGTTGATATTCTTTGGATGTTGTTTCTTCTCCACCCTGGTTCTACTGTTATCAATTACCATTTTTCATAAGCGAAAAAGAAGAAAAATTTGGAAAGCAAAGAACTCACAGCACATACCGTTAAAGAAAGGCCACAATAGAGTTCTTAGCTAAGCTGATCTTATTTCTGTCTGCAGAATGGAAAAGTTTAAAAATTCACTCCAGTTCCATATACTGGTAACTTACAGAAGATACACCTATATTGTAGAAAAAAAGAACTTGAGAATTTAGTGATAGCCAAGGTAATGACAATCTTGGTCTCCATTGTGTGGTTCAAATTTTCCCTTAAAAGGTGTTGACATCAGTGAATTCAGTTCTTGGATCTAAGGTAAAGGTTTCCCTAGACAGTAAGCCTGTGATTATCTGATATGTTGTTTCATGGCGTTTGATGAGCCGTTTCCTATCATTATTCTCTCGTTTTCCTCTATTCATACCAGTAGCTATTTATGGTAAAAGAAATTGTTTTGAAAGTACAACTTTGTTGAGACTCTACAGTGGAGATTGTCAGTGATAAAATTCTGTCACTTTTTAGGTGCTTTCCCCTTTGATCAGGGTGGTTCTCAAATGGAAAAAAATAGGGTTAAGAAGTAGTGTTTGTCTATAGCCAGTTATATATAGACTCTTAAGCACATCAATCCCTCAGCTTTTCTCAATAGAAATTAAAATTGAGCATTTATAAAACATCTCATTTTATGAGATCTTTTATCAGATATTTTTTAAAAAAATAACATTTAATTTCCAGTAACTCATGTAAACATCAGAGGACAAAGATTAAAGAGAACTAAACCCAACTGCCTGTGAAGACAGAGAAGTCATTCAACCTCACAGTACAGCAACTTCTTCAAATGGGTTTTATTCCTCAACTGAATCTTAGGAGGTGACAGATGTGGCAAACATTCTAAGATATAAAGATTTTTTTATATTATCGTTATCAAATTACCATTTATCCCATGAGACTTGTTCTCTTCCCCTGAAGTCCTTCACTGATCTAACACAAGCACATATGGACCTCTCAAGGTGTAGAAGGCACCTCCCAACTGTGGACACAATTCAGAATATTGGTGGCCTGAGTAAACTATTCTTACATTGCAACCTTTGAAGCTAGGATTAAGTGAATCCTTAAAACTGAATTTGCAGTTTGACTTTTTTGAATTCTGTTCTTAACATTCATTCACTGTATTCTAAATGTTGGGGGGAAGAAAACCCAAATCTAAACCCATTTATATCCATTCTTTCCTTAGGTGAGTCAATATTTAACTACTGTCTACTCCTCTGGAAGTCTGACTTCCAGAGTCAAAGGAAAGCTTATTTCCTGCATAACTGAGATACTAATTGATAACAGCATTAAGTTTCAAAGATACAGATAACACAATTAGTCAATTCAAACAAATGCAAAAGTGGTTAAGACATCAATATTCTGGCTGGCCAATTCAAATAGTAAAATTTCAGATGTTTTTCTTATCTCTTTGTTCCAACTGCATCCTTCCTCCAACCTTAGCAGCTTTTATTTTCCAAGAAGTTTTTATATTTCTCTAAGAACCACTGGAGAAGGGAACGGCTACCCACTCCAGTATTCTGGCCTGAAGACGTATAGTCCAAAGGGTCACAAAGATTGGACACGACTGAGCAACTTTCCTCTGATTATCAGGCTTGAGGCTATACGTGATTACAGTAACTAGTTTTTTAATCCTAGAGTATCAGTTGAGCAACTCATCAACATCCAAGGTTTTGAAAAATAAATCCATATTCAGTCATAAGAACAGACTTGGAATTAAGATTTTTGCTTTCCTGTTTTGATTATATTATCTTATATTGTTTGTAAGTCTTTACATTTAGAGCTTAATGTATCTTTTAAACTTGTCATCTTGCCACAAAGTGAAAACTGTTAGTCACTCTTTGCAACTCTATGGTCCATCCATGGGGTTCTCCAGGCAATACTGGAGTGGGTTGCCCTTCCCTTCTCTCTAGGGGATCTCACGGAGTCTCCTTCATTGCAGGCAGATTCTTTACCATGTGAGCCACCAGGGAAGAAAAGGTATCAATAGTAAAGTCCCTAATTCAATGCTGTCCTCCCTTTTTTGCCACCTGGGAATTTTACTAGTCTTTAAGCCATCATTATGCATGAGTCCCTAGGTACATACTTTAATCTGGCGCATGCTCCGTTATACCTTTCAGGTTTTTCTTAAATTCATTTTAAAATCATACATGGGGATTCTCCTGGTGGACCAGTAGCTAAGATTCCATGCTCCCAATGCAGGGGGTCTGGGTTCAATCCCTGGTCAGGGAACTAGAACCCACATACCACATCTAAAGAGCCTTTGCCACAAGTAGACCCTGCATTACCAAATACATTTTTTTTTAATTAAAAAATAAAACCATAAAGAGTCAGTTAGGAACTGTTGGCAGCTTTTGACAGGATCTTTTAATTTACCTTTCGAAACTTGAAGAACATCTTAAAATGTAGTTTACTTTGTATATTGTTGCAGTCTCCACATTCAGTTCAACAACCCTTTCACCAAGTCTGATATATATGGAAATATTGCAATTATGGTTTTAAAGAGCCTCTGGAAATTGAGGTCAGTAAATTATGACTAGATGTTTTAATTCTCAATGTAATTTATTCCAAATAAACTGGCTTATGCTGATTATTTATATTCAACTTAAGAGCTGTGGAATGTGAATGTTTGGTGTTTTAACTGGGTTTTGCCAACACCCCCTCCCTCCATCCTCCCAAACTGTGCCAATTGAGCAATTTACTCCCAAGTATGTTTTCTCATTAGAAAATGTAGACTGCTACACCTCAAAACTGAGGATGCACTTACATGCTCATCCATGGTAAACAGAAAACACGGAAAGCTTCTCTGGGGAGAACTACACTTTCCTTTACCACATCTAAGTTATTAAATTGAAGTAACTCCTCAGCTACAACCAGACTGCCAATAGTTAGCCTTTAAAGTCTCCACACTTCACTTCTGGTGTTACACACTCCAATTGCTGCTACCACTGCCTATATACTGACACTCTTCAATACTAACACCTTTATCCCTCTGCAACATTGCCACTTGGAGGTTTCAACCCTCAAATTCAATTTTAAAATTCTGTCGATACCTTAAAAACATATTTCGAGGCCCATTACTATTACTCAATCTCCACAACCTCAATCTCCCTGGCAATGTGGGAACCAATCACTCAGCAAACAGCTATATGACAGACACTGTTCTAAGAACTTGGAATACCCCAGGGTAGACAAGGTCACCCCCCCCCCCATTAAGGTTAGACTCTTAGCAGGAAAAAAGCATATAATCAATACCCAACAAAGTAAACTATTAATCTTACATTATAAACATTATGGACAAAAACTGGAGCAGAGTGCGCTAGGATGGACATGAGGAATGAGCACAACAGGCTTCACTGAAAAGTCACTCAAAGGAAAAGACAACTTAATCATCCAACGCCTACCCCAAACCTCATCTCAAAACAATTCAAAGCAAAATCTTTATTTACAATTTCACCCATGTCTTAAAAATTTAACTGTTATCAAACCAATGATTAACTCAATATAAAATTAATTTCATTTATTTAAACCAAGATCTTAGTAAGCGCACAGATTTTATTGATGGACTAGACACAGTATGTAAGACAAAGTTAAATGTTTTGCCTGAGAAATTACATGGTTAAGAGTTTCTAACAAATGAGATAGGGGAGGACTGCAGGTTTAGGGGCAACCCTACTGTACTGTATAGTAGTATATCTGAAGTATGACACATGGAACGTTTAAGTTTTTTTAAAGCCATCAAAGACTAGGATGTAGATGTGGCTGAAATTTGAGTATAACTGAGAGAACCTTAGACTACAGCAACCATGTTTATCATAAATACAAATTAACTCCATCTTTTAATTCTTACTAAGACAGTATCACTTCTCAGCTGCTTTTTCAGTTACTGTGACTCAGGCATTTGCCTCACAAATATTCAAATCTGTGCCACTGCAAAATTAGATCTCCGAAAGTTCTTCCCACGATAACCATATTCCTCTTGCCTGAAATGTCCTTGGTATTCCTTGAAGCCCCCTATGCCATTAAGTCTTGCTAACAACACCTTTCTAACAACAACAAAATCAATCAACCACTCCTATTCCTTCTGTTATTGTTTTTAACACACTAGAATTTACTTAACTGCTTACTGGCCAAATAGTTTGAAATGATAATCAGTAGGAAAAAATCTCAAATCAAGTTTTTATTGTCTCTTTAAAACATCACAACTGAGTCCATAGAACCATCTGCTATCTTGTTTCTGCAGCAGGATCACTGTAAAAAAGAAAAGAAATAGTCTGTAATTCTCCATCAATATTCTTGCCCAGAAAAGTTTTATTCTCAATCATGTAAAACATGCTTTCTGCCTCTGCTACAACTACCATTTAAGTTTCTTAATTAATTAGACCCAACTAAAGCAATTGCAAAGAGTCGGAGACGACTGAGCGACTGAACTGAACTGAAAGCAATCAAATTATACAGATATTACAAAAACCCACCTGAGATCTTATTCATCAGCCTGCTGAACTGTTCCTTTTTCAGAAACATAGATACCATCCAAAAATTTTCTGATATCCTTGTTTTTAACTGTGGTGGCTTGCTGAATCAAAGCAGCTATAAGGGTGAAAAAGATAAGGCAATTATCAGCCAAACCCATCACAAGTATTTCATCACCTGCTGTACTTTATAGCTTTTAATTAAGATCCCAAAAATTAAAAACAAAAAAACAACAACCCTCACCAAATGAACAAATACTAGGTATTCAACTCCAGGATTTAGATAAATAAGATTTTACAGGCATTAATTATGCACAGTAAACATACAAACCTGAATTTGACACAAGTTCAATGTCATTTCCTTCAAGAATCAACTCATCTTTCTGGGCTTGAGATACTGAACAGGCAACCCCTAAAATATAAGAGAGCATGTGCATAGTGTCAACATAAAATAAGAGTTGTAGAATATTTAAAATATTTAAATTAAGGAGCAATTTACTTGATTTAAAATTCCACACACCAAATCAAACTGTTTTGTAATTGAATCTGAATTATCTGGGCAAATTTTGTATTTCTGGGACTTCCTGGTGGTACAGTAGCTAACACTCTGGGCTGTCAATGCAAGGGGACTGGATTCAATCCCTGGTCAGGGAACTAGTTCCCACATGCTACAAGTTAAAGAGTTTGAATGTTGTGACTAAGAATTCCATAGCTAAATAAGCAAAAACTAAGACTCAACCAAATAAATAAGCTTTGTTTCCAATTTTATTTCTTATTTCTATTGTATACATTTGGTATTCGTCAAAGCTCATTTTTTGGGACTTCCCTGCTGATCCAGTGGTTAAAGCCTCCATGATGCCAATGCAAGGGGCAAGGATTTGATACGTAGTGGGGAACTAAGATCTCACAAACCTTGCGCAAGACCTCCCACTCCCCCCCAAGTTCAATAGGAAAAAAAAAAGCAGAATCAAAGAGCACTAAGTTTTAAAATTTTCTAATGCTTAAATGTTAGAAGCATCAATTATGTATCAGAGAAGAACTATTTTAAGTGCACTTCTACTTTAACCATACTGGGTAATTCTGAAATAATCTGACCTTAGCTATAATTAACCCAAAATATATTTAAGCCTTCACAAGCAGAAAAAAAAATTTATGTATCATACCTGGCCTCATTCGAACCCTGCGTATATATTTTTCACCCAAAAAATTTCGAATTTCCACAAGAGAACCATTCTCCTGAATAACAACGTTGATGGGGAAGTGGGCATACACCGACCTCATCTTATAACGGAAACCCTAGATTTAAATAAAGAAACTATTAGTAATGCTGAGAAATTTGAACAGGATACCCAGTTTTTCTCTGAAAACCAAGTAGGAACTGCCCCTTTGAAAGGAATATTTACATTTTGTCAGGGTTGTCTCCCTCTTTGTACCTAGAAAAGGATGACAAAATCTCTACAGAGACTTTAGAGGAAAACTTCCTCCTCCATGACAAAGGAAACTGAAAACTGTTCTCACATACTCATGTCAAGGTTTTATGAAATCACCCACACCAAGCCTTATAACAACTGTACACTGAAACATCTGTTTCTGTTGTCTCTTTGCTGGACCGAAGCGCCCACCTTAATGAAAAGTGTTTTACTACCGCCTATGCCTTTCCAACACAAGCTGGAATCAAGATTGCCGGGAGAAATATCAATAACCTCAAATATGCAGATGACACCACCCTTTTGGCAGAAAGGGAAGAGGAACTAAAAAGCTTCTTGATGAAAGTGAAAGTGTAGAGTGAAAAAGTTGGCTTAAAGCCCAACATTCAGAAAACAAAGATCATGGCATCCAGTCCCATCACTTCATGGGAAATAGATGGGGAAACAGTGTAAACAGTGGCAGACTTTATTTTTCTGGGCTCCAAAATCACTGCAGATGGTGACTGCAGCCGTGAAATTAAAAGACGCTTACTCCTTGGAAGGAAAGTTATGACCAAACCTAGACAGCATATTCAAAAGCAGAGACATTACTTTGCCAACAAAGGTCCATCTAGTCAAGGCTATGGTTTTTCCTGTGGTCATGTATGGATGTGAGAGTTGGACTGTGAAGAAAGCTGAGTGCTGAAGAATTGATGCTTCTGAACTGTGGTGTTGGAGAAGACTCTTGAGAGTCCCTTGGACTACAAGGAGATCCAACCAGTCCATTCTGAAGATCAGCCCTGGGATTTCTTTGGAAGGAATGATGCTAAAGCTGAAACTCCAGTACTTTGGCCACCTCATGTGAAGAGTTGACTCATTGGAAAAGACTCTGATGCTGGGAGGGACTGGGGGCAAGAGGAGAAGGGGATGACAGAGGATGAGATGGCTGGATGGCATCGCTGACTTGATGGACACTGAGTCTCAGTGAACTCTGGGAGCTGGTGATGGACAGGGAGGCCTGGCATGCTGCGATTCATGGGATCGCAAAGAGTCGGATACGACTGAGCGAGTGACCTGATGCCTTTCCAGGTGGCTCAGTGGTAGAGAAACCACCTATAAAGAACCCCAAAGCCCTTCATCTTGGGCATCGAGGCTAACATACTGAATTACTAAGGTACACCAGATAGCAAGAATTAAGGATACAATGGCACCCACACTCAAGGAACCTACCCTGATATGTTTTTAAGGAAATGGACATGGAGTTCAGAAATTAGATCCAACTTTTTCTATCCCCACGAGAGTAGAAGTGACAGGCATCGAACAGGAAACCAAAGTCTACCCCATGTGTTAATTTTCTATAAACACGCACCTTGAAAATGAGACTTAATTTGTGTAGGAAAAAAGAAAAACCATTAGCAGACTATCATAGACTACCTGGTCTGTACACACACACATACACACGCGTGCGTGTGCCCAACACTTAATCCCAAGACCCATGAAGGCCTATTGGACACATCTGCCAACATTACCTCTTCCCAAGTACTAGAGCTCAAGTACACCACTAAATTACATGCATAATCTATTCTCTGCAGCAAACATTTATGTTGCATACACAAAGTACAGCTGAGAAACCCCCCCTTCCAAGACAAAGTAGTCTGAGGAATCTGCTTACCAGTGTAACACCCTTGATCATGTTCTGTACGTGACTACAGATTGTGCGAACAGTGGCCAGTTCCTTTCTGTTTCCCCACCATTTGTCAACACGGAGCTGTAACAGAACAAAAAAACTTTAGAAAACTCTTTCCAGAAATAAGCAGGCTTAGAAAAAACTCCATTTATTCACAACGATCACTGTAAATTCTAGTACTTGCCCTAATTAAAAAGTACGACTTGCCAAAAGAAAAAAAACACCACTTCAAATTATTTTTATCACTAGGCATTACAGGTACACTATTTCACAAAGGAACGACAACCCAGAAACAAAAGAAGTATGGTACAAGCTGCATTAAACGTCAATCCTGGAAAATTATCAGGTTTAAGACCCACTGCTGCCTCCCTAAGATTTTTACAAAACAATCAGGAAAAAAATAAACTTAACTTGTTAACAGTATTATTAAGATCTGCTATGAATCATTACTACTCCGCTGCACCCTGGTCTGGAAGGAGTTTTTCTAATCCACTTTGTTCAGAATTTGATCTTCCAATTTTGTTAAAGCAACAACACTGAAACTAGCTATAATTCTGGACTGAGTCAATTTGAAGCTAAAACACAGAATCTCAATGTAGTAATTTGAAAAGCAACCCATCTTGTTCCTCTCAAATCACAACCTTCCAAACAAGCAACTGTGCCCAAAACGAACAAAAAACTCACCCTCTTCTTTTTCTTTCCAAGGAGACTGAGTTCTACATTGATGTGATTGAAGTCCCTCCGCAGGGTGCCTCTGGGGCCCTTCACAATAACTGTCCGTCCCTTCAAGTTAATGTCGACTAGGAGAGAACGTACTCGTGAGGCCTCGGAACAAGGTATAGAGCATGTAGTAAAGACGTAAGAAAAACGCAAACACCAAGTCTCGTACCATTTTCTGGGATGTCGACAGTCTGGTTGCTGAGAATGGTCTTCATTCTGAAACACAAACACTTGGGGTAAGAAGGCCGCTAACGACCAAACTCCACCGCACGGAGCTCCTCTCCTACCGGAGAGCGCCGGCAAAAATACGGGAGGACCCGAACCGACAGCGGTCCCCGCTGCGCCCTGGTATGGAAGGAGCAGCTCGCAGGCGCACGTTATAAGCCCAACCGAGGAACTCCCCGCTCAGCGCATCCCTGGGTGTCCTGTCAAGCTGGCGCCATCCCGGCAAGGCTAAGGAGCTGGGGTAGGCCTGAAAGCCCAATACAGGGCTCGAATTCCAGCGCAACCAAATTCATATGGCGTTCGCTGTGTGGGGAGACAACCACGATAGAGTTCCTGAGGGCCACAACCGCGCCGCGGGCCTTCCCAGAGCCGATGGCTTCAGATTCCCAAAGCCCACCGCTTACAGAAACCACCTCACCTCGCAGTAGATGCGGCAAAGAGAGAGCGTCTTTCGTCATCACGCTCTTATAGTCCGTATGGGGCCTGCGTGTAGGGTCATCAGTGCGCGACGCCGCCAGACTAAAGCAGCCAATCGCGGAGCTGTGCGAGTTCCTCCGGGTCAGGGTGGTTCAGCTTGTCATAAATTTGGCGACGGTCTGTCCTTTTCTCTTTTCCCGGGAATTACTGATTATTCGTCCTTGGTAGGAAAAAAACAGCAAGATGTCTCTACGCTGCGGGGGCGCGGTCCGCACCGTGGGCCCCCGGGTGAGCGGCTGGGGAAGCAGGGTGCGGGCGTAGGGTAGAGGGCTTCCATCCTTTTAGAGCGTCCAATAATGCCAGCATTTATTGAATGTTTACTTCTAGCCAGGTTTTGTTCTAAACATTTTTCGTGTGGTATCGTCTAATTCTTCAGACACCCCCACGAAGTTAAGTCTCTGGTAGTGATTTGTTTGTAGCTATCTCTGGCTGACGCTGAGAGGTGTCTTCTTTTTTTTTTCCTTGCATATCAGTGATTTGTACTAGACACCGGTTTGGGCAATTAGAACCCAAATCTGTGCTGTAAGCTTGAGCGGAAGACCTGGGCGAGAACAGTAGCAATTGTGCAGCATCTTAATAGGCACACTTTTTTTTTTTTTTTAAACTCTTTGAGTTTTATGGTATTTTGGCTGTCTTGTCCATGTGTGTGTTCAGATCCAGAAGCTGACTGCTTCTTTTGGTCAACAAATATATATTGAGTGACTTCTTTGATCAAACACAGAATGTAACGTAGAAAATTGGAATAGTAAGTTTGGTTTCCCTACTTCAAGTTCTCTGAAATCAGCTGGGTTAAACCTTAAACCTCTTAAGTTTTAACACATGTGTTTATCCAAAGCCCAAAGCAGAGATAATTTACTTCAGATTTTATTTAAACGTCCTTAACTCGTCAGGAATAGAAAATTCAAATCTGTAGCATCTTCTCCTGTTATTGCAGTTTAAACTTGAAAGACAGACTTTTAGTCCTGATACGGATAAAGTGTGGCATGTTTTGTTAGCCAGTTCCAGAAGTTTCCAAATCTATTTTAAATCTAGACAGAAATAGTTAATTCCTATTCTTCTTTAGCTTTGTTTTGTTCCCTTTGGGTCCTCCTTAACCTTAGATTCTAAGCTTCGACACAGAGCTTGTAAACAGTTTAACATTTTAATTTCTGAAATCAGGTCTCTTGCCACTCTTCCTTTTAGCTATGTAAATAGGTTAAAACTAAGTTATTACTAACTCTTCTAAATAAATTTTTGCCTGGGAAATCCCATGGACAGAGGAGCCTGGTGGCTATAGTCCATGGGGTTGCAAAAGAGTCAGACATGACTTAGTGACAACAGCAAACTAAATAAATGTCATAATGAACCCTTTGTTTAGGTATTTGGAAGATATTTATGCAGCCCTGTCAGAGAAGTAAGTTTCCTGCCAGATGAAAAAAAGGAATTTTTACAGAGTGGACCAGACCTTCAAGAATTTATATCTGGTAATCTGGCCGACAAGAGTACCTGGGATGAATATAAAGGAAATTTAAAACGCCAGAAAGGAGAAAGGTAATTGAAAATTTGGGGTAATTTTAACATCCCATTTCTTCATAGTGCATCATTTTCAGATATAACCAAACCCTGAAATACATTTTTAATCAGCTTATTAAATTTAGCTAAAAATCATTAGAAAGAACTGATAACTAACATAGAATAGGCAAATAGGTGAAATTTTCTTTTCTCTCTGTCCTTTGATGGCCTTGCTATCACTTATCCATCCTACACCACCATCTCCCTTTGTCCATCCAGCAACAAGTGTCTTCAGAGAGCAAAGATTATCACCTTGATATTAGTCTGTTACACTTCGATAAGGTTTTCATTGTTACTGGGTGCTGATGATCTAACTTGTTGTTTCTCCTAGCAAGGATAGCATGCCTTAGTTTAAAAGAATGGTAAGAGAATTTAGTGCAGAGCACCAATTGTTTTGGGAAATACTTTACCCAGCAACTTCTAGACTACAAGTGGGTGGAAGTCAAGGGAAACCTGAGGATATGTAGTCTTTACTCCAAATTTTAGATTTTTTTCCATTTAACACCTATCAAAATCGAAGAGCAGAAAGTTCACTTGTGGGGTCTCTTCTTAATCTGAACAAATACAGAACTTTTTGTCAGTATTATTCATTAGGGAATGAGATGTTTCAAAAGCTCTTTTTTTTAAAAAAAAGATGGTATTCCTCTGTGCCTTTGCAAAACAAAGACATGAGCAAAGTGCCCTGATAGACACAGTTATGAGTGTTTTCTAAAGTGGTTTGAGCAAATCTAAGTTTGATTCTGTTATCTCCTATGGCAGAAATTAAAAGAATCATTCCAGGATTACAGGGGGAAAATTCCCAATTGGTCATCATAATAGAGCAAAGTAACTTCAAAACTGTGTGCTTATTTAAGAACATATTTGTTAACATATAGTTATTTTGGCTTTCTGCAGGTTAAGACTACCTCCATGGCTAAAAACAGAGATTCCTATGGGGAAAAATTATAATAAACTGAAAAACACTTTGCGGAATTTAAATCTTCACACAGTAAGTTTTCTTACTTACTGTTAAGGGTTAAGTATCCCTCATTACCAGAAGACATAATTTTTCTATGCATATATAACTTGAAAATTAATAAAATACATATTGAAAATAGCAAGGAAAGTAAATAAAGGTGTTTTCACATTACTCTCAGTAATGGAAATAGATTTAAAAGTTATTTTCCATGCAAAAGAAGCAAAAAGTAATTGTATTTCTTAGCCACTTATTTAATAGTACAAACCAAAAAATTTTTTTCTGCCATTTAGGGAATGAGAATTTTTGTTTGTTTTGTATTACAAATTAAGTACATGCTTGTTGGAAAGGATATATTAAATATGAAACATACTATATGAAATCTCAAATGTTTGTTATACCACTTTAACTATTCAACATATACCCTTGCAGACTTTTTTATTTGTACATATGAAACATATGCATTCATAGTTTTTAATTTAAAAATAGAATCCTAAAAAAAAAAAAAAAGAAAAGAAAAAAAAGAAATAAAAATAGAATCCTAATATCTGCGTGGTTTGGCAGTTTAACGGCATTTCCAAATAGTGAATTTTTTACCATACTATATAAAGAATGGATAGTATAAAATGTCTGATGACTTATTTGCTCAATTGGTAAATATTTTCAACCTGATTGTATTCAGTTCCCTCTTGCTCATAGGTGTGTGAGGAAGCTCGATGTCCCAATATTGGAGAGTGCTGGGGAGGTGGAGAATATGCTACCGCCACAGCCACAATCATGGTAAAGCCACCCTCAAATTCCAGAGTTTTAGTTTAGAAACCGAAAGGAAATGTTTTATGTCTTTTTCCTACAAATGTTCATTTTGAGGCTCAAAAAATATGATATTTTTTGCTACATATGAGTTTGTGGTGAGGGGGAAACTTGACGGAATAATCTAGCTTGTTACCATCTCACCTTTCTCTGAATAAGTCTGTTATTGATTCTTCCATCTACCTGATAGAATATAATAATTAATTATGTGCTACCTTGAACTACCTCTTCTATTAATTTATATTTCCCTCTCATGGGCCTTTCAGTTAGCCCATGATCATCTGATCTTGAATGTGCTAAACTGGACTCCAGGAAGTAGGTTGAGCTCAGGTCTCCTCTGCAGAGCTTTATTCTTGGACCAGCTGCTTGCCAAGGATATTCTTATCACAGAGGATGGAAGGACCACAAGAGGGCAAGCCAAGCATCCATGCACATTTGAGGCTTGTGCTTGGTCATGCCTGCTGTCATTCTATTGGCCAAAATAAGTTACATGGCCAAGCCAGACATCAATGGGAGTAGAGGCCTAAGTTCCTCCCTCAGAAGGTGGGCCCTGCAAGTTACATGGCAATGGGTAAAATATACGGTCTTAATATGATGGAGTAAGAAATGGAATTAACAATGCAGTCTACCATATTTATTCATACAAAAAGATTGAAATATTGGGTTAAATCTAAATTATGTCTAGCTTTAAGTTATACTTGCCTGGGGAATGTCTTATAAATGAGTTATACCAGCAAGAGACTATTTACATGAGAAACTGGAGATTCGTGTGAGATAGAGCTCCTTCTAGAATAATACAGAGCCAGCCCAAGAGCTTTTCTAAGTTATGCAACATCACTTCTTGAAGGAAGGAGTTATTCTGAATACTCCCTGATGAAAATTTCTGGTTTTATCCCTTGCCTGCTCTCCATGATCACTATTGGTGCATAGTGACTCCTGGGAGGTTTCATTGTTTCAGTAACATTCTGTGAGATGATGGGCCTAATTACCATTGCAGTGAGTTCTTTCTGAGTGAGTTAAACATAAAGGGAAAGAATTGCTTTCTGCCTCAAATCAAAACCCCTACCACAGGGCTTTGAGACTCCAGTGGCTCCAAAACATCTGCAGTGGCTGTGCTTGGTGAGGGGTAGAGCATGGTAGTGACCCATGGCAGCAGAAGCAGTGTCCTGGAGAAACAGCAGGGAATCCCGTTACTAACTTTTTATGTGTTTTTCTCTTTCATCTGTTTAACAAGAGGGAGCTATGCCTTCTGTTTAACTTCCACAGAGATCTGCATATTGATAGGTTAATTGAATATTTTGTTTCTTTTAACATCATTTTTGTTAAAATTAAATAGATATAAAAGAATTTTTATAACCTATGTGTAAGTTATGAAGACTACCAAAATGCAAATACCCTGATACCTCCAGTTTGAGAACAGAACATTAGTTTTTCATCCGTTCTTGATCCCATCCCCTTTTTTTTTCCCTTAACACTACTCCTTATTCTAAGTTTATTGTTTCCTTTTCTTTCTTGTTTCACCATATATGTTTGTATTCCTTAACTATATTGTTTAGCTTTGAATGTTTAAAATTTCATATAAACAGGGTCAAAATTTGTTCATTCCTTGCAGTTTTATTCCCTTACGATTATATTCTTCAAAGTCATTTGTTTATTTGATTTAAACTGTAACATCTCTATTCTAGTTGATGGGTGACACATGTACAAGAGGTTGTAGATTTTGTTCTGTTAAGACTGCAAGAAATCCACCTCCACTGGATGCCAATGAGCCCTACAATACTGCAAAGGCAATTGCAGAGTGGGGTCTGGATTATGTTGTCCTGACGTCTGTGGATCGAGATGGTTAGTGCGACATCATTACCTCTTCTTAAATTGACTTATTAAGCTGTGACGTCATCTTAAGCAGTGGATTCTCTTGATTCCAGATATGCCTGATGGAGGAGCTGAGCACTTTGCAAAGACTGTATCTTACTTAAAGGAAAGGTACTTGTTTTTGCATTTGCTTGTGTAATTTAGGGACTTTTGTTGACCCATACTAAATTCAGTTTATTTAAGGTTTTTTTAAGGTTAACTTAAAGCAGTGGTTACTAACCTTTTGCAGGGGGTTGTAAACCCATTTTATAATCTGCTGGAAATTAAAGTCTTCCCAGGACTGAACTGAATAAATCATCATCTAGGAGAAGTTAGGATGAGATAAACGCCCACATTGTTAAAATATGTAATCATAATATAAATTTTATTGATGTTGACATACCCTGGGGATTTTACCCATAACTCACATTTTATTAATATGTAAATTTTATTTTAAAAGCCTTTAAAAAGGAGTTTATGCTTATTTCCTACAGCTCAGAACTAGTCTGGCACCTAGCACACTCAGTAAATGTTTTTGCCCTGATTCCCCCAATATTTTCTATTTGTTTTTTTTAATAGTTCATTTCAAAAAAGTTTGGCTGTTCCACCCATAAAATTGATTTCACAAACTACCAGTGGGTCCCTCCTTGCAATGAAACAGTGAGTTACAGGATGTGTTCTTTCAGCATCTCTTGAATCCATGAGAGGGTGTGATGTGGTGCTTTCTACATCTGTTCTCTCATAAAACAACTCCAAAAAAAAAAGTTGCAGTTTGGTTTGTGAAAAAGTTTATTAGTTTCTCAGTCATTTCTACTGCTTGTCAAAGGGAACAGCTCTATTACCTAGTTCATACTTTAATGCTTGAATGCCTAGTATAAATAGAAAGATTAATGTTTGGCTTGTATTTCATTTAAGCAAAGCTCATGACTCAGCAACTCAGAAGATAGGTTTTAAAGCCCAGAGCACTTGTGAAATATTTTACCTAGAGGAAGGGAGGAGGGCATTATTCATGAATTTTAAAAGAAATCAAAATTAAGGCAATCACTTTATATTCACATAAGAGGTATCCTAATTTACTTTCTTAAAAATATAATTTATTTTATATTTAATACTTTATATTTTAATTTCTTCAAACAACTTTTAATAAAGTTTAAAAGTTTATGTAATCCCAAAATGTATTCTGATCATTGTTTGCAAGCAGATGTGTTTTAACCACAGTGTACATGTTATCTGATGTTCTGGGTTGTCACCGTTTTTATTTAGCAGTTCATATATAAGCACTTGTCTGCTCGTGCTGTTCTTGGCAAGATTCTGAAGCTTACTGTGTTGAAACTGATACTGAATGCATACTGATGATTTCTATTTTGAGCAAGTTTTGTCAATTCTTTTCCTCAGTGTGATTGATACCTATCTCTTTTTCACTATAGGAATCCAAAAATTCTTGTGGAATGTCTCACCCCTGATTTCCGAGGAGATCTTAAAGCGATAGAAAAAGTTGCCCTGTCAGGATTAGATGTATATGCACATAATGTAGAAACAGTTCCAGAATTACAGAGGTGATTTCACGTATTGAGTAATGTTGGGAAGTTTGGAGGGTCAAATCTGCTATACTTTTTTTCAGGGGAGAATGTTGTAATTCTATAAAGTGAACTCTCTTTTTAAAACAAAAAGGTGTTTTTTAAAAAAATATATGTGTCTAGTACAGAAAAATTAGAAAATATAGACAACAAAAAGAGTATAAACATCTTCCGTATTTCCACCTGGTAATATCAATTACTTACATCTCAGTGTCTATATACTTACATATTTATACATGTGTGTATATGTTTTGGTATACGCATACAAACATAACTAGCATCTTTTTTGCTTTCCTTTTTTTGGTAAAGTATTGCAAGTGCTGATGAGCTGGGATTTTTTCCCCAAAGAACAATTTTCAAAAAGAAAAATATTATAAAAGAGCAATTGATTGTAGTTCTAAAAAAGGACATATAACAATGCATTTGACAATAATATATGCAGTAAATGATGCTGAAGAAAAAAATGGTATCATTCAGATGTATTTTAAATCTCTTTTAAAAAAGTAGGTACTGTGCTCTCTTACTCTTCGTAGTAATTTTAGTAGTTAGGAATAATTACACATTGTTGTTCTGTATCAATAACTATTCATATTTCAGAAAAATAAAAAATTTCAGGCAAGATTATACATTCATTTTCATTAGTTTAGTAAAGCATTTGGTAGTGATTTTATTAGGTTCTACACATTATTCTGTATCATAGAAAGAAGTATGGTAAACAATAACCAGCATTTCTGCTAAATCATAACTGTATTAGGGAGCATAATTTAAATTCAGTGGAGAAATACTTTCAAAAAGTATATTCCTTATTATCAGTATTGTGGTTACTTTTAAATTCATAAATTTGTTCCCTCTCCTCCTGTGTGAACTGGTCTCTGATTAAACATAGCAACCATAACAACAGATCAGTTACACAGAAGAAAGGTACATTAGAGTTCAAATGAATGCAATTTAACGTCAGCAACTGTGTCCTTTGGGCCTTTATCCATTTAAAACTTGGTGGTTTGTCCCCTGTTGAAGTCAAGCACACAGCCTGTTCCAGCCTTGTCATATCTTATGATCCCACCACCAGTGGGTGCCAGTTTCTCTGTTTTCATTTAAAAAACATTATCCTTTCCAGTGAAAATTCCAGAATCATGCATTTTTTTTTAACCTAAGAGATGTCAATGCTGTATCCTTACCAGCAGAGGGCAGCTTAGTCTTTAGAAAAGAAATGAACATAAAAGTTTCAATCCTCTGAAATGGTTCAGGTTAAACAGTTTTTTCTTTGTTCAGTATCGAAATTTTCTTCCATGTTTTCCCCCTTCTCTCAGTTACCCTTATAATCACTCATTCTCTGGCTTCAGAATCCTGGTTTCTCAATGAGTAATTCATAAACTGAATTACTTCATTCATTACTTCTGTTCTCATTTTCTCTGCCCCAGGCTTGAAAGGCCTGAAAAGTCAACAGAACTGGGGGCCTAGTGAAGGCTTATTTTCTTTCTCAAAGTAACAGTTAGACATTTGTGCACAAATGCTACCATTGAACCATATGATGCAGCGTGATGTCCAGAATGTACCTTCCTGGTCTTTCAGGTTGCTTGCATAATTATGTACTTACTTGAGCTTGTGGTTATTCTTGCTGACAACAGCTCTGCTGTTTTCAAGGAAAGTTCGTGATCCCCGGGCCAATTTTGACCAGTCTCTACGTGTACTAAAACATGCCAAGGAGGTTCGACCTGATGTTATTTCTAAAACATCTATTATGTTGGGTTTAGGTGAGAATGATGAGCAAATATATGCCACGATGAAAGGTAAAGAAATTTAAAAATGAAAACTCTGTTCCATTTAACTTGAGTGATAGCAGGAATCCCACTTTGGAAAACCTGGTATGCTTTCTCCATAGTCTCAGTGAAAGTGCTAGTGAGAACAAAAATTCAGGATATGGTTGTAAACAGCAGCATAGAAAGGAAAGGAAGAATGTGTTCTTAAAACTTTATGGAATGATGTACAGGATGCTTAGAATATGGAATTTGCATCCCATTTTATTCCTTACCCTTTCATCAACTAAAAACATGATTTTTGTTTGCTTTTCTTGTCCAGTCAAGACAATTTTTGAGTGCCAGCCAGGTACCAGGAGCTCTGTCAACCACTGACGACTCAAAGATGACTAAGATGAATCCAGGCCTTTGAGAAAGTGCTTACTTATAGCATTGTTACATAACATGGTGTGCTTTTGACTTTTAGTCTATTAAATCTGTTTACTTTGTAATTCTTGAGCTTCTTAAATTTTAAAATATAAAAGCTTTTCTTTTACCTGAAGGTCCTTGGCCAACTTGCAGTTATCTATTGGTTCAAAGAGTAATAAATTCAAATGATAATTAAAAGCTACTTTTTACAGCAATGAATACAGATAGCACTTTAAAAAATCTGCTCATATAATGTGTGCTTTTTTTCCTATAGCACTTCGTGAGGCAGATGTGGACTGTTTGACTTTAGGACAATATATGCAGCCAACAAAGCGCCACCTTAAGGTACAACTACCATAAGTTGCCAAATGTTTCTTGGTAGTTTGAATTATATCTTTATTTTCTATAGGTAAAATTCAGAAGCTGCTGGCTTTTTAGTGTAATGTTCCATGTATATGTCTGAGTTCCAGTTCCATTTTATTATCTGCATAAAGCGGCTATGCTGGCACTTATTTGCTGCCCTCAATATTGTCTTACTAAAATGACCTATAGGAAAAAAACTTTTAAGTTGGGAAGTACATTCATATCACTCCTGCCAATCTTGTGATTTGTTTTAGAATTATATGAGAGCCAGAGGTGAAGAAAGATAGAAAAGCCAGTCTCCCTATTTCTATATCAGACATTTATTCATTCATTGAGAAAACTTTTCTTGAGTAGTAACCATGTGCCAGACACAGTGCTGAGCAGAAGATACAAGATAAGTAACACAATCTTATCCTTAGGAATCTTACAGGCATGACTGATCCTTTCTCTTTTGGAATAGCTAGTGTAATACAAAATTGATGTTTCCCCTTCGCTGTGATTCACTACCATTATGTTCTGACCAAGTAGCCAACAAGTAGATTTTCATATAGAACTAAAATGATTTCGGAAAATTCTAGAATCTAGAATTAATTCTTTAAATCTAGGTTGAAGAATACATTACTCCTGAAAAGTTCAAATACTGGGAAAAAGTAGGAAATGAACTTGGATTTCATTATACTGCAAGTGGCCCCCTGGTCCGTTCTTCATACAAAGCAGGTAAGTTAAATGGGAGGGCATGCTTCTGTTTAGTCCATAATTTTAATGTAATTTTACTAGCTACAATACGATTTTTTACCTTTGTAATTTCAGCTCTTATTTTGATAAATAGCTTGAGCTGACTTATGAAAATAAAAGCCTTTTTAAGAGAGAAAGTCATGTGGTAATGGCCATTACAAGAATAAACAAATAGTTATTTTTTGGATATATCCAAACTGTGTTATACTATTAAAGATCTTTTTAATGACTGTTATATGTTGAAGTCTAATCCTAGTATGTTTAAATTAGGCATAAATTCTGATTGTAAAAATTAATGTTTAGGTGTAATATTCAGTGTGTTCTGTAAAGAAATTGAAGACTTTTTTAATGAACTAGCAACAGCTTATCTTGATTATAAAACCCAAGAATTTGAGCTGATTGACAGACTGTGGGAACTTTGGAAATCAATAATTATAAATGATTTATTCTTCTTCAAGCAGTGCTGCTGGGAAGCTAAAAATATATATAAAGAATAGGACCAACAGCAACTTCCAGGGTGGTTAAAGTAGAATAATATCATTTGAAAGGAGTTTTTGTTGGTTTTTGTTTTGTTTTGTTTTTTGCTAAGGCAAATTTCTCACTTTTACAAGTAAGTGAATTATAAACTTTTAAACTTCTTTAAAATTACCAGTAGAAGAACAAAGCCTTAGATTCAGATGGATTAGGATATTATCAGATGATAATATGGTTAGGTTCTTATCAGATTGAGGTAAAGCATGGGACAGCAGGGATTATTCTCTCCGTTACTTGGCTAGGTTACGAGCCTTGGGATTCTTGGTGATTATGTACACATCACAGTCATTGCATTCTACTCAGAAGACCCCCTGGAGAAGGGAATGGCAGCCCACTCCAGTGTTCTTGCCTAGGAAATCCCATGGACAGAGGAGTCTGCTGGGCTACAGTCCATGGGGTCACAAAAGAATCAGACACAACTAAGTGACTAAACAACAACATTAAGATGACAGAGAAGTTCATCAGACTCCTCATAATGTTGGGCCTGGAGTACTGAGCTCTGGTGTTAAGCACTGAGCCGTGGTGTAACAGCCAGAGACTAAGTGGAACCTTAAGACCTGAAAAGTGAAAGTGCCCTCCTCTAACTAGCTAATTTAGTGTACAGGCACATCGTAGAGTGTGGAGAGAATGCAAGCCCATTATAAGTGAAGAGCTCTTGCTGCCCTAGAGGGGAATAAGTTAAAGAGATTCCATCAAATGAATTTGCTCAACTGCAACAAGGTCTCCATTTTATAAATATCGAATCTAGGCTAATAATGTAGCCGAATTGCTCTCTGAAATAACTGTGCCAACCAACAGCAATACTTTATCAGTGATGAGGAATAGATACTGCAGATAAAGTAGAATAAATGCACCTTAGATACGATAGGGTCACCCTTTATAATATGTTGAGTTACTCAAAATAAAAATGGTAGAAATTGTAGTGATAGAAAAAGTCTTTTAAGAATAATGATCATTATGGTTGAGGAAAGAGCCAAAGATGTGGGGGATCTGTGGGGTTAGAAAATTGACATTGAGAATTGAGAAGGAAACACCAATAAATACAGAAGTCTTCTTTAAAGGGAAACACAGAAGTATAATTATTCTGAAATCTATACCTAAAATTGATACTAATATATTTTTTTTATTTTTCCTAAATAGGTGAATTTTTCCTGAAAAATCTAGTGGCTAAAAGAAAAACAAAAGCCCTGTAACATTTAACAAGACATTCAAGATCATGATAATTTTGGAAGTTTCACTCCAGTTGTTAACAGAAGTGATGGTATAATGCCTAGAATTCAGTGCATATATCCTAATTTTTTTTGTTTTAAGAAAAATGTCAATTAAGATATGCATATTTAACTATAATAATGCATTTGTCTTTTAGCATATCTTGTTTGTCCCAGTAAACAATTGCTTGTTATGTTATAACCATAAAATGTCTTTGTAAGAGTTTATCATTAACTTAAATAATACATTAAAAACTTAGAAAATCTTTGAGCCTCTATATATCATTGTCACCTTTCATTTCTGGAAAATGACACTGTGATGAAACAGTATAGACTTGAGATTATGTCTGTTTAGCAAAAACATCACTGGAATAATTTAGAAAGGCTTAAGAATTTCAGTGTAGACCCTTCATATAGATAACAACTGTTTTAGACCTACAACATAATTCTACATTGATTACTTGTTTAGGACTTCTATGAAACCAAGACCATGATGTTGTCCAAGATGGGGAAATATAACCTAAGAATAAAATATTAACTTTTATAATATTTGCTACATCACATACACTGTCCACTTATTCCTTTTATTCAACTTACATCACTCTGGTGAGGTGATTGTGTTCTATCATAGTAATGACCTGAGTGAGGAATTTCTTTCCTAAGTAGTAGAACTCAAATTCATCCTTTGACTCTGAATCCTGTTTTTCTACCACATCTCACAAGGGACGCATTTAGATGGCAATATGGTAAAATATGTAATTTGGATAGCCAGTTCTGTTTTGAAGTTTTAAATATGTGAACTAATTTTTTTTATAATGTGTATAACTTTGAAAATTAGCTTTTAATTTAACTCAGGGGAGCCATATATATTTTGACTCACTTTCCTTATGCTGTGTGTGTTCAGTCGCAACTCTTTGCGACCCCATGGGCTGTAGCCCACCAGGCTCCTCTGTCCATGGGATTTCACAGGGAAAAAAATGGATTAATTTTCAGACTCTGATTTTGTAACATAATCTGCTGCTACAATTGCCCAGGGTAGGCAAGTGGTAATGAAACATCTTAACAGAAGAGTTATTTTGTCAAGTGAAATTTTTGTTATCCCAATGTAAAATAATTAAAATGGTATTTTATTAGCATAAGTGTAAGTGTTTTTGGGGGGCTCCAAAATCACTGCAGATGGTGACTGCAGCCATGAAATTAAAAGACGCTTACTCCTTGGAAGGAAAGTTATGACCAACCTAGACAGCTTATTAAAAAGTGTAGAGACATTACTTTGCCAACAAATTGGGTCTGTCTAGTCAAGGGTATGGTTTTTCCAGTGGTCGTGTATGGATATGAGAGTTGGACTGTGAAGAAAGCTGAGTGCCAAAGAATTGATGCTTTTGAACTGTGGTGTTGGAGAAGACTCTTGAGAGTCCCTTGGACTGCAAGGAGATCCAACCAGTCCATTCTAAAGGAGATCAGTCCTGGGTGTTCTTTGGAAGGAATGATGCTAAAGCTGAAACTCCAGTACTTTGGCCAGCTCATGTGAAGAGTTGACTCATTGGAAAAGACTCTGATGCTGGGAGGGATTGGGGGCAGGAGGAGAAGGGGACAACAGAGGATGAGACGGTTGTATGGCATCACCGACTCGATGGACGTGAGTTTGAGTGCACTCCGGGAGTTGATGGACAGGGAGCCCTGGTGTGCTGCAATTCATGGGGTCCCAAAGAGTGAGCAACTGAACTGAACTGATACATATATATATAATGTGCCTATTACATACCTTACATAGTATGTAACAGAGGGACAACTGAATTGTAAAGTTTTAATTTGTAACAACTGCTCAAAAATAGTGGTAAAATGAAGCTATTTTGATACAGATGTGAAATTGGGAGTCATGGGTGACGTTTGCAGTCTTTGTCAGATCTCAGTAGTCTATTTACTCCTTTGTTTTATTTTGGTTACATAGTCTTGAGAAAAATCCTGTCTGGTACAGCTAAATAATAATACATTATTTTAAAAATTTAAAACATCTTGCAATCTCAGGATACTCTCCAGTTAAATATATTCCAAAAACCTGAAAGGTGATTAGCAAGAAATGTTAGATCTTTTGAATTTGTTATTCCTCCACTCATTATTTCATAATTATATCAAGACTAGAATATGTGACCAAATCTGGGTCTTCCTAGAGATTTGAGTGTGGTGAGCATGTACTGTAGAGATGTAGGTATAGTCCTTTGTACAACTGCACAAGAATGGGCAGGCCTGAATTTTGAAAGGCCAGGACAGAGCTCTGACCTTCCTAAACAATGATGCATTAAAAACAAGCGCATTTAAATGCACAGACATGGCAGGCGGCCTATACAAAATTTTTGACCAGGTGGTACAAGTTAATGCATCAGTAGTCTCCAATATGTAAAATTCGGTATGTGCCCATTTCAATATGTCTGATCCTCTTCTTTCTGTAGCACAAATGAAATTCTTTGAAAAAGTGAAAATGATAGATGGCACATAGTTTTTAATCACAAAGTCAACTAATACAGAGGTTTCTGCCCCATTTCCAATGACTAAATTGGCCAACCCCAAAACCCAATTCCTGTTTGCTGCTGCTACTGCTGCTAAGTCGCTTCAGTCGTGTCCGATTCTGTGTGACCCCATAGACGGCAGCCCACCAGGCTCCCCTGTCCCTGGGATTCTCCAGGCAAGAACACTGGAGTGGGTTGCCATTTCCTTCTCCAATGCATGGAAGTGAAAAGTGAAAGTGAAGTCACTCAGTCGTGTCCGACTTAGCGACCCCGTGGACTGCAGCCTACCAGGCTCCTCCGTCCATGGGATTTTCCAGGCAAGAGTACTGGAGTGGGGTGCCATCGCCTTCTCCGAATTCCTGTTTGGTCAGATATAATTATTAATGAAACTAGTTTGAATAGGAGTTTCTCTTACTGGAAGCTGAGTGCATTAATTTATTTTGTCATACCTCACAGCTTGCAGGATCTTAGTTCCCTGACCAGGGACCTAACCCATGGTCCCCTGCATTGGCAGTTCAGTTCAGTTCAGTCACTCAGTAGTGTCTGACTCTTTGCAACCCCATGAACCGCAGCACGCCAGGCCTCCGGATTCTTAACTACTGGACCATTAGGGAAGACCTGAGATTTTTATATATCCTTTTGTATTGATTTGAATTTTTAAAAATCATGTCCATGTATTATTTTCAATTTTAAGTACTAGTTAATAATCTCAAAAGTACTAGCTAATAAATCTTTTTTTTTTTTTTTTGCCATACCATATGGCTTGTGGGGTCTCACATCCCCAACTAGGGATTGAACCAGGACACTGCAGTGAAAGCCCAGAATCCTAAACATGGGCCACCAGGGATCTCCCCTAAAAAATAGAAACATTGTATCAATTTTTAAAAAACACAAGGTCTTTAATTGTCTTAATAGGGAAAACAATGGTAACCATCTTCTTGCAACTTTTCACATAAAGGCTCAAATTGCTATAAATTAACCTTCACTGGGGCTTCTTCCCCATTACAGCCAGGTTACATGGCTCTTTGTCTTTTGTATTTTCGTCCACTTACCAGTTCTCCCACCTTCTAATCAGTAACCATGTTTTACACATTTAGTTATCAATCCTAGGCACTGAAGCATCCTGCGACTTAAAACGCCTAATTCAACTGCTTTAGCAAGACACCTTTGCGTTATAATCCCTTTACTAGACTTTAAGATTGTTAACAGAATATAAGAATATTCTCAAGCAGAAATAAAGAGCAGGGCTAGTTAATAAGCCCACTCCCATTTCAAAATCTAAGAGTGAGGGATCATCTATTGTCTCTGTCGTTTTGTTTCCTTCCTCTAGTCTGCCAACTTTTTCTTAAAGGGTCAGATAGCAATATATATGAAACCATTTAAAATGTAATCATGTAAAAATGTAAAAGACATCTTAGCTCACAGGTTGCTGGCTAGGTTTGGCCCATGGGATTTTGTTTGCCAATACCTGGTCTGTTCTCTCCCTTTCTTGCATCATTTGAAAGAACAACATAATGCCCCTTTCTCAAAAAAGGAGTGATTTTCCTGTCTAATGTCATATACTGTCACGACTTAATTAGTTACTTGCACTAGACAAAAAATAACCCACACACTGGCTTATGAAGAATATTTTATTTATGTATTTGATATCTGTACAGATGTCTCTGTCCTCATCTTTATCTCTGTATTATTGAACTGCAGAATTCCTAAACGATGAGTTTTGTATCTGTTTAACTCAATTTGTATACTCTCGGCAGAGCACAAGCATCAAATGGACATTAAACACAAGAGAAAATCAAATATAAGTCAACAAGAGACATAAGAAAAAAAGCAGATGAAAACACAAAATTCCTTATTTTAGGATTATGCTATACATTAACTTGTAAAATCTACTACTGTAAGTTTATGTATGAGATTATATTGACTTTATTACTTAAAATGGGAGAAACTGTAGTGAGTCACAGGAATAAAATACAAAGTAAAAGTAACAAATAATTTGGGCTTTTAGACTAAAAAACAATGATCAGTGAGGAAAAACAAGAAGAGGAATGATATAGACTTTCATTTCACTACACTGATTTTTTTCTTCATGTTTTTTTAAAAAAGATTACCTTTTTAGTCTTATTTGGATTGATTGGAAATGGACAGTGAACTAAAGAAACCATCGGTACAGCCCATTAAAACAAAAGGAGCAAAAGAACAATAACCAAACCATAGCTGTAGGGTTACTTCTAACGTGGAAGTATAGGCAGAAAAAAGCACAAAGGCCACATTCTGTCCATGGCACCCTCCTCAATTCAGGGAGACGAGAAATGGCATGGAACACACCTCACCCAATTAATACAGAAAACTTTAAATCTCCATGACACTATTGGAAAGGTTAACAGGTTTAGCCCGGTATTTAGCACAGCCATTTCATGGCAGAAAATACATGGGGTGGTGGTTTAATCACTAAGTTGTGTCTGACTCTGTTGCAATCCCATGGACTGCAGCTGGCCAAGCTCTGTCCGTAGAACTTCCCATGCAAGAGTACTGGAGTGAGTAGTCACTTCCTACTCCCGCAGTGAAATAAATACTTAATGACAAGTAGACAAAGTAGTGACACTAAGGAGTGTCACTCCCGTTACCATTCGATATTGAAGTGCTGCCTAAAGATATTTTATGAAGTAAAAAGTTTGAAGTTTAATTTTACAAAAATCGACACCATTAAAACCAACATGATTATTTGCTACTCATCCAATCGCTGAGGTAACAATATTATAAAAATATGTAAAAAAATTCTAGTTTCATAATTACCAGATAATGCTAATTCCCATATAGCTAGTATAAATTTGATTATTAAAAAAATAGTTTTGTTTCCTTAAAAGCACGTGGTTCATTTGTCATTTAATATCAGATAGGTATTTGCTATTTTGAAGTACCAAAAAAGTTACAAATAAAAACGGCAAGGTCTATACTCTGGGTTTCTTGTTGGGCATATCCTGAAGACTAAACTTTGGAATTTCACCAGAAGGAGCATATGGAATTCTCTTTGAAGACACCTTCTTGCCAATTGTTTCAATCTAGAGGAGAAAAGAAAATTGTTAATAATACCTAAACGTAAAACTTTGCCCTATAGTGTAATAAGGGCTAAAACCTAGATGATTTTTTTCTTTATAAAGGCAGAAAAAGTTTCTCAGGTTGTGTGGGTTGCTGTGAAAAAGACCTTTGGTTCCTTCCGTATTTTTTGTTTCTAGAGTCAGTCTACATTCCTCTTTTCATATTCATATCTAGACATGCTCACTCCTCTCGTTCTTAACACCAGACTCCCTCAAACAGAATAGGAGATTACATGCCACTGTGGCTTTAAAAGCAGATGTGAAAGCAATAAATAGCCCAGATCCCCGTTAATTCACTATCTTTCAAACACTATTCTAATGTCTTGTTTCCCTTGTTCTAAAAAACTTGCATAAGTTATAACAGCATAGTTTTTAGAAGTTCAGGCTTCAGAGTCTGAAAGGCTCCAGTTGGAATCCTTACTGATAATCGCTGATACCTAAACTCTCTAAGGTCTTTCTTCCTTGTTCATAAATGGTGTTACCCACCTACCTCGAAGTGCTATAGTAAGGATTCAATTAGATAAAATGCTCAGGACAGTGTCTGGCATATTAAGTCAACCTTCAATAAATCAATAGTAGTCAATTCTCATTTTGCATATTACATTTAAAACTTTTCCCCCTCTTTCCAAAATTATCAATATTATCTTTAAAGACACTTTCTTTAATAATAGTTTATCTCCGCTCTACAGCAGAGATAAATGTACTGCATAATTTTCACAAGTGTATTTTTAATTAAAAAGGACATTTTTAATTAAAAATTAATATTTATGCTGACTCATACCACAAAGGGCTTCTGCTTTGTTTACTTATTTATTTGGCCACGTCTTAGTGGCAGCACTCAAGATTGATCTTCATTGCTACACACAGGATATTTAACTGTGGCATGTGAACTCTTGGTTGAGGCATGTGGGACCTAGTTCCCTGATCAGGAATTGAAACCAGGCCACCTGCATTGGGAGTGTGGAGTCTTAGTCACTGGACCACCAAGGAGGTCCTTCTGCTTTGTATTAATCAATTGTCTTATTTAATGGCTTATAAATTCTCTTTATTTAGCAATTCCAGTCTAATAGTTTTTTTAACCCTTACTAGGACTAGTTAATTATAAGAGCTCAAACTCATTTTAAATATATATATATGTCTCTGCATTTCTCCTCTAGATGAGTAAAACAGCAATGAGAGAAAATGTTTCTGTGCCTGCAAATAATGTTTAAAAAATAACACTGCTAAGTCATGATTGGGAAAAACAGTCCCATTACTCACTAAGGAGGGGTTGGACAGAAGAGTCCCCAGGGTCTTTGATGGAATGTGAACTAACAAGGATGTCATCTGATTTGTGTTGCAAGTTAATCTCTCATGAATGAGGAGTGGGCACTGAATTATAAGAAGGATCTTCAACAAGTCAGTGACAGGTTAAGAGAAACAGATCAGATATTTCGAACAGGGAACGCGGCCTTATCAGTACCTCTCCCAGACAGCTGGTGCTAAGCAGACGCACACAGCCGACTCGAAACACTGCCACGCTCTGCTCTGCTCTGGGACTCTGCTGACAACAGTCTCCTGGCAGATTTCTTTATCCTCCCAACCTCCCCCTTGGGGCCCAGACTCCATGTCTGCTGAGGAAATGGAAAGTGGCTCTTTCTTCTTAAAACCTTTGAGGCCCCTGGTAGAACTGAAGTGGATGCAACATAAAATGTATCGTGCAGCTTTCTGTCTGCTCTCCAAACGTTCCATAACTAACTGACAAGCTTTGAATTAAAAGAGAGCCAACACCTCTGCAGCTCCCATACTTTTCCTTTAGACCTCTCACAGCACCAGCATAGTGCTAAGCACTCAGAGATAGAGGATCCTAAACCAACATGGGACAACTATAGTATTAAAACATTTCTATAGGAATAAATGACCTGGCCTCTGAGGGGGTCAGTGTGGTGCGCACAGTGTCACAGAGCAGCTTTGGAGGCTCTAGAATAAAAAATTTAATGCATACACTTTCTTACTTGATGTTTATACGAGGTAGGGTGAGGCACATCTTGGCCCTATAAACTTAGTAAGAGAGACCAAACTGAATGACCTTTAGGTTATGAATTTGAGGAGGGAGTGGAGTACTTCACAAATACCTCAAAGACTTCCCAGAGAACTGACTGACATTTTCCCAGAGTTATGTTATTGCTAAATGAGAAAATATTAAAATCATAAAACTCACAGCCAGGGATTTCCCTGGTGGTCCAGTGGTTAAGGATTCACCTGCCAGTTCAGGGGACATGGGTTCGATCCCTAATCGGGGAAGATCCCACATGCCGAGGAGCAACTAAGCCTGTGTGCCATAGCTATTGAGGCCATGTTCTGCAGTTACTGAAGCCCACGTGCTCCAGAGCCTGTGCTCTGCAACAAGAGCAGCCGCCAAAATGAGAAGCCCGCACATCACAATGAAGACCCCGTGTAGCCAAAAAATAAATGAAAAAAATTAAAATGAAAAAAACTCAAAGCCATTTTAAAAAGCAAACGACAAACAAATGAAACAAAACCAATTCAGGATGATGCTTACCTGGAAGCCAATGGTTTGTAGCTCATTGTGGAGCCCGTCCAGGACACGTCGTCCATCAAAGATAAAGGCTGGTTTCAGCATTTTTTTATGAATGCGTTCATAATCCAGTTCCTATAAAGAAAGAACCAGAGAATAATCAGAGCATATACAGGCACGCATACTCCACCCCAAATGCTATCAGAACAGCTCTAAAATCTTCCTTAATCTCGCTTCCGTCACTTCACCTTAAACATGTCCCACTCGGTGCAAATCACAACAGCATGAGCACCATCACATGCTTCGTAGGGATCTTTGGAAATGGTCACGAGCCGGGCCACTGTAACAACCAACAAAAACTGGAGTACGAGAGGAGTGATTTGAGATTATGCATTTTAACACTAGAATTGCAGGAGGAATTGAGAGTCTGACAGAAGTGGAATGGTCTGGTTGAAATATGAGTGGGGGTAACAGTGAGGGGCCTGGAGTAGTCCCCAGTCTTGTCCCAGAAGCATCCCCTTATAATCCCTGGGGCTTTTTAAAAGAATATCTTGGGAAAATCGTTAGAGTAATCTACCTCATTACTTGATTACTAATTAGTAATTACATTACTAATCCACTGGATCACTTCAAATCAAAGTTGATGAAGCAATGTCTGAGAGTTTAATTTTAGAGAATTGAGATTGAAAAGAGGGGCCTAGCAATGATAAAAATGACAAAAACTGAACAACCAAAGGTTTCCAGAGAATAAATAAGTTTGGGAGCCCAAACTCAAAATGACACGTGAGAGACAAAGCCTGACTTACCTTGGTCATCCTTTGAAACTCCTGGATGAGAAAGATCCACAACTATCTGTTCCCTTGGTACTTTTGGATCATATATATGGAGGTGTGCACCTTCATCCATCAAATATTTGCTAATATATATACTAGATGACTCTCTGAAGGGAAAAACAAAACCCAGCTTTGCTATGCTTCTGAATGGCATATATTTTAATACCTATGGAATTTAATATACAGGTGAGATTCTATTTCTTGTGAGGATATGAACATCCACTTTTTTACTCTTTATACTATACACATACATGTATTTCACATATACAGCTACCATCAAAAAAATCAGGATGAGGAGTTAAGATTCTCAAAAAGGTTGAAGTATTTGAAAGAATTAATACCTTGTATCACCGGTGTCCTTTTTGAAAGCAAACCCCAAAATAGCTATCTTCTTATCTGTCACTGTATTAAACAGACTGTCTATGATCCGGGAAGCAAACCTCCTTCTCTGGTAGTCATTCATGTCTATAACCTGAAAGGACATGTACAGTTATGCAAGGATCAGTTAAAAGAGGTACAGCCTGTGCATACACTGCTTATAGCTTGTGGTTAGTACTCTTGTATGAATACAAACCTTATGAATTAACAGGAGGCAAACGTTACCAACCTCTTTAGTATCCACAGATTAGAAAAAACAAAGAATTTTACCCACTCCCTTCCTTCCCCACTCCTCGCCACCCTGAAAATTTTAAGTTTCATTTGGTTTTAACTTTACATGCATCAGACTGGGATGGATGGTGGGGAGCACAGGGAAATTCCAACCCCATTTGAGGTCTGCCATGAGGCCAGCCTAAAAAGGCACATAGAAAACAGTGTTCTCCTTAGCCAACTTCTCCAAACCCTAAGGAAGCAACTAAACTCCAAAGTACTCGCTCATATGCTTAACCAGACCCCTCATCAAAACTGAGTGTGAGTAGAAAGAAGATAGAGAACAGTAAAACCACGTGCAGAGCTACAGGTGCCTCCGGATGAACCATAACACCATGAACATTTGGAGAAATTTTTAACTAAATGTTACAAGTAAAAGTCTCTGATCATCTAATCTGTTACTCTCCTAAGAATTTATAAACAAACATCATATTTGTGACCAGTAAAGTCTCTGATCATCTAATCTGTTACTCTCCTAAGAATTTATAAACAAACATCATATTTGTGACCAGTAAAGTCTCTGATCATCTAATCTGTTACTCTTCTAAGAATTTATAAACAAACATCGTATACTTGTGACCACAGGAATTTAAGGAAAGACTTTTTAAGGCTCTAAGCTTCCAGAAGCCATCTCAGAGTCTGAGAGCTTGGGAAATGAGCTCAAAGCTTTAGAAAAATCAAGCCTTTTTTTTTTTGCCACATAGCTGCAAGGCATGTGGGATCTTAGTTCCCCAACCAGGGATCAAACCTGTGTTCCCTGCAGTGGAACCATGGAATTTTAACCGCTGGACTGCCATGGAACCTGGAAAATGAAGCCTTTATCTGCATTTTCCCCACAATGGACAGTAACATAAAGCCATTACACTAGATTGAGTGAAATGAACTTAGAAGTTTATATTTCTCTAAAAATGCTCATTTCCTTACTTTCCTACTCACTGCTAAAATCTGAAAAATTATAAACCTGGGGAAAAAATATTTGGAAAAGATACATACACTCACTGACTGGTATCTTGAGCAAATTACTTAACACTGTTAAGCCTCAGCTTCCCCATCTATAAATGCTGTTGCTGCTGCTGCTGCTGCTGCTAAGTCGCTTCAGTCGTGTCCGACTCTGTGCAACCCCATAGATGGCAGCCCACCAGGCTCCCCCGTCCCTGGGATTCTCCTGGCAAGAGTACTGGAGTGGGTTGCCATTTCCTTCTGGGATAATATTAATGATGAGAACTAAGATACTACATATAAAGTGCTTTAAAGAGTGCCTGGCACAGAGTTAAGCACTCAGTAAATGTTAACTCTATTTCCAGTTTGAGTAGGATCTCCAATTTTAGCTCTGTAAATCTCAAAGGGATAAAACAAATATCAACACATGCAAACCATCTGCAAGCATAACAATAGAGGTTCTTCTTTTACTTCTATCTTATGCCTTTCAAGATGAAGAACTACAATTAAAAGTTCTTGCTTTACATAGGGTGCAAATTTTGTTATTAAAATTAAAAGGAATACTTGTTTATCATAAACTTTCATCATAGCTGATTACCAAAACAGACAATTTATAAACACAGAAGCTCAATAAATAAACCTAAAATGAACAAACTGAATATAATAATAATTGAGTTCCTGGAAAAAATTAATACTCTCAAAAACATTTGACAGAAAAAGATGACATGTTTTTATCAGAAGTTAATCATAACCCGTTGACTATAAATACCTGCTGCCAATAACGAGCTACTTCAGGCAAATTTAGAGCCTCACAGAGATAAACCAAATTCAGAACATCCTTTTGAAAGCAACTCCCACCAAAACCTGAAGAAAGAAAAAAAAAGACAATATTTTCATTTGGAACCACACAACTAAATCATCTTATAAATTTCTGTATCATACTAATCAGAAGGCCTATGCTAGGATTTTTAATAATAAAATTTGAATGTGGGAAAATTAATGAGTTTATAAATTATGTGAAATTTGCAAGAAACTAATCAACTCTATAAATAATTTCCTAATAGTTATAAATAATTTTAAATAATTACAAATAATTTAAAATAATTTTCTAACTTAAGTTTTATTGTGGCTACATTTCTATTTTTTCCCTCATTAGCTGGTATAACTGCTCCACATCTCTCCCTCTAACATAGAGCTGGCAAACTTTAACATTCCCAGTGAAAAATATTTTAGCCTTTGTAGGTCATATAGTCTCTGGCACAACTATTCAACTCTGCCCTTGTTGCTCAAAAGCAGTCATAGACAATATGGAATCAAATGGGCATAGCTATTTTCCAATAAAACTTTATTTACAAAAACAAGCTGTGGGCCAGATTTGGCCTGAGGACTGTAGTCTGCCCACCACTGTTTGAGTGCAATGCAGTATACAGTGAGGGTTGGCATGAGCTTTGAAGTCAGACACACCTAGCCACTCACTAGTTGTATGACTGAACAGCTTACGAAAATTCCCCCAATCCTTAATCAGCAACACTTTTATATAACAGGTTATAAATTAAGATATATAAACAGCTGTTTCAGAACTTGTTGAATAACATGCCTTCAGGAAACAGTAGCTATTTTTATTAAATGGTCACTAGAAGAAAATATCAGAAAGACAGAAAAGGCCAGGAAATCAGTACTGAAAAATGGCATAAAGCCCCAGAAACATAGGAAGTGCTGCCAATGGCCCAATCTGTAAAAGACTCTTTTTACCTTTACATCAACTTTATTAATTTAAATCAAAAGTATAGGCAGTTCTCATTAAACTCAGTAGTTATATCCTATAAATTTGCCACAAACACTGAATTAGCAAATACTGAAGTGCTGCTTGTAGGTAAAATACAGCATTAGGTTCCTGTGAGCTTCTGGTAATGTTTTTTGTCAACTGATCAACATAATCTTGTTTTATGTGTGCTTATACTTAGAGACATCTTATTTAAAAATATTGTTGACCTTCATTAACAATGAACTCAAAGCCAACAGCACTGAAGTGAAGCTTATCAAACCACATGTATTTTCTCTGTAAGGCACATAATAGTTTGCTGACACTTTGGAACACCAGAAAAAAATTCAGCAATATTCTTGAGGGCCATTTTAAACAGTGAAATCACAGTGGGGGAAAAGCACCAACATGCCAAAAATATGGTACTAAACAGACCACAAAAACAGCAGACATTTCCAGTATGTGA